>NC_134688.1:70910553-71233096 GCF_050947455.1 Rhinoderma darwinii
GTTACCTACATTCCTGGGTCAAAGAATATTAAAGCGGATGCTCTGTCCCATAGTTTTCTGGCCACCCCTCCGCCTGAGACCAAACCCGAAGAAGTATTGCTTCCTGGTGCGGTAGTGGCAACTGTAGACTCTGACCTGGCCACAGAGATCACGGCCAGCCAGGACTCTGCCACTGAAGCCCTTCCAGAGTGCAAATTGTTTGTACCCCTAAACCTCCGGCTGAGGCTCCTCCAGGAGTGTCATGACTCAGTCCTGTCAGGTCACCCAGGCATCTCTGGTACTAGGGACCTCGTCACTCATGGTTTCTGGTGGCTAGGGCTGCTACGGGATGTCCGAGCCTACGTGGTTTCATGTGAGACCTGCGCCCGGTCTAAAACTCCCAGATCCCGACCTGCAGGCTTGCTGTGTCCTTTGCCGGTGCCCCAAGGACCCTGGACCCATCTAGCCATGGATTTTATCACCAATCTCCCTTCGTCCCAGGGCAGGTCGGTGATCTGATTAGTGGTAGACCGGTTTAGTAAAATGGCCCACTTCATTCCCCTGAAGAAATTGCCCAATGCTAAAGAGCTAGTTAACCTCTTTATTAAACATATTTTACGTTTGCACGGGGTACCTTTTAACATCATCTCTGATAGGGGGGTCGAATTTGTATAGTTTTTTTGGAGGGCGTTCTGCGAGCAGTTAGGACTAGACTTGTCCTTTTCATCGGCCTTCCATCCAGAAACTAATGGCCAGACTGAGAGGACCAATCAGTCTCTGGAACAGTATCTCATATGTTTCGTGGCCGGATAAATGGTTCAGGTTTTTGGAGCTTGCGGAATTTGCCCTCAATAATCACATCAGCACATCGTCAGGAGTTTCTCCATTCTTTGCTAATTATGGTTTTAATCCCCGGTTTTCTTCATTTTCCCCATGTGTATCAGATAACCCTGAAGTCGAGCTTCTCACTGGGAATTTGAGGGTCATCTGGGACCAGGTCCAGAGTAATCTCAGGGCAGCCCAGGACCACCAGCGGCTTCAAGCCAATAAAAGGCGTTCGGCTAATCCTGATTTCTTGGTGGGAGATCGGGTTTGGTTATCTTCCAAGAACCTCTGCCTGAGGGCACCCTCAAGAAAGCTCGCCTCCAGGTACATCGGTCCTTATGAAGTCATGGAGAGGATCAACCCAGTCTCCTTCCGCTTAAAATTGCCCCCCTCCTTCCGCATCCACGATGTGTTTCATTCCTCCCTTCTGAAAAGATTTGTTCCCCCCATCCTTCCCATAGGGAAACCCCACGTCCCAGTATTGACACCCGAGGGACAGGAGTCCGAGGTGGCCAGGTTGCTGGACAGTAGAAAGGTTCAGGGGTCTATCCAGTACCTGGTCCATTGGAAAGGATATGGTCCAGAGGAGAGGACTTGGGTCCCAGTCCGAGATATCCACGTTCGAACCCTTATAAAAAACGTTCATAAAAAGTTTCCGAATAAACCTGGTTCGGGGGTTGAGGGTCCAGTGGCCTCTCGTAAAAAGGGGGGTACTGTCACGTACTCTCTGCCTGCGGCTCCCTCAGTCTCCAGGACATCGAGAGTTACTCGCTCGGGCGTCGCCCGGCCTGGCAGACTGAGACAGTCTGCTGCCAATAGGAGCTCAGGAGCGTCAAGCCAATCAAAGCCTGGCTGATGTTCCTGAAATCTCGCCCTCTCCTTATTTAGTTTAGCCTGGGATAGTTGGCCTTTGTCCGTAATTAGAGTTTCCTTGCCTGGTGCTTTCCCTTGTTTCAGACTCCCCTGAGCGACTTGCTTTTTCACTTCTTGTGACCTGACCTCGGCTGGACTCCTGACTTTTCTTTGCCTACTGACTTTTGTTTTTTCCGCACTCTCCCGGTTTGACCCTGCCTGACTCCGCCTTTTGCGCCCGGACTTGTCCACGGCGCAATTGCCCTGCCTCTACCTCCGTGTACTTCCCAGGTGACCCTTTGTTATTTTGTACTGTCTCTCTCTTATTTGTTTGTCAGTTTCACTTGTACAAGTATAGGGCCGCCCAGTTGTGCGCCGTTGTTTAGGTCGGGTCGTACAAGTAGGTAGGGACAGAGGTTTGGGAAGAACAGGGATCTCACTGTTTACTGTGTATTTGTTCATGACATTTGCCATGTAAAAAAACTGGAGTTAAAAAAAAGTTTCACTAAGTTTCAGGCTGCAATCTTCATTCCTTTATTTATGTTCAGACCCCCTGATGTGTGGTTTGAAACCTGATGCTAGTTTTAGACTTTTCTCTAGTGGGCATGTTTCTTACAGTAATACATGCTGAATATGAGTTCGGTGTGTCCAGGATGTTGGTGCCTTCACTATAACCAATGGCGGATTAAGTAGACCATGGGCCCTGGGCTGTTCCACAAGCTTGGGCCCCTTCTCCACCACCGCCCTGCCAGACGTATCTATATTAAACACCACCTTTCTGTGTGAGCATTGACAAATGAGTGCTACGATTCCCCTTGTCAAAGGGCTGTGTCCCTACATACTGACAGTCTCCAACCATTGCTGACAGTATCACAATGTGTAGGGACACATCCTCCTGACAAGGGGAATGGTAACACGCATTTGTCTATTAGTCCTGGGCACACAAAGGCTTTATGTGGAATACAAGGATTTCCGATAACAGACATGTCAGGAGAGGTGACAGATCTATAAATACAATGACTCACAGGTGATGTCTTCACTGATGGGTCGTTCTCTTTTCTTCTCCATCTGACACAGACTGTTATATCTCCTGATGACTGCAGAGTTTCCTGATGAGAAATCTTTTCCCCTTGATTCTGTAGCCATTTTCAGCGTCTAAAGCAACATAAAAATTAAGAAATGAAACACACTAAATTGTCTTATACCCCAGACCCCTAAGCAAATTAAGACCCCAGGCCCATACATTAACTCCAACCAATAAATTCAGTCCCCAAGGGGTAACTAAACTTTTAAAAAACATTTGGCATGTCATAGTTAGAG
Source organism: Rhinoderma darwinii (assembly GCF_050947455.1). NCBI lineage: Eukaryota > Metazoa > Chordata > Amphibia > Anura > Rhinodermatidae > Rhinoderma > Rhinoderma darwinii. The sequence continues at coordinate 70,913,530 of NC_134688.1, forward strand.
TGATATGTCAGAAGTTTAGATTGATGGGGGTCCCAGCATTGAGACCACCACCGATCACTAAAACAAAGCAGCAGGAGTGCTCGGGTGAGCGTTGTTCCACTTAATTGCTGATTGTCTTTCCTCGGCGAGGTGTACGGACTCATAGACTTTCTGTTGTGCCCATACACCGCTTGCTCGGCTATCAGAGGAAAGACAATCAGAAACAAAGAGGAACAGCACTCACCTGAGCGCTTCTGCCACTTTGTTTTAGCGATTGGTGGGGTCTCAGTGCCCAGACCCCCACCGATTAGAACATTTGACATGTCACTAAGACATGTAATTTAAAAAAAAAAAGTTTAGTTGGTTACCCTTTAAGCAGTCAGACACCCCTCTCCAGTGCATCTGACTGACTGCTGAGTGCTCTATGGGTGGGGTCTAAGCGTCTGACACATATGGCTCTGGGGGGGAAGGAGTTATCCCCCTATAGAACCCTCAGCAGTCAATCAGACGTTCTGACCCCCCCTTGCAATATAATAACTACTGAGGGCTCTATGGGGGAGATTATACTGCAAGAGGGGGAGGGTTGTGAAATGTTAAACTAAACAGCCTATATACAATTCACACTAACACCACACACTATATATTCCAACCACACACACTACACGCACACACTATATAGACTTACATTATAGACACTATAAACTCTATAGACACAGCACACACTATATAGACTATACACACAGCACACACTATATACACAGCACACACTATATGTACAGCACACACTATATACACAGCACACACTATATACACAGTACACAATATATACACAGCTCACACTATATAGACTTACATTATGTTCCCTACACACACACACACACACACACACACACTTACCAGAAACTCTTCCTCTTGCGGTGCTTGTCTCTGGCAGCCTTCAGGACCTTAATCATGTGACTGTGACGTTACCACAGGTCCTTCACCTTCTAGTTGCAGTTTTGCCGTTATCAGGCAGCTGCTGGAGGTTTAGACAGGAGGGACAGTGTACAGCTGCACAGAAGAGCAGACTGTCAGGGAGACTCCAGCACCTGCCCATCACAATCTCTGACAGTCTGCTCTCTACAGCTGATGTGCTGTGCCCCTGTTCCCTGGCCGCAATTGACTCCCCCTGCACATCCCCCCTCCTCCTCTTCATCAGCACGTGGGACCGATGACCGCTAGAATGCGGCCGGCAGCAGCCCTGGATAGTTTTTTTTAACTTGTGTGCGGTTTGGGCGGCCATGGGCCCCCTGGGAGCCTTGGGCCCCGGGCGGCCGCCCGAACCACCCATATGAGGATCCGCCACTGACTATAACTCTCATGTATCAGCACAGCTTCGTCCATGTACTGCTTTCTACTTCTAATACTGCCTCTATCTAATCTCCTCTAAAGGGGCATATCCATGGGGGGTGCAGAGGTAGCAATCGCAAGCGGGCCCTGTTGTCTGAGGGGACCACATAAAAGTACATCAGCAGTATAAATGGCACATTTTAAGCGGAGTGGGGCTGTTACAGATTTAATAAATTAATCAAGTTACCCCTCTGCTCCTCTCTATTGTGCACAGGGCCAGATTATCATTGGAGCTCCAACTCCAGGCCATACTTTCCCACCGGCTCAGTAAGGGCCCCGCTGCCTGGCCCCTTTCTATCGACATACAACTTCCCCAGCGTGTATACACAGATGTATGTAAAGATACATAAAGTGGTTGGTTATGTATCTATGCATAAACAGATACAGATAGGGCAACATTGCAGGCTGGAAACTTGCGTTGTGCCCCAGCTCCCTCACAAGTAATTACTGACCTCACCAACGTCACGTGACTATTGTGACATGACATCGCTTGACGTTGCTTGGCCGCTGTGGGAATACAATACGCCAAAAGGCAGGCCTCGTCTCTATTGTAGCATGGAGGCAGTACCGCCATGGCAACAGCAGCCAGGGCCGTTATCAAGCAGAGCAAAGGCCGCACCGCGCCAGTTATTAAAGTGCCCCATCTGTTTATTTTTTTTTTTGCATCAGGCGGAGGGTAAAGGGAAGCTGTGGTGTTCGAGAGTGAGTACACTGCTGGTATGGCTATTATATAATGTTCTTAAAATAAATAAATAAATATATATATATATATATATATATATATATATATATATATATATATATTGTGAAGGAAATAAGTATTTGATCCCTTGCTGATTTTGTAAGTTTTCCCACTGTCAAAGACATGAACAGTCTAGAATTTTTAGGCTAGGTTAATTTTACCAGTGAGAGATAGATTATATTTAAAAAAAAAAAGAAAATCACATTGTCAAAATTATATATATTTATTTGCATTGTGCACAGAGAAATAAGTATTTGATCCCCTACCAACCATTAAGAGTTCAGCCTCCTCCAGACCAGTTACACGCTCCAAATCAACTTGGTGCCTGCATTAAAGACAGCTGTCTTAAATGGTCACCTGTATAAAAGACTCTTGTCCACAGACTCAATTAATCAGTCTGACTCTAACCTCTACAACATGGGCAAGACCAAAGAGCTTTATAAGGACGTCAGGGACAAGATCATAGACCTGCACAAGGCTGGAATGGGCTACAAAACCATAAGTAAGACGCTGGGTGAGAAGGAGACAACTGTTGGTGCAATAGTAAGAAAATGGAAGACATACAAAATGACTGTCAATCGACATCGATCTGGGGCTCCATGCAAAATCTCACCTCGTGGGGTATCCTTGATCCTGAGGAAGGTGATAGCTCAGCCGAAAACTACACGGGTGGAACTTGTTAATGATCTCAGAGCAGCTGGGACCACAGTCACCAAGAAAACCATTGGTAACACATTACGCCGTAATGGATTAAAATCCTGCAGTGCCCGCAAGTTCCTCCTGCTCAAGAAGGCACATGTACAGGCCTGTCTGAAGTTTGCAAATGAACATCTGGATGATTCTGAGAGTGATTGGGAGAAGGTGCTGTGGTCAGATGAGACAAAAATTGAGCTCTTTGGCATTGACTCAACTCGCCGTGTTTGGAGGAAGAGAAATGCTGCCTATGACCCAAAGAACACCGTCCCCACTGTCAAGCATGGAGGTGGAAACATTATGTTTTGGGTGTGTTTCTCTGCAAAGGGCACAGGACTACTTCACCGCATCAATGAGAGAATGGATAGAGCTATGTACCGTCAAATCCTGAGTGACAACCTCCTTCCCTCCACCAGGACATGAAAAATGGCTCGTGGCTGGGTCTTCCAGCACGACAATGACTCGAAACATACAGCCAAGGCAACAAAGGAGTGGCTCAAAAAGAAGCACAAAGGAACAGTGTCATCACAAATAATTTTTTTATATGTTAAAGATGTTAGTGCTTTAATAAAAACGTTTATTTTCATTTGTGTGTTTGTGTTTTACTGTTTCTTATTTTTACACTTTTTCTTCCCTATGGGGGCTGCCATTTTTTGTTCCATTTCTGTGTGTGTCGATTAACGACACACACAGACATGGAATACGGCAGCCACAGTCCCATAGGGACTGCGAACGGCTCCCGTCCCATTGACTGCCGTGTACGGCGTCTGTGTGGGAACTGCGCATGCGCCGCTCCCACACAGTCCTATTCGAAATTGGCGCCGTCCGGCGCCATTTTCCTGTGGACCGGAAGTCGCGGCCGGACAGTAATATTACTACTTCCGGTCGCGGCTTCCGGACTTGTGCACATGGAACAGCGGCAGCAAAGGGAGCGGACGGGCCGGAGGGAGCCGCGGCGGCAGGAGCAGGTAAGAGATTTCAATGTATGTTAGTGTTTGTGTGTGTTTACTACTGTATGTAAACCTACTACACTATGGGTTACCTCAAAAAATGGCGACACACAGTGTAGGAGGTTAAACCTTTCAAACCCCTCGTTTATCCCGGCACTAGCCAGGATAAAGGAGGGGGGGATGCTGAGAGCTCACTAGAGCGAGGGCTTTTAACCCAATGTTGCAATGCTGCAATTTTGGGAACTAGCTCCATCTAGTGACCAAAAATGGGTAGTATTATAAATTTGAAAAAATTTATAATATTTCCTGACTCGCGAAAAAAATAAAAAAAATTTGAACAATGTTTAATCACCCACACACTAAATGTTTAATTTTTAAAAAAAAAACATGTTTTTCTGGCAACACATTCCCTTTAAGGTCATGGAGTGGCCTAGCCAGTCTCCAGACCTTAATCCCATCGAAAACTTATGGAGGGAGCTGAAGATCCGAGTTGCCAAGCGACAGCCTCGAAATCTTAATGATTTACAGATGATCTGCAAAGAGGAGTGGGCCAAAATTCCATCTAACATGTGTGCAAACCTCATCATCATCTATCAAAAACGTCTGACTGCTGTGCTTGCCAACAAGGGTTTTGCCACCAAGTATTAAGTCTTGTTTGCCAAAGGGATCAAATACTTATTTCTCTGTGCACAATGCAAATAAATATATATAATTTTGACTATGTGATTTTTTTTTTTTTTTATATAATCTATCTCTCACTGGTAAAATTAACCTAGCCTAAAAATTCTAGACTGTTCATGTCTTTGACAGTGGGCAAACTTACAAAATCAGCAAGGGATCAAATACTTATTTCCTTCACTGTATATATATATATATATATATATATATATATATATATATATATATATACATATATAAAAATATGTTTTGTCAGGAAGCCCTACAGTCTTCAGAAGAAATTGTTATGCCAATCTGGGCTGGATGGGGAAGAAAAGGACAGAGAACATCTACAATTAGAGCAAATGTCACCTGTAAATCACTGGATTTATAGAGGAGCTGTCACCTCTCCTGACGTCTGTTATAGTAAATATTTGTATTCCACATTGGATAACAATAATGGAGTATCTACTTTCTATTGTGACATCCCTCTGTTATTCCTTCTGGAAATGTATGAATGAGACGTGCACATGGAGACTTTTTGTATCACTACTAATTAAGCTACAGCTGCAGTACAAAGCAATACATTGAGTTACATGCAATCTTGTAGTCTGCAGCTGTCACTCGAAAGCCCTTTAAAAAGGGGAATGGTAATACCCAGTTATCAATGTACTCATACATTTCCAGGGGGAATAACAGAGCAATGTTCTGGGAAAAGATGCTCCAGAATTGTTATTTCATGTTGAATCCAAGTATTTGCTAAAACAGACATGTCAAGAGTGATAGGTCCTGTTTAATTTTTATGTATTCTGCCTGTAACTGCGTCTGAACAACATTGTATTCTCATGTATGATCTGTGGCGTGATAATATGTTGCAGACCGCCAGTGTAGAATTGGTGTCTGACCACTATATGTTCACTGTATGGTCTGCAAAGATATAATACTCTGCAAAGCGCTGTGTAGAACAGGTACGTGACCACCACATGATCACTGTATAGCTGTACTATCAGGGGCGTAGCTAAAGGCTCATGGGCCCCGATGCAAAAATTCTTACTGGGCCCCCCCCCCCCCCGCAAACTCCTCATGGCCGATGGTCCGCAGCTTTCAGCTGCATCGCTGGGTCTCCTAAGTGACCCAACAATGCAGCACTAGCAGCCAGGGGCGTCACTAAGGCTGGGTTCACACACCCTATTTACAGACGTAATTCGGGCGTTTTAGCATTGAATTACGTCCGAAAATGTGGCTCAAAAGCGTTGGCAAACATCTGCCTATTCACTTGAATGGGTCTTACGATGTTTTGTGCCGACTGTCATTTGTTTTTACGCGCCGCTGTCAAAAGGCGGCGCGTAAAGAAGACGCCCGCGTCAAAGAAGTGCCTGTCACTTCTTCAGACGTAAATGGAGCCGTTTTCCATGGACTCCATAGAAAAACAGCTCCAATTACGTCCGTAATGGACGCAGCGAAAGACGCCTGCACATGCCATTACGGCTGAAATTACGGTGCTGTTTTCTCCTGAAAACAGCACCGTAATTGCAGCCGTAACGGACGCTGCCGTGTGAACATACCCTCAGGGCTTAAAATGTCAGGGGAAATAGCCCCAATACATATGTGTCCGCCCAAAAAAAAGTGTGTGTATAGGAGACAGCATAGCATATCTATAGCACTACGACCCTATAAACTATGGATAGGATTAGATACAGTGGCTCAGCAGACAGTATCACACATGATAGGATTAGATACAGTGGCTCAGAAGGCAGTATCACACATGATAGGATTAGATATAGTGGCTCAGCAGACAGTATCACACATGATAGGATTAGATACAGTGGCACAGCAGACAGTATCACACATGATAGGATTAGATACAATGGCTCAGCAGACAGTATCACACAAGATAGGATTAGATACAGTGGCTCAGAAGGCAGTATCACACATGATAGGATTAGATACAGTGGCTCAGCAGACAGTATCACACATGATAGGATTAGATACAGTGGCACAGCAGACAGTATCACACATGATCGGATTAGATATAGGGCCCAGCAGACAGTATCACACAAGATATGATTAGATACAGGGCCTAGCAGACAGTATCAAACATGATTGGATTAGATACAGGGCCCAGCTCGCTGACATTGCGGCTCCAGCGCTGGACCCAGGATAGGTAAGAATAATAATTTTGCTTCTTTATGTGTTACTGGTTATTTTTGTGTGTTTGTGGTTTTTTTACAGGTTCGGTTGTTGGACTTCGGATTCGAGGACTTCAATGACGGCGTTTTTTTTATTCTCAATAAAATAGTTAATGAGGGTTGTGTTTTTTTATTTCAATAAAATATTTTTTCTATGTGCTTGTATCTTTTTAAACTTTATTATCACCGACTTAGTAATGGCCGCTGGATGATTGGCAACCTCCATTACTAAGGCGAGGCTTAATGTTAGCCGGTGCATAGGCTACACTAACCCCCATTATTACCCCGGTACCCACCGCCACAAGGAGTACTGGGAAGAGCCGGGTACGAACCAGTACCCGACCATCTGTAGTGACGGGCAGGCCGCAGGCTGGTAGTATTAGGCTGGGGAAGGTCAAAAACAGTGGCCCTTCCCACCCTGGTAATGCTGCCTGCTGCTGTGTTGTATCTGCCTGGTTATGAAAATTGGGGGGGGGACCCCACATCGTTCTTTCCAATTATTTATTTTTTTTTTTTTTTTTAAATGACATGGGGTCCCCCCCATTTTTCATAACCAGCCAGATACAATAAAGCAGCAGCAGCCTAGCATCACCAGGGTAGGAAGGGCCACTGTTTTTGGCCTTTCCCCTCCTGATAATACCAGCCTGCGGCCACCCCAGTGGCCGACCATCACTACAGATGGTCAGGTACTGGATTGTACCCGGCTCTTCCCAGCACCCCTTGTGGCGGTGGGTACCGGGGTAATAAAGGGGGTTAGTGTTAGCCTCTGCATCGGCTAACACTAAGCCCCGCCTTAGCAATGGACGCTGTCAATCAGCCGGCGGCCATTACTAAGGCGGTAGTAATATAGTTTAAAAAAAAACACAAAGACATAGAAAAAATATTTTATTGAAATAAAAAAATAACACACAACCCTCGTTAACCATTTTATTGATAATAAAAAAAAAAGCCGTCATCGAAGTAGTCCTGGAATCCGACGTAGTCCAACGACCGAACCTGTAAGAAAACACACAAAAAAAACGATTAGTAACACGTGTTAGGCTTAGATACAGGGCCCATGTGTGATACTGTCTGTGGGACCCTGTATCTGAGCCTACCACAAGGTAGACTTAGATACAGGGTCCAGCAGACAGTAATGTTATACAGTATAAGATTACTGTGTGCCGGGGCCCTGTATCTAAGCCTACAGTGTGGTAGGCTTAGATACAGGGTCCCGCAGACAGGATCACACATGGGCCATGTATCTAAGCCTACCATGTGATTGTCTTAGATACAGGGCCCAGCAGACAGGATCACACAATCTGTGATCCTGTCTCATGAGCCCCCTAAGCCTGCAACATCGTAGGCTTAAAGGGGTTGTGCAGTCCCTAAACATTGATTGCCTATCCTCAGGATAGGCCATCAATAGATGATGTGTCCGGGGTCCGTCTCCCGGGACCCGCCAATCAGCTGTTGTGAAGGGGCCGCAGCACTCGTACAAGAGCTGCTTCCCCTTCTTTTCACTACTCGCTCACACTGTGAATCGCCGACACGGATTCACAGTGTGACCGGAATGAAGTGACAGGAATGAAGGGGAGCAGCTCTCGTACGAGTGCTGCGGCCCCTTCACAACAGCTGATTGGCGGGTCCCAGGAGTCGGACCCCGCCAGTCAGGGCAACTAATCTTATCTTCCTCTTCAGCCGCGCCGGAAGTCCTGTCCTCTCGATGTTGTGCGCGGCGCATAGCGCTGTGACGTCATGCGCTGCGCACAGCGCTTGACGTCAGGACCTCCGCTGGGATCCGGAACCAGGAAGGTAAGTACAGTCTGTTACTATAGTAACAGGGGCCCGCGGCCCGAGTTACTATAGTAACTTTTTATTGATGTGGTGCGGGGGGCTGTGGGCCCCCCTGGCTTCGGTGCCCAACCGCAATTGCGACCGCTGCGACCCCTATAGCTACGCCAGTGTATGTATGTGTGTGTTTATTTTTATATATGTATATATATATATATATATATATATATATATATATATATATATATATATATATATATATATATATTTCTAGATAGATAGAAAATAGATATGATATAAATAGATAGATATTGATAAATGGAGATAAGTAGATAAAGATGGATGGATATGAGAGATAGATAGATAGATTAGATGGATAGATAGATAGATAGATAGATAGATAGATAGATAGATAGATAGATAGATAGATAGATAGATAGATAGATAGATAGATAGACAGACAGACAGACAGACAGAGACAGACAGACAGACAGACAGACAGACAGACAGACAGACAGACAGACAGATAGATAGATAGATAGATAGATAGATAGATAGATAGATAGATAGATAGATAGATAGATAGAGACAGGAGATAGAATAGACAGACAGATAGATAGATGGTCAGCCCTGAGGTGTGAGAGCTCAGCATGACACACAGTGAAGGGGTTAATAGTTGCTACTTACATCTGGTGTAGGGGTCAGAGAGCATCAGTAGTCAGGATTCCTGAGCTCTGTAACAGTGGACACTGCGGCTCGTACTGCCGGGGAGGAGCAGCAGCACACGATCTTCTTACTGTAGCCATTCCTTTCCCTTGCACAGGTCACAAGGAAGAGGCAAACAGTAAGAAGTGAGCTGATTGGGTGGACAGCACAGTGGGCGGAGCTGGGTCTCGGAAAATTATTGATAGATGAATCCACCCATCTTACAACACCCTCTTGTTCCCCCTCCACGCTATGACTCTCTGACAGTCGAGCTGCCACCGGGTCTCTTTTGTACCCCAGCAGGGACCAGCAATGCAGAGAAATCATTGCAGCGCTAGTGTGGTGAGGGGGGCCTGCGGGCCCCCCTAAGTACGGGGCCCGGTCGCAGTTGCGACCGCTGCGACCCCTATAGCTACGCTACTGTGTACTATTGGTGCTTGCATAGTGGTAGTGTACACCAGTTTTCTGACTGAAAAAGCAAATGACCATATGATTAGGTGTTTCCATGTTCCACTTTTATTTTTCCTGTGTTGTTGGTGTGGTTCGCATATTTAAGCATATGTCGAGGAGGGTGAGCAAACAGAGCTAAATTTGCTGTGGCGCTCTGAACGTTCCGCTATTTTTCCACCCCCCCAGGTTTCAATCCTGGTTTCGCCCATGGATCAGAGGGGTGGAATGGCATTTAATATTTTTATGTATATATAAACATTTTTTAAATCAATAATAAAAAATATGTCAGGTGCAGAACTACAATTGTAGATTGTTATGCTGCATTGGAGGATGTGTCCTAAGAAACCATGAGAGTATGGTGTCGTATTGTCCTGTGAGCAAATTTCATGTTCTGTTAAGAGCACTGTATGGGGGTATTATTTAGGCATGGTATGGTGATATTATTTGGACTCTATATGGAGGTATTATTTCAGTACTATTGTTACTTGTACAGCAGCACTAGATGTTGTCAGACGGTATTACATAGATGCTGTATCACACTGTTATTAGGCATTGCATAGTAATTGGCCCCTAACTGCAGAATATTTGTGTGACTCGGTATAGGTAGTATTATATGCACATTAAAAGGCATTATTATGTGTGTTGCTAATATGTTGATATTGTATGGGATTAATATTTCTATATAGTATTAGAGGTAAATATGTCCCTGCCTGGTAACAGGGACAGTGTGCTTAAGGAAGAAGCAAAGTGTTGCAGTAAAATAGAGGTGTGAGCTAAAAGAGTGGCTATTGCGTTTTAACCTACATATTGTCAATCATATGGCTTAAAACGTGTAAGTGTTGCCTTTATCCGTGTCTGTAGTTAGTGGAGGGCCCCCGAGTTAGTTGGGGGTCCCCAATAAATTAACTATTCCATATCCTGAACACCCTTATTTGGCCCTGACTGTGAATACATTGACACTGATGCTGAGGAGCGTGTGAATCCCCCCTCCCTTCCTCTGCAAAGTCTGTTATTCCCCCTCCCTCTATGCTTTCCTTCCTATCTACACTCTGATACTGATAGCCCGTGTGATCTCTGATCTGCCATGTACATGAGAGCAGAAAAGTCACCCCGGACAGGAGCAGTTCACTGTCGGATTTATGTCAGAATTTGCTGTACACCAGCTATATACAGGAGTTACATAGACTTTACAGCAGCAAAATGGTAGAAATTTTTATAAAGTCTATTTGGAAAGCTGCTTAAATGGACACTAATGTTTCAAACATTTTATTCTAATCCTATAATATACCTGCTATAGATTTTGTAAGGCCTTATTCACACGAAAGTTGAATACGTCCATGTGACAGCCGTTAAAACAACAGCCGTCACACGGACCTATGCAATTCAATGGGGCCATTCAGACATGCAGTGTTTTTCACATAGCGTGTTTCCGTGGCGTGAAACTCACTGCATGTCCTATTCTTGTGCGATTTTACGGATCATGCACCCATTGAAGTCAATGGGTGCGTGAAAATAACTGACAGTACACGGATGCACATCCATTTGCTGTCCGTGATTCACTCACCATTCCTTAAAATGCAGAGAAAAAATAAATAAATGTGCACCAACAATGACATCAACAACTGATGCCACACGGAACAAACAATGATGGCACACGGAACTGCAACACATGAAAATCGTGTCTGTTTTTTTGCAGACGCAAAACATAAACGCTCATGTGAATCTAGCCTAACTTTGTAATTTACTTACTGTTAAAATGTAGTTGTTTTATCTAAGCAACTTCTGTGTGAAGTTACTGCCACTGGGTGTCTGCCCACCTGTGATCTGCTGTCAACCCCCGTTTGTCAAGCAAATTCTGTCCCTGTAACAGAGCAGAATTGTTGGACTGCAGAAGGTGGGGGTGTGTCACTTCACTGCCTGTCCATACAAGTCTGTAGAGAGGGGGAGGAGGGAGAAGAAAGAGGTAGCAGACAGTGAGTGAGTTAGCAATAGACCCTGCATACAAGTCTATGGAGAGGAGAAAGGTGAGCAGGGGGAGCAAGCAGAAGCAGAGTGAGAAAGACACAGATGTGCTGGTACGATTTCTATGTCACCCCAGTGCTGGATTCTCAGCTACACTGTTCATTACTGCTGTATAATCTCCTCCACGCTGTTTCAACTTCTATATATATATGTGATAGATAAGAGATAGGAGAGCAGGATTCTCCTCTTTTATGTGTACAGTATATAGTAGACATGATAGATGTTAGACCCACAAGCTCAGAGGCAACTGAGAATTCGAGATAGAGGAAAAATGTTAGAGGTCAAGCACACGATATGTTGTGAAAAAATACAAAACTGTTTATTTAAGTCAAAATTAAAACAAGAAATTAAAAAATCCCGGGAAAGAACGCCTACGCGTTTCTAACTTTTCAGTTCTTAATCATAGCTACTCTCTGTTGTATAGAGTCTGCTTTTATGGATCAGATATTGGGGAAAACAAGGAAAAGGGAGTGCTTAGAATTAACCCCTTCAAGTTGATTGGCTATTGGGTACACAATTTCTTTGCACATTTTTAGCAGCATACTAAACAGAATCACAGAAAAGGAGACAATGCAAACAATTGAATAAACAGTATAAGTGAAGCATTCTATTATATTAGATACATATGTATTCACCTCTTTATATTAAAAGAAACAAAATCTATTTATCTGTCTCCTGGAAAATTGTGTCTTTTCACAAATGGTTACTTCATGTTTATATGTATTATAGGAAAACTAAATAAAGTAACTCTTTATATAGTGGTACGTGTAACACGAATATAAATAGCCTATTGAGGACAAAACACGACCTTTTAGCATGCATTTTAAAACAAGTTTTTTTATTGAATAACCAAACTAATGTATACATGAGATAAAACAGAATATGCAACCTTCACAATGGGACAGAGAAAGTAAAAATGCAGTTAGTGTATCAAGAGTAAAGCCTGCAAGGTCCTACGTGGGAATGCCAGTAAGTATCGATCAAAGTATCAAAGTATCAAATCATAGAATGTCCCAACATAGTACATCAGGGTACAGAGCTCTCACAGTGGAGACACTAAATAGCTGATATAATTAACAACCAAAAGTGCCTAATATGACAAAATGCATACTGTAGTTGATAAATCCTGATGAAATGAAATCCATACGTAATGCAACCAGGCTGGAACGAATGAGAACAGTCCCACGGCACGCGTTTCGCCGTAACTTGAGCTTTTTTTTTTCTCTGTCCTGTTGTGAAGGTTGCATGTTCTGTTTTATCTCATGTATACATGCTTGTATATTTTAGTTTGGTTATTTAATAACTTATTTTAAACTGCATTCTAAACGGTTGTGTCTTGTCCTCAATAGGCTATTTTATGTATTATCCATATTGTAATAATCTCCCTTTAAGTGTTGAACTAGATTGTTCCTCTTATAGATGTAAACCGAGACCATAGTAGACAGAACAATATCATTACTCACAATCACTTAAAAAAAATTGACATTTTAATGCTTCAGTCAATTTTATACATTGAAAATGTTTCTGTAAAGGATTTACCAGACACAGCTTCTGTGTCGACGCCCGTGATTAATCAGTCTGCATCTGCTTCTAGGTCTGATAGAGTGACTCGATCTGCTACCACTCAGACTGGTAGGCTGAGGAGTGGGAGAACCTATCACAGCCTGGCCAGACGGAGCTAGCTCCCGCCCTCAGTCTATTTATACCTTCATTTCCTGCTTTTCCTTTGCCTCTGATTCTGTCTGGTTTCCTGGCTCTGCTGTTCCTGCTTGTACTATTGACCTCTGCTTCAATTTGACCCTGGCTTTACTGACTACTCTCCTGCTCTGCGTTTGGTACCTCGTACACTCCTGGTTTGACCCGGCTCGTTCACTACTCTTGTTGCTCACGGTGTTGCCGTGGGCAACTGCCCCATTTCCCTTAGCTTCTGTGTACCCTTGTCTGTTTGTCTGTCGTGCACTTATTGAGCGTAGGGACCGTCACCCAGTTGTACGCCGTCGCCTAGGATGGGCCGTGCAAGTAGGCAGGGACTGGGTGGCGGGTAGATTAGGGCTCACCTGTCTGTTTCCCTACCCCGACATTACAGTTTCTGTAGTAAAAAGGCAAAGAAAACAAGAGGAAAGAACATTTCCACTATTTTCTACTTGTGTGATTTAATTATAAATGCTTTTTGTGCACTATGTCTATATATCTTGAATTTTACATAATGTTGTTTATTTGGTCGTGTTATTTGTTTTACAGATTCATATAAATGCAGCAAAATTGATGTTAATAAGGGAATATTTAATGCTGTGTAGTTAATTCAAATTGCCAGTAGATGACACTGTGTTTCCATTCCTTCATATATAGCCAGTCAGGCTCTGGTTTAGCGCTTGTAAAGGATTTATTTAATCAAACTGTAATTGTTACATAAAATACTTATTTTGTAAAGATTGGAATAGTGTCATCAGAATGGGTTCCTTTTACCATTGAAATAAGGAATGATGATACCCAGTGGTCAAGTTATTCATACATTTACATGAGGAATAACAGAGGACTGGCACAGTGCAGAACTCTAATAAAAGATTCTCCTGAATTGTAAACAGACTTGTCTGGGGAGCTGACAGGTGCTCTTTAAGGGTAAGGCCACATGGAGCGGCCCTGACACAGTCGCAACGCAGCTAACAACCGCGCTGGCACCATGTTCGGTGCGGCTGTCAAACAGCCTGTTAGTGGCCGCATGTCAACGCGGTTAAACCGTCCCTTTATCTGCAAAATCGTGCGGCCATGACTTAATACTCCCTTTATGGCCGCACGATTTTGCAAATTACAACTTACCTCCTATTCATTCTCTATGGCAGCACCGGAAAAAGCCGAACACTGCACTCGGCTATCTCCGGCGCTCCCATAGAGAATGAATGGAGTGTCAGTGCGCATGTGCATGTCAGCTGCTCCTACACATTGCCAGTGCGGTTGTTGGCCGTGTTGCGACCGTGTCAGGGCTGCTCCATGTGGCCGTACCCTAATGCTTTTAGGATCAGGCCAATTTTGGCCTTCAGGACATGAACAGTTTTTACGAAAATCGTGGGGAAAACAGCGGTTTTGTCACGATTCGCTGCAAAAAAAAGCATTTAAACTGCGATGAAAGATCCTAGTCTTATACCTTATTGATAATATGTCCTGTGTGGGCAATAATGATAACAAAGATTACGATGCAATTAAAAGTGGATATGCACATGTTTCACACAAGTGTAAGGTGGACCCTCAGAATCATTTCCCCTGGTGGGCTGTAAAAATTTCAGTCTGACACTGCATTCTGCTAATTTCATGAAAACATTATAGTCTTAGATGTAACTCAAATATAAACGAAATCTCCAACTCATTCACACCATACTAACCGGACTCTTGGAAGCTGAGATCTGTGGTACTGTCAGTAGTGCATTAAGTAGACCATAGGCCATGGGCTGTTACCCAAACTTGGGCCCCCCTTCCTCACAGCTGCCCTGCCGTGCCATAACTATTGTTAATACTACCTTTTTGTGCATGCATTACCAAATGGGTGTTACGATTCCACTTGTCACAGGGCTGTCTCCCTACATACTGACAGTCTCTGACCATTGCTGACAGTATCACACTGTGCAGGCATACATCCTCCTGACAAGTGGAATGGTAACACCAATTTGTCTATCAGTCCTGGACTGCACAAAGACTTTTTGTGAAATACAACGATTTCCTATAATAAACATGTCAGAAGAGGTGACAGATTCTCTATAAATCTAGTGACTCACAGGTGACAACTTCTCAGATTCTAGTAATTTTTCTCCTCTTCTCTTCTCCATCCGGTCCAGACTTCATGACGACTTCTGCCGGCCATGACCCATATTTCTGCAGAATTTGCCACTCAGATGTCTGCGGCACCTCACTTTTCCAACATTTCCACACCTATAAACAAAGATAAAATTATAATGGTGTCACACACTATGACCCTAAATATAATAGCACTAAACACAGCGCCACTGAATAAAATAGTACCACACACTGTGCCACTGAATTGTCACACACTGTAAAGTAAAGCACCACATACACAGTGCCCCCTGTAGATAGTGCCACCCCCATGTAGATAGCGCCACACATACCCCTTTGTAGATAGCGCCACACATATACCCCTGTAGATAACGCCACACACAAACCCCTGTAGATAGTGCCACACACAAACCCCTGTAGATAGCATCACACACAGCCCCTATATATAGCGCCACACAGACCCCCTGTAGATAGCATCACACACATCCCCCTGTAGACAGCGCCACACACAACACCCCTATAGATAGCGCCATATAGTGCTCCCCCTTTTATATAATCCCACACAGCGCCTCTCCCTTGTATATAGTGCAAAACAGCGCTTCCCCCTTATATATAGTGCTACAGGGCGCTTCCCCTTGTATATAGTGTCACACAGCGCTTTCCTGCTTGTATATAGTGCCACACAGCGCTCCCCCTTCTATATAGTGTCACACAGGGCTACCCCTTGTATATAGTGTCACACAGCGCTTCCCCCCTTTTTATATAGTGTCACACAGTGCTTCAGCCCCTTGTATATAGTGTCACACAGCACTTCCCCCCTTGTATATAGTGCTACACAGCGCTCCGCCCATTGTATATAGTGAGACACAGTGTTTCCCCCCTTTTATATATTGTCACACAACGCCTCCCCCACCTTGTATATAGTGTCACGCAGTGCTTCCCTCCTTGCATATAGTGCTACACAGTGCTCCACCCATTGTATATAGTGCTACACAGCACTTCCCCCCTTGTATATAGTGTCACACAGCGCTCCCCCTTGTATATGGTGCTACACAGCGCTCCCCCTTGCACATAGTGCAACACAGTGCTTCCCCAATTGTATATAGTGCTAGGCAGCGCTCCCCCCTTGTATATAGTGCTACTCAGCGCTCCCCCTTGTATATAGTGTCACACAGCGCTTCCACCCTTGTATAGAGTGCAACACAACGCTTCCCCCCTTGTATATAGTGCTACACAGAGCTTCCCCCTTGTATATAGTGCTACACAGCACTTCCCCCCTTGTATATAGTGCTACACAGCGCTTTCCCCCTTGTATATAGTGCCACACAGTGCTTCCTCCCCTTGTTTAGTCACACAGTGCTCCCCTCTTGTATATAGTGCCACACAGTGCCCCGCCTTGTATATAGTGCTACACAGCGCTCCCCCTTGTATATAGTGCTGCACAGAGCTTCCCCGTCCCCATTGTATATAGTGCTACACAGCGCTTCCCCCTTGTATATAGTGCCACACAGTGCCCCCTTGTATGTAGTGCTACACAGCACTTTCCCCTTATATATAGTGCTACACAGTGCCCCCCTTGTATATAGTGCTGTATATAGTGCTCCCCCTTGCCACACAGCACTTCTCCCCCTTGAATATAGTGCTACACAGCGCTTCCCCCTTGTATATAGTGCTACACAGTACCCCCTTGTATATAGTGCCACACAGCACTTCTCCCCCTTGAATATAGTGCTACACAGCCCTTCCCTTTGTATATAGTGCTACACAGCTGTCTCCCTTGTATATAGTGCTACACAGCGCTTTCCCCCCTTGTATATAGTGCCACACAGTGCTTCCCCCCTTGTATAGTGTCACACAGTGCTCCCCTCCCTTATATAGTGCCACACAGCACCGCCCCCTTGTATATAGTGCTACACAGTGCTTCCCCGCCCCCATTGTATATAGTGCTACACAGCGCTTCCCCCCTTGTATATAGTGCTACACAACACTTTCTCCTTGTATATAGTGCCACACAGTGCTTCCCCCTTGCATAGTGTCACACAGTGTTCCCCTCTTGTATATAGTGCCACACAGCGCCCCCTTATATATAGTGCTACACAGCACTTTCCCCTCATTGTATGTAGTGCTAAACAGCCCTTCCTCCCCTTGCATATAGTGCTACACAGCGCTTCCCCCCATTGTATATAGTGCAACGTAGCGCTTCCCCCCCTTGTATATAGTGTTACACAGCGCTCCCCCTTGTATATAGTGCTACACAGCGCTTTCCCCCTTGTATATAGTGCCACACAGCACTCCCCTCTTGTATATAGTTCCACACAGCACCCCCTTGTGTCTAGTGCTACACAGCGCTTCCCCCTTGTATATAGTGCTACACAGTGCCCCCTTGAATATAGTGCTACACAGCCCTTCCCCCTTTGTATATAGTGCTACACAGCGCTCCACCCCAAAAAACAAATACAATAAGAAATATTTTACTTACCTTGCCCCGTTCTCGCGATGGACGGAGCGCTGCACATCCTGCGTGATGCAGTGACGTCATGACGCTGGACTGCGCAGGGAGTCTTTCCAGCGCCTTATAGGCTGCAGGCCTATCGTGGCCTGCAACCTATAGTATTCATTTGTATCTGCGTCTTGAGGAAGCAAATACAAGTGAATGTGGCTCTTGCTAGCACTGGGGCCCCCTTTGGTGCTAGAAACGCCACTGGGCATAAGGGGGCCCGTGCGTTCATGTTTGGTCACTGGGCATGAGACTGGGGCCCCGATCGGCCGCTCGAACTACCCTAATGATGATCCGCCATTGGGTACTGTGTGAAAAGGTCCTCAAGCTAGAGAGCTGCCCTAGTAACTAATATGACGGGACTAAGTTGACCACTGTTCAATTTTGTTTAATTATTTCTGACTCTACAAGACTCGCTATTTTGTTATTTGTCTGTAAAGGATCTGCCTGACACAGCTTCTGTGTCGACGCCCGTGGTTACTCACTCTGCACCTGCTCCTAAGTCTGGTCGAGTGACCCCTTCTTCCACCAATCAGCCTGGGAGGCTGAGGAGTGGGAGAGCCTATCACAGCCTGGCCAGACGGAGCTAGCTCCCGCCCTCTGTCTATTTATACCTTCACTTCCTGCTCCTCCTTTGCCTGTGGTTCTTTCAGTCTGTTTCCTGGCTCTGCTGCTGCTACTTACTACTTGTCTTCTGCTTCATATTGACCCTGGCTTGAATGACTATTCTCCTGCTCTGCGTTTTGTACCTCGTCCACTCCTGGTTTGACTCGGCTCGTTCACTATTCTCCTGCTCTGCGTTTTGTACCTCGTCCACTCCTGGTTTGACTCGGCTCGTTCACTATTCTTGTTTCTCACGGGGTTTCCGTGGGCAACAGCCCCATTTCCGTTAGCTTCTGTGTACCCTTGTCTGTTTGTTTGTCGTGCACTTAGTGAGCTACACAGTGCCCCCTTGTATATAGTGCCACACAGCACTTCTCCCCCTTGAATATAGTGCTACACAGCCCTTCCCTTTGTATATAGTGCTACACAGCCGTCTCCCTTGTATATAGTGCTACACAGCACTTTCCCCCCTTGTATATAGTGCCACACAGTGCTTCCCCCCTTGTATAGTGTCACACAGTGCTGCCCTCTTTTATATAGTGCCACACAGCACCGCCCCCTTGTATATAGTGCTACACAGTGCTTCCCCGCCCCCATTGTATATAGTGCTACACAGCGCTTCCCCCCTTGTATATAGTGCTACACAACACTTTCTCCTTGTATATAGTGCCACACAGTGCTTCCCCCTTGCATAGTGTCACACAGTGTTCCCCTCTTGTATATAGTGTCACACAGCACCCCCTTATATATAGTGCTACACAGCACTTTACCCTCATTGTATGTAGTGCTAAACAGCGCTTCCTCCCCTTGCATATAGTGCTACACAGCGCTTCCCCCATTGTATATAGTGCAACGTAGCGCTTCCCCCCCTTGTATATAGTGTTACACAGCGCTCCCCCTTGTATATAGTGCTACACAGCGCTTTCCCCCTTGTATATAGTGCCACACAGCGCTCCCCTCTTGTATATAGTTCCACACAGCACCCCCTTGTGTCTAGTGCTACACAGCGCTTCCCCCTTGTATATAGTGCTACACAGTGCCCCCTTGAGTATAGTGCTACACAGCCCTTCCCCCTTTGTATATAGTGCTACACAGCCCTCCCCCATGTATATAGTGCTCCACAGCGCTCCACCCCAAAAAAACAAATACAATAAGAAATATTTTACTTACCTTGCCCCGTTCTCGCGATGGACGGAGCGCTGCACATCCTGCGTGATGCAGTGACGTCATGACGCTGGACTGCGCAGGGAGTCTTCCCAGCGCCTTATAGGCTGCAGGCCTATCGTGGCCTGCAACCTATAGTATTCATTTGTATCTGCGTCTTGAGGAAGCAAATACATGTGAATGTGGCTCTTGCTAGCACTGGGGCCTCCTTTGGTGCTAGAAACGTCACTGGGCATAAGGGGGTCCGTGCGTTCATGTTTGGTCACTGGGCATGAGACTGGGGCCCCGATCGGCCGCTCGAACTGCCCTAGTGATTATCCGCCATTGGGTACTGTGTGAAAAGGTCCTCAAGCTATAGAGCTGCCCTAGTAACTAATATGACGGGACTAAGTTGACCACTGTTCAATTTTGTTTAATTATTTCTGACTCTACAAGACTCGCTATTTTGTTATTTGTCTGTAAAGGATCTGCCTGACACAGCTTCTGTGTCGACGCCCGTGGTTACTCACTCTGCACCTGCTCCTTAGTCTGGTCAAGTGACACCTTCTTCCACCAATCAGCCTGGGAGGCTGAGGAGTGGGAGAGCCTATAACAGCCTGGCCAGATGGAGCTAGCTCCCGCCCTCTGTCTAATTATACCTTTCACTTCCTGCTCCTCCTTTGCCTGTGGTTCTTTCAGTCTGTTTCCTGGCTCTGCTGCTGCTACTTACTACTTGTCTTCTGCTTCATATTGACCCTGGCTTGACTGACTATTCTCCTGCTCTGCGTTTTGTACCTCGTCCACTCCTGGTTTGACTTGGCTCGTTCACTATTCTCCTGCTCTGCGTTTTGTACCTCGTCCACTCCTGGTTTGACTCGGCTCGTTCACTATTCTTGTTGCTCACGGGGTTTCCGTGGGCAACAGCCCCATTTCCCTTAGCTTCTATGTACCCTTGTCTGTTTGTTTGTCGTGCACTTAGTGAGCTTAGGAACCGTTGCCCAGTTGTACGACGTCGCTTAGGACGGGCCGTTGCAAGTAGGCAGGGACTGAGTGGCGGGTAGATTAGGGCTCACCTGTCTGTCTCCCTCAGCAAATGCAGGGCCTCTCCCTACAGGTCCAAGCCCTGGCTCAGAGGGGCAACCAGCATGATGCTACCCTGGTAGTGCCCCGCACCTCACCTATTGAACCCCACCTCAAGTTGCTTGACCGGTTCTCAGGGAGAGTTGTAGGCTCTATTTCCGTCTAAAGCCCCACTCCTCAGGTTCCGAGAGCCAGCGAGTGGGTATAATTATGTCCCGGCTCCAGGACGGGCCCCAAGAATGGGCCTTCTCCTTGGCTCCCGACGCCCCTAAACTTTCCTCTGTTTACCTTTTTTTTCTGCTCTCGGGCTCATATATGACGAGACTGACAAGACTGCCTTTGCCGAGAGTCAGCTGATGACCTTACGTCAAGGTAAGAGACCCGTTGAGGAGTACTGTTCAGACTTTAGGAAGTGGTGTGTAGCTTCTCGGTGGAATGACCCTACCTTGAGGTGCCAGTTTAGATTGGGTCTGTCGAACGCCCTCAAGGACCTGTTAGTTAGCTACCCCTCTTCTGACTCTCTAGATCAGGTTATGGCTTTAGCGGTACGTCTTGACCGACGTCTCAGGGAACGACGACTTGAAAGTTTTTGTGCCTTCTCCTCTGGCTTCCCCACGATGGCTCCCGAGGTTCCGTTGCTTCGTTCTGCCACGGAAAACTCGGATGAACCAATGCAACTCGTGGCCTCCGTGCCTCCCCAACAACGTAGAGAGCTCCGCAGGAAGAATGGTCTCTGCTTCTACTGTGGGGATGACAAGCATCAAGTGAACAACTGCCCTAGGCATAAGAATAAGCAGCCGGAAGAACTTCCACGCCTAAGTGACCATCGGGGAGGTCACTTAGGCGCACAGGTATTTCACGTAAATATGAAACCTAATAAGATCTTGTTTCCCTTTCAGGTCTCTTTTGAGGGTAGGTCTGCTACGGGCAGTGCCTTCGTGGATTCAGGGTCTTCTGCTAATATTATGTCTGTGGAATTTGATATGTCTCTAGCTATGCCATTGATTGATTTGCCTAAACCTGTCCCGGTAGTGGGTATCGACTCCACTCCACTTGCTAAAGGTTATTTTACACAGCATACCCCTGTTTTTGAACTCCTTGTTGGCTCCATGCATTTGGAGCAATGCTCTGTACTGGTGATGCAGGGATTATCGTCCGATTTGGTTTTAGGCCTTCCCTGGTTGCAGATGCATAATCCCACGTTTAACTGGAATACTGGGGATCTTACCAAATGGGGTAATTAATGCATGACGTCATGTTTTTCTGTTCATTTTATTTCTCTCCCTGAGGAGGTGAACACTCTACCTGAGTTTATTCAGGACTTCGCTGATGTTTTTTCTA
Source organism: Rhinoderma darwinii (assembly GCF_050947455.1). Lineage (NCBI taxonomy): Eukaryota > Metazoa > Chordata > Amphibia > Anura > Rhinodermatidae > Rhinoderma > Rhinoderma darwinii. The sequence goes on from NC_134688.1 coordinate 70,935,526, forward strand.
AAAAGGCCTCCGAAGTGTTACCTCCTCATAGAGAATACGATTGCGCAATCGATTTGGTACCAGGAGCTAAGATCCCTTAGGGTAGGATATTTAATCTCTCTTGTCCCGAACGTGAAGCCATGAGAGAGTATATCCAGGAATGCCTGGCCAAGGGTTATATTCGCCCCTCTACTTCTCCGGTAGGTGCTGGCTTCTTCTTCGTAGGGAAGAAGGATGGTGGTCTTAGGCCGTGCATCGATTACAGAAACTTGAATAAGGTCACTGTAAGGAACCAGTATCCCCTTCCTTTGATTCCTGATCTCTTCAATCAGGTTCAGGGGGCCCAATGGTTCTCTAAGTTTGATCTTCGGGGGCTTATAACCTTATCCGCATCAAAGAGGGGGATGAGTGGAAGACTGCGTTTAACACGCCCGAAGGTCATTTTGAATACCTCGTCATGCCCTTTGGGTTGTGTAATGCTCACTCGGTCTTCCAGAATTTCATAAATGAGATTTTAAGAGACTACCTGGGGGTATTTCTTGTAGTGTACCTTGATGACATACTTGTGTTTCCCAAGGACTGGTCCTCCCACATTGAGCATGTCAGGAATGTGCTCCAGGCCCTTTGGGAAAACAAACTCTTTGCTAAAAACAAAAAATGTGTGTTTGGGGTCCAGGAGATACCATTTTTGGGTCAAATCCTCACTCCTCATGAATTCCACATGGACCCTGCCAAGGTTCAGGCTGTGGCTGAATGGGTCCAACCTGCCTCCCTGAAGGCGTTATAGTGCTTCTTGGGGTTTTCTAATTATTACAGGAGATTTATTGCTAACTTCTCGGTCATCGCTAAGCCTCTTACGGATCTTACTCGCAAAGGTGCTGATCTCCTCCACTGGCCTCCAGAGGCGGTCCAGGCTTTTGAGGTCCTTAAGAAGTGGTTTATCTCGGCCCCAGTGCTGATTCAGCCTAACCAAATGGAGCTATTCATCGTGGAGGTTGCCGCCTCCGAGGTGGGAGTGGGTGCTGTCTTGTCCCAGGGTACCAGGTCCCTCATCCATCTCCGTCCCTGTGCCTACTTCTCCAGGAAGTTCTCGCCCACTGAGAGTAACTATGACATTGGCAACTGCGAACTCTTAGCCATTAAATGGGCATTAGAAGAGTGGCGCCACTTCCTGGAGGGTGCTAAGCACCAGTTAACGGTCCTTACCGACCACAAGAATCTGGTTTTCCTAGAATCTGCCCGGAGGCTAAACCTGAGACAAGCTCGATGGGCGTTGTTTTTTTACTAGATTCAACTTTTTAGTCACCTATAGGGCTGGGTCTAAAAATATTAAAGCTGATGCACTGTCGCGTAGCTTCATGGCCAGCCCTCCTTCGGAGGAAGATCCTGCTTGTGTCTTGCCCCCAGGTATAATAATTTCCTCTGTTGATTCTGACTTAGTCTCCGAAATTGCGGCTGATCAAGGTTCAGCTGCCGGGAAACTTCCTGAGAACAAGCTGTTTGTTCCCCTGCAATTCCTGCTAAGGGTACTCATGGAAAATCTGGCCATCCAGGCATCCTGGGTACCAAGCACCTCATTACCATAAACTATTGGTGGCCTGGGTTGCCTAAAGACGTTAGGGCCTACGTCGCCGCTTGTGAAATTTGTGCTTGGTCCAAGACTCCCAGGTCCCGACCAGCGGGCTTACTATGTTCTTTGCCCATTCCCCAGAGACCTTGGACCCATATCTCCATGGATTTTATCACCGATCTGCCTCCATCTCAAGGCAAGTCGGTGGTGTGGGTTGTAGTAGACCGCTTCAGTAAGATGTGCCACTTTGTGCCCCTCAAGAAACTACCCAATTCTAATACGTTAGCTACCTTGTGTGTCTCCATCGGGTTCCTGTCAATATAGTTTCTGACAGAGGGGTACAATTTGTTTCATTGTTTTGGAGAGCTTTCTGTAAAAAGTTGGAGATTGATCTGTCCTTCTCCTCGGCCTTCCATCCTGAAACTAATGGCCAAACCGAGAGGGCTAATCAGTCTCTAGAACAATATTTAAGGTGTTTTATCTCTGACTGTCAATATGATTGGGTCTCCTTCATTTCCCTCGCCAAATTTACCCTTAATAACAGGGTCAGTAACTCGTCAGGGGTCTCCCCCTTTTTCTGTAATTTTGGGTTTAATCCACGGTTCTCCTCCGTTTCACCTGGTGGTTCCAACAATCCCGAGGTAGATGTCGTTCATTGGGAACTGTGCACAGTCTGGGCGTCCCAGAGCATACAAAAGACTCAGGCAGATAGAAGACGTTCTGCTAACCCCTTGTTTGTGGTCGGGGATCTGGTGTGGCTGTCTTCAAAAAATTTGCGCCTTAAAGTCCCATCCCAAAAATTTGTTCCCCGGTATATAGGGCCATACAAGGTCATTGAGGTCCTTAACCCTGTCTCCTTCCGACTGGAGTTACCCCCGTATTTTCGAATACACAACGTGTTTCATGCCTCCCTCCTGAAACGCTGCTCCCCGTCTTTGGCTACCTCGAGGAAACCTCCGATCCCTGTTCTCACCCCTAAAGGGGTAGAATTCGAGGTGGCCAAGATTGTGGACAGCAGGATGGTCCAAGGCTCCCTCCAGTACCTGGTCCATTGGAGAGGATACGGGCCTGAGGAGAGGGCTTGGGTACCCGCCCGGGATGTTTACGCTGGGGTATTGCTCAGGAGGTTACATTTTCGATTCCCCAATAAGCCAGGTCCACCTAGAAATTGTCCAGTGGCCCCTCATAAAAGGGGGGGGGGTACTGTAAAGGATCTGCCAGACACAGCTTCTATGTCGACGCCCGTGGTTAATCAGTCTGCATCTGCTCCTAAGTCTGATAGAGTGACTCGATCTGCTACCACTCAGGCTGGTAGGCTCAGGAGTGGGAGAACCTATTACAGCCTGGCCAGATGGTACTAGCTCCCGCCTTCGGTCTATTTATACCTTCATTTCCTACTTGTCTCTGCCTGTGATTCTTTCCTGTTTCCTGGCTCGGCTGCTCCTGCTATCATTATTGACCTTGCTTCATTTTGACCCTGGCTTTACTGAGTACGCTCCTGCTCTGCGTTTGGTACCTCGTACACTCCTTGTTTGACTCGGCTCGTTCACTACTCTTGTTGCTCACGGTCTTGCCGTGGGCAACTGCCCCATTTTCCTTAGCTTCTGTGTACCCTTGTCTGTTTGTCTGTCGTGCACATATTGAGCGTAGGGACCCTCGCCCAGTTGTATGCCGTCACCTAGGACGGACCGTGCAAGTAGGCAGGGACTGAGTGGCGGGTAGATTAGGGCTCATCTGTCTTCTCCCTACCCCGTCATTACAGGCTTATCTTGAGTTAAATCCCCTACCAGAGTGTGATGTCAAGGACTTCTCCGGGCCCAGCGCTTAAAGTAGCGGTGGGCCCGGGGAGTACTCGGCTAGCGGAGGAGCTCCCTCTGCTCCTCCACTCTGAACTAATGCTGAAGCAGGGAGCTGACAGCATTGGATTCAACTGTATCTGCATCCTGAGGACGCAGATACAGTTGACAGCGGGACATAGCCCCTGCCACTTGGGACAGCAGAACACCTCCCGGATTCCACGACTGTCCCGCTAAATGCGGGATGTTTGGGAGGTATGGCTGTAAGTGACAGGATTTACCTTCTGCATCTGGGGCCCAGCAATAGTAAGACTGCCATACGGCCTGCAAAGAATCCCACTGTGTCTCCAAGGAATTTTATTAAACTCGGGAGCAGAATCTTAGGGAGTCGTAGGGATAACCCCTATATTGGGATCTTGACTTTGCTGTTCTTACTACCAGAATAATCTCCCTTGGCAATTGATTAGGTACAGAAATAGCAGAAAGAATGCAAGGTCAGGTATAACATAGGTCAGGGCAGGCGGCAGAGCTTCATTATGGGTAACAAATAGGAGGTCAGGGCTGGCGCCAGGCAAAGATAGTCAAAGGTACAGGCAGAGTAAAACACAGGAATCTCAAATAATCAATCAGCTGGATATCTCTAGCAAGCAAGGAGGAACCTTAATTCACAGGCAATGGTGGACAAATGTCAATGGTCTCGGGTGTTGAATGTGGTTTTCCATTTGTCACCTTTGCGGATACAGGTCAAGTTATAAGCTCCGCGTAGATCCAGCTTTGTGAAAAGCTTGGCACCACTAATTCTGTCGAAGACCTCAGAGATTAGTGGCTAGGGGTATTTTTTCTTGAGAGCCATCTTTCCTTACTGACTGGAGTGATAGCGGGTGGAGGAGTAGATGGAACAGCAGCAGAATCCAAATCCAAACGTGTGGCAATAAAATTAACTGCTTGTAGAAGCTGATCCTGTCGTGCTCGGAGGTCATGCATGTTCACTTCCATTAATTGAACCAGTGTCTTGGTTTGACCAGCGGGATCCCTGGTCTGAACAAACTGTCACGGCTATAGGGTATGTAAACTGAAAACAAGAAACCCAAAAAACATCCAGGCTATATCAAGCACTCACATGGGTATGTAATGAGAATAAATAGTTTTTTAATTGAATAGTAAAAAAAGTTAAAAAGTCAAAACACAGACCAATTCCCATAAGAAAATACCAAAAAGTTATATAAAGAAAACACAATTAAAAAAGCTACCTGGCCAGGAAAAATATTATATAAAGCACAAGGGAACATTGATATTACAAATAGTAACAATTCATGAAAATTTAACCAGTGAATGCAATAACCGAACAGTATATGGAAACAAAGTCACATAAATTATATCAATATATCCAATGAAAACATATGCAGTACATAGATAGAGAATAAATATATCACCCTTTTAGAACAAGAAGGACGTAAGCACACTGAGCCTGTCAGTCATATTGAGGGTTAAATGGGTAGAGGAGCCAAGTTATAGCCAGCAAGCAGGAGTTGAAGATAAGCATATATATGATCCAGATTAGATTGAATATACTCATCTGGTTATGAGATCATCAGTCCAGAAACACCGAAAAAGGCCATACTTACAAATGGACACAGCCAGGCCAGAAATGCTGCTGAAAGGGCGAGCAGGTGCTTTAAATAATAATAGCCACTCCCACTAGTCTTGAGGGGAGTGGTGTGTGGTGCATGGGATGTGTAGTAAGAAATAATAAATGAATAGTGTGTGTGCAAGTGTAATACTATAAGTGAAATATAGGGGGCAGTAATAAATGAAGTGCCTCAATAGAAATAAATGGATAATGGGGTGCAAGTGAGTGAAACATGGAGGGATAGTGTGTACGTCATGAGGCACAACGTGTATAGCCAGGTAGAAGCCTATTTGTGACGCCTTGATAATTCATAGAGCGGGCTACCCTGCTTGCTATGCCAAACAACAACACACCATGCTCTCCCAGCATCAAAGACCCGGCTGTGTCCAAGAGAAGCGAATATACATAATAATGAAAAATACCTGGGGTATTGGTAATCATTTTGGCCAAAAGGACGCAAGCTCGCAATCCACGACAAGGATCCCCAGACTTGCGAGACTATTTTTATTATTATTTCTCACCTTCATGACACCTTTGAAGCAAGAAGAGTGACAGAAGGTGTAGGAGAACCATGGCAGGTTTCTATCAAATGTACTGTAGGTCGTCCACATTTAGTGATTTTACACTCACTTATTACGTCATTCACTTACTTATTAGGAAATTGTTTATTAGCGAATGGAAGCTTCTGGGAATTAAAATTGCACAGCCTGTTTTATGAAGTCCTGCTCATGCCGTGCTATGTTTAGGCAGAATCCAGGCTGCTACTGAATTTGCAGGGCAAACGAGGAGCATTCGTATCCCCAGCTGTAATGCAGCCTTAAATCCAGAATCACCATAAGGGCTTATTCAGACGAACGGGATATACGTCCGTGCAACGCTCGTGATTTTCGCGCGCGTCGCACGGAACTATATTAGTCTATGGGGCCGTGCAGACAGTTGCGTGTTTTTTACACAGCGTGAGTCCGCTGCGAAAAAGTCACGACATGTCCGTTCTTTGTGCGTATTTCGCGCATCACGCACCCATTGAAGTCAATGGGTGCGTGAAAATCACGCGCACCACACGGAAGCACTTCCGTGGGACGAGCGTGATTCGCGCAACAGCTGTCAAACTATGTATGTAAACAGAAAAGCACCACGTGCTTTTCTGTTTACAAACATCCAAACGGAGTGTCATAATGATGCATAATAATCACGCAGCCGCGCATCATACGGGGCTGACACACGGAGCTGTCAAGTGCCTTTTGCGCACGCAAAACACCGCATTTTTTGCGTGCGCAAAACGCACACGCTCGTGTGAATCCGGCCCAACTCTACAGAACTTGTAAGACTATAAATCCCTATGGTATTGTAGACTCAGCTTAGTAGAACCACGACGGAGTCCAGATCTTCAAGTACGTCCGGTTTACTGACGGTTTAGCAGTGGTACAATATGAAAGTGGCCTTATTATCTTATTGCTCCCTCTTGAAAAACTAATATATATACATAAGGGAATTGATATTTATGCAATTCTCTAATATATAAGCAGGGGAGTAGTTATAGGGTATGCAGAGTTTTCATTTGCACCCGGGCTCCACCTCATATGTAGAGACTAAAAGACGTGAACATTTGGGGGCTCCTGTTACAGATTTTGCTTTAGGGCCCAGGAGCTTCAAGTTACACTTCTGTATGTTTGTTGTAAGTTGTGTATATTTTCCAAAGTTAAATTCAAAAGATTAGAACACAGAGCATCATTGTTTCCTTTCTGGTGATCTATCTACAAATAATAATCGCTAAAATTTCCGATGGATGTTGTCTGTTTTGATTTTGTTTTTCAGAAAATGTGCCACTCTTGTCCATAGGCTGGGTCTGGTATTACATCTTAGCACCATTCAAGTGAATTTTTGGAAGAAAAATGAACCTATTTTTTAATCTCAGACCCCAGAAACTAGTAGTCATTAATGGCATTACCACGAAAATTAGAAATAGGTTCCCTAATGTAACGGCACTGTATAGTCACTGACAAGGAAGCAGCCTGGGGATTGTTATGCGTCCATGCAAGAGGTTTCCCCCCCAAAAAAAAGTTTCCTTGAAATAGTGAGATTGCATTTCATTGTATTTTTGAATCCTTATCTGGATAATGTAACAGTCATATAAAAATGAACTCAAAGACCCCAATAAAATCACAGCTTCAAACCACTGGCATTTAGGGTTACTGTCCCACAAAGCAACCCACGAAGTGGGGTATCTTCATTTCCTTCAAAGAGGGGCTTTTCTTGGCATCTTGACTGATGTGGACAAGACTTAAAAAGTCCTGGGATTTGGTCTTCAAATGTTTCTAATATGCAATTACTCCATCTCCCTGGATGTAATAGTATTACATATAAGTAATATTTGAAGCTCATTTGAAAGGAAGCCTTTCATTACCTCATTTATCAAAACTGGCCTTGCTGCCCAACCAGACAGCAGTTTTTTTTATGTAAAAAACTGCTCTGGAAAAACTAAAAGCTGCAGTGAAAAAATTAGGCCCATTTAAATGTTTCTAAAACAAAATGTAGAATAATTCATTGGATCTATCAACATGTGAAAATAATAAAACTGCCCACAGCGATGATTTTACATTATTTATATTTTTACTCTTGTCCATATGAATTCCATATGAAATTAAGAAAAAAAAATGACATTTCATGGAGACAAAACACTGATCTTGTAAATGTAAATTGCATGACACTGTGTATGCATTAGTGTTACCATAGCAAAGTCCTCAGCTTCTATTTGATGATGGACAGCTTAAATTATTTTGGCATTTATCTTTGAAACATAAACTTATGAAATACTTCAGTCATCAGATAATGTTACATTGATAAGGCTTGTAAATTGTGCCATCGAAATGTATAAATGTATTTATTTTATTTTTAGCTACCATGATGCATGATTTCCAACCCCTCTTCTTTTTACCGCCTATTTGTCCTAAGATTTGAGGCACATCTAGCAAGTGATGCTTGTTTAGGAAAAAAAAATGTAAAAGGGTATTTTGCTCTCAGCAAATAAAGCATATTTACTGTATAATGAAAAGTTATACAATTTTGAGATTTACTTTTTGTATCAATTATTAAAAATGTCAAGATCTCTCCCAATTTTAGGCCCTCTGCACACGAAGCGTATTACGTGCAGATTTTCCGCATGGATTTTCCTGCAGCAAATTCAAAGCGTAATACAGTACCAGAAAAGTTACACGTTGCAGAATTTTTCTGTGTGTAAATTGACTTGCGTTGTGTATTTAACCCCTTCACGACTGCCATACGGCTATATACGTTCTAACTGCCGATACCCCGTGTAGTTAGCACGTGTATATACGTCGGCAGGCTGGAAGGGGTTTAATGAGTGCTGTGCTGCTTCAGTGTGAGCAGCGCTACACTCTCATGTGTGCTGGAGCTTTGAGAGCCCCACAATACACCCCCCACTGTAGATAGTGCCACCCAAACCATCTGTAAATAGCGCCACCTAAGCTCCCTCCAGCATCGCAATCCCCGGCAAGCCCACTGGCCGAGGATTCCCCTCCTAGATGGAGCCCCCACCATCTTTCTATCCCCGCTGTAGATAGTGCCACCACCTGCAGATAGCTAACCCCCCCAGCTGTAGATAGCATCACACCCCCCACTGTAAATAGCGCCACCTGAACTAAGTCTAGAAGCGGAACCCCCTGTGTCAGATCGCACTGGCCGGGGATTCCGCTTCTAGACAGAGCCCCTGACGTCACTGTCCATTTGCACAGTGACGTTAGTGGCTCCCTCTAGGAGCAGAATCCCTGGCCGACATTCTGGCCGGGATTCCGCTTCTGGAGAAGCCCCTGGTTTCACTATCCATGTATGGACAATGACGTCAGTGGCTCTCTCTAGGAGCGGAATTCCCGGTGTCAGATCGCTCTGCGTCTGGGATTCCGCTACTGGAGAAGCCCCTGGTGTCACTATCCATATATCGACAGAGACATCAGGGGCTTCCTGTAGGAGCAGAATCTTCGGCCAGAGGGATTCCGCTCCTACAGGGAGCTACAGTGGTGCTATTTACAGGAAGGGGGTGTCATTTACTGGGGGTGAGTGTCGCTATCTGCAGTGGGGATATTGCTAAATACAGGGGGGATGTTGCTATCTACAGAGGGGTGACGCTATTTACAGGGGGTGGGGTGCTATCTACAGGGGTGTGGCACTATCTACATGGGTACTGTGTCATTATATTGGCACTCTACAGGGGACACTGTGGCGCTATATACATGGGCACTGTGTGTGGCACTAAGTGGGCATTATCTACAGGGAGAACTGTGGCACTATGTGGGCACTGGGGCACTATTTACAGTGGGTATTATTTACGTGGGCACTGGCACTATTTATGTGGGCAATATGATACTATCTACAGTGGTATTGCGTCACTATCTACATGGGCACTGTGGTGTTTTCAGAGGGTTGGGACAAAAGCTCTAACAAATAAAATTCATCCTTTTTTTAATGTCCAAGAAAATAGCAAATGCCGGTTAAAAACGGTCAGACGGCCGGGAAATTGATTCAAATTTTTAGACACATTGATGCAAAACTGCCATGAAAAACTGACAGTTGATTAGTTGTTTACTGCCATTTTTTTCACAGTCGTGTGTATATAGCCCTCTTCACTCTCCCCTCACAGCAATCCAGGCTGACGGAGAGAGAACAGGACTAATTGTTACAGAACTCTACAGTGTATGTATGGATAGATAGATAGATAGATAGATAGATAGATAGATAGATAGATAGATAGATAGATAGATAGATAGATAGATAGATGGATGGATGGATGGATGGATGGATGGATGGATGGATGGATGGATAGATAGATAGATAGATAGATAGATAGATAGATAGATAGATAGATAGATAGATGACAGATAGAAAAAATTACAAAAAAGTGTTTTAATTTTTAGTGATTTGTCTGCTCATAATAAAAATGAAAAACACTGAATTAATTTAACCAATCTAGAAAATGAAAGCCTCATAAGTCTTGTAAAAAAATAAATGTAAAAATAGTTGTGACATTCAAAGCGGTTCCAAAGATATTATCGTTTAAAGAAGTGCATATCAAAAATGGAAAATTTGACCTGGACACAGGGGCATCAATGACCCTTGTTCATGAAAGGGTTAAAAACCTGCAGCATGTCAAGGTATTTTATGTTTCCGCCTCAGAATTGTATCTGACAAGTTTAGAAAAAATGCACCAAAACCCACAGCATAAAACTGCACCTATTTCCATATGAAAATGTAAAAAACGCATCTAAAAATGCATTAAAAAAAAACAGTGTGAATTTTTCCTGCGGAATTACCTGTGTTTGCCTATGGTTTTGATGCAGAATTTCAGCTTCAAATTACGCAACGTGTGCATTCATTCTCTATTCACACAACAGGGTCGGGGTGTTGGCATTTGTTCCGTTTCCACTCCGGGCCGTGTTTCTGGTTTTAACGGCTGATTGTGACTCGTTTTGCATCCATTTTTCCCTGTCCATTTTAAAAACAGATGAATTTCATTTGTCAATATTTTTGGTCCCAATCAACTAAAAACATCCACAGGAAGGTCACATGATCACCCAGTCACCATTTTCTCTTGCTTTCAGAGTATAGAGAGCTTTGTCTGATGCCTCAGCTTCTTTGCATTGGTTTCTGGCTTTTTCTCTGCTATTTATGTCCTCACAACAATTGAACCGTGTACTGCAGCTTTGGCTGATTTCTTGGCAATTCGTGAAGCAATCGCAGATGTTGAACGAAGAACTGAGCAGGGTTCAGAAGGTGACAGGGCTCTGTGAGAGAGCAGATACAAGGTATATAGCAGGAGACAGGATACTGTTGTAGGTGGGGGGGCAGAAGTCGGAGGAAGGGGCTCTTTGTGGTTTTAGAATGTGCCTGGGGCTCTATGAGGGTGTCAGACAGGGAATAGAAAATATGGCAGGGGGGCACAGAAAGTTCTAGGGGTGCTATGGGGAACAGAAAGTGGCAGGGCGGTCTCATGGGGTGTAGGGAAGATGGAAGAAGATTTTGAACTTTATTTGTGGTGGGGGGCACAGATGATGGCAGGGGTAGTAGGAGGAGGGGAAGAGGAGCATAGAAGGAGGCAGTGGTTAAGTGGGGGACAGTGTAGATAAATGCAGGGCTGTATTTAGAGTTGATGCTGCCCTAGCCACTTTTAGTGCTAGCGCCCCTACAACTCCCGAAGTTACGAAAACAGTGTAGCTCGCTTGCGGCTCCAGCACTGGACACAGGAAAGGTAAGGATAATAATTGCTTTGCTATTTTATGTGTTACTAATTATTTATTTTCTTGTGTTTTTTTACAAGTTGGGCTGTTGGACTACTTTGGATTCCAGGACTACTTCGATGACAGCGTTTTTTAATTGTTAATAAAATGGTTAACAAGGGCTATGTTTTTTTAAAAATTTTAATAAAATATATTTTTTAATGTCTCTGTGCTTTTTTAACTATATTACTACTGTCTTAGTAATGGCCGCTGTTTGATTGACAGCGTCCATTACTAAGGAGGGGCTTAATGTTAGCTGGTGAAAAGCTAACACTAACCCCCCCATTATTACCCCGGTACCCACCGCCACCAGAAGTACCGGCAAGTGTCGGGTACGATTCAGTATCCGACCATTAGTAGTGATGGATGGGCACTGGGGCGGCTGCAGGCTGGTATTATTAGGCTGGGAAAGCTCAAAAACCGTGGTCCTTCCCACCCTGGTAATGCTATTCTGCTGCTATGTTGTTCCTGGCTAGTTATGAAAAATGGGGGGGACCCCACAATTTTTTTTCCGAATTATTAATTTATTTATTTTTAAAAATGTATGGCATTATCTACAAGGGAAAGGTGGGGGGCTGTATGGCACTATTTACAGGGGGCTGTATGGCAAAATCTACAGGGGGGCTGTATGGCACTATCTACAGGGGGCACTATCTACAAGGGGGAGGTGGGGGGCACTGCCTACAAGGGGGAGGTGGGGGGCTGTATTGCAATGCCTACAGGCGGAGGTGGGTGGCTGTATGGCACTAGCTACAAGGGGAGGTGGGGGCACTGTCTACAAGGGGGAGGTGGGGGGCTGTATTGCACTATCTACAAGGGGGAGGTGGGGGCACTGTCTACAAGGGAAAGGTAGGGGGCTGTATGGCAATAGCTACAAGGGTGAGGTGGGGGCACTGTCTACATGGGGGAGGTGGGGGCTGTATGGCACTATCTACAAGGGGGAGAGGGGGGTTGTATGCCACTATCTACAGGGGGCTGTTTGGCAGAATCTACAAGGGGGCTGTGTGTGGCACCCAGGGAAGGGAAGTGGGTGTCATTATTTATACTATGTGTGGGTCACAAGGGGTATTATACTGTGTGGCGAGTCACTTAAAGGCATTATGCTGTGTTGAAGCACTAAAGGGGGACATTATACTTTTGTGGGGGTACTAAAGGGGTAATTATACAGTGTGGGGGCACTAAAAGGGTATTATACTGTGTGGGGTCATTATACTTTTTATAGGGCATTTTTTTATCATGGAGGGGGCGTAAAAAAAAAATCTTGCACGGGGCACCAGCTATCCTAAGGCCTCCCCTAGCTCCAGCGCTAGGGAAGCTCCTGAAGTCAATGTCCAAATATTGACAGTGACATCAAGAGCTTCCACAGCTACGGAGTCCCGGGCAGAGCACAAGCTGATGCTCTGCTCTTGGACTCCAGCGATAGGAAACTCCTGTAGTCACTATGTATATATGGACAGTGATATCAGGAGCAGTACTGGAGTCCCCAGGCAGAGCGCATGCTCTGAAACTCGGCTCAGGGACTTCAGGGCAGGAACCCTTTTTAACGGTCGTAAATCGGATGCCATCCAAGTGACGGACGTTTTTTACACAGCCCCATTGAATTGTATGGGGGCCGTGTAGTCGTGAAAACGGCCCAAAAAAATAGCGCATGTTCTATTTTTTGACGGCCCGGTAAGAAAGGCCGTCAAAAACTCGGCCGTGTGAAAAGCCCCATTGGGGTTAACATATTTGAATGCAGCCGCGTGATGGCGGTAAAAAAACAAACGGTCAACACACGGCTGTTAAAAACGGTTGTGTGAATAGGCCCCTAGCCAGATACCTGTTTGCAGACATTCAATAGGAACCTTCATTAGATGATCATGTCACAGCTCTTTACAGTTAAGATATGTTTACACGTGGCAAATTTGTGATGTTTCGACCACAGATTTTTGCAGCTTTCTTTTGGTGCATTTTGTTACAAATGACGGAATTGATTGTCTAGTTATATTTTACCTCATAAGGCTTCCTTCACACACACACACACACACACACACACTTTTTGTGTGGCGTTTTTTGGTCAAAAAAAGGCATCTAAAATACTCAAGATTTTTAGTAAAATGGTACATGTATTTTTTTTATGCCGTTTTTAGTGGCATTTATACTAATAGTGTGTTTTACCACCTGTGTTTTATTTAGATGGCATTCTTCTCATTGAAAATCATGTGATTCAATGATCACATGATGCAAAGATTTATCTTTGCCACACATGCTTCTTTCTGAAAAACACCACCTAAAACACCATTAAAAAACCCAACACACATTGTCACTTGCATATTTTTGTTGCAAGAGGAACAAAAAAAGCCAGACTTGCTGTGATTTTGGAGAAATGCCACTGACCTATAAAACGCAAGTTCAAATAAATTAAGCGCCACCTAAAGAAATGCCATGTTTGTAGGACATTTTATATTTCCCCATTGCCTTCAAGCTAACATCTAGCCACAGCGAAGAATTGATGCATAAAGGGAGAGATTTACTGAGCTAAATTTGGTTTATAATTCTGGCTCATTTTGAACCACAAAATTGGCGTACATGCCTTGTGCCGGATTTATTATGTGTTTTAGACACTTTTTGCTCCCACCATAGTTCATGGTCCATCAGTCAGAACTGACCATATTAGGAGATTACAGGTAATAATAATTGTCAATGATTGTAAAAGATAAAATAAGTCCATCCACTTTAGACAAAAGACAACTGAGTGCAGCAAACAATATAAAGAAAGTGTCCGATTTCTTCTAAATTCCAAAGTAATAAAAACAATTGTTGTGCTCTACCAGTGTACAAAGTGAAGATAAAAGATACAGCCTTCTTTCCTAATTCCAGGAATAGTTGACAATTCAGTTGTTAGTTGTACCTCGGTCTGGCGTACCGTCCGCTGATGTAAGACTGGATGTCTACACTGTTCAAGAGAAAACATACGGACAGACATAGTACGATCAACCTCCAACTCATCAGGGGCATTATACTCAAAACATGAGTTGAAAAAGTGCATTTAAAATCGATAAAAGTCCATGCTGGGTCCAGCCACATACCACCGACTCGAGTTTCGCCTAGAATGGCTTCATTCGGGGCATGACCTCTTCTTCCGGCATTGCGCATGCTTTATCATGATTTTTGGTCATATGGTAAACATTACAATATTTTATTCATCTATTGCCAAAGAAAAATAAACAGTATGTGCAGCAATGTAAGAGTACAATATTTTCCACAATATTAATGGTTTTCTATAAATCATGATTCTATAGTCATTATATGGTGGGAAATATGTTTTTATGTACATTATGATCCTTGTGTCTTTTTCTCACAGTATATAGTATTGTTCACATCTGCGCCAGGGTCCCGTTCCGACGTTCCGTCTGAGCTTTCTGTCGGAACGGGACCCTGACTGACACAAACGGAAACCAAAGGTTTCCGTTTCCATCACCATTGATTTCAATGGTGACGGATCCGGTGCTAATGGTTTCCGTTTGTCTCAGTTGTGCAAGGGTTCCGTCTTTTGACCGAATGCATAGCGTAGTCAACTACGCTATCGATTTCAGCAAAACGACGGAACCCTTGGACAACTGAGACAAACGAAAACCATTTGTACCGGATCCATCACCATTGAAATCTATGGTGATTGAAACGGAAACCTATGGTTACTGTTTGTGTCAGTCAGGGCTCCATTCTGACGGAAACCTCCGACATTCCATCAGAACGGAGCCCTGGCGCAGATGTGAATGAAGCCTTAGATATATGCTCTGAAGTTTGAGTTTTTACTACTTATTCTGACGCAGTGGAACCGTTGGCTAAAAGTTGAATTCTTTTTATAAATAAGAGTTGTCTTAAGGAAGTATAAATATATAAATAAAACAAATGTTATTTAAATATATAAATAAAACAAAATTCTATTTCTTTAAAACCTACATAATTTTTTTTTACATCTTTTATGATTTGATTTGGTTTTAAATGTGTATTACTATCAATACTATAAACAATGCAATGTATTTCTATTATTATTTTACTTATAATACATATAATACAATATATATATACAGTATATTATTATATTTTCCATTCGTATTTATTAAACCCTATCCTACTTTTTCCAATGGTATCTTCTAAGTCAGTAAATCCCAAACTTTTTATCATGATGGAACTCTGATAAAAATGTTCTGCTGTTGCGATCTTCTATGGAACCCCTAACCAGGATCCCTAGAATCCCAGGGTTTCCTGGTTTTGGAAAAACAGCTCTGTCATAGCCACATATAAGGTGTTTCTACTAAATCCAATGAAGACAATTTCAAACCAGACATTGTCATACAAATTGGCATTCATATTTATTCGGTACGCAAGCAATGTTGACTGTTGACCTTTTTTACCAGGAAGTTCGGATCTGTGGGAGGTAAATGTTGGGCTATGTTTATGATCAACAGCGTGTTGTCTAATCAAAGAACAATAGCAGGTTATGTGATAGCTTTTGGTTTAGGACAGGTTCAGACTACATCCGTATTACAGCCGCATTACTTAGACCTCCCGGAGTTCTACTGTACTCAACTTAAATTAATTTAAGATTCTATGGGGATCTAAGTTTGGTTTAGTAGATCCACGGGGGCATTAAGGTCATAATAGAGACGCTGAAATGTGGACACATTATGGCTATCTAAAAACCTAAAATGTTTTTTTTATGGAAGAGACATTTAAGAAAATGAAGTAACAGAACAATTTAGTAACTTTGTAAATATATTTCTTATATTGTAAAGTTATATCCTACCAACGCTGCATTCATATTTCTGAAATCTCACAACATTCCTTGCTGGCTCAATGTCTACATCTATATTCTTTTGATGATTTGCATTCTGGGAAGACATATGGGATAAAGTAAATGTTGGGGGTGTCTCTGTCCTCAAGCTTGTCAACTATTTCCAATAACAACCAACAGAATTGTGAATGCAGCTCTGGACTATAATACCGGCTGTAATTCATGACACGTACAAGATACATAATAAGGTAGTGTATTTACAAAGTTACTCTGCTTCATGTATCAATATATAAACATAGATTCTTATGAAAGGTAGACATACCCCTTAAAGTGAATTCATCAAGTATCAGTATGACCATCAGATGTTGATAAAGCAATGATTTAAAAGAAAAACGTATTGGAAATTATCAAAATTGTTACAAATGAAAAAAACTAGTTGCTGCACTGCTCCTATAATGGTTGTCTTCTGCAGGGTTTGTCCGTTTACAAGATAAAATTCCTGGAATTTCTATTGTAATCTATGGAAAAAGCCAAAATCAACGCAACCACCGAGGCTTGAAGACGCAGACCATCCAGCAACAAAAATGGTTAATGAGATTTTTTTACCACTTGTTTTGAAAACTGTTCATATAGTTTTCTCCTCCTCAAAGAGTTCATTGAGAAATATATAAAGTGGGGCTCCACCTTATTTATGATTCATACCCCTAACTTCCATAAGGTTTTGTGCAATACACAATGAAACACCCTGTACATAGAATAACATGTTCTCTAATATTCCCTGAGCTTCATATCTTATTCAATGTGGAGAACAATTTTACCATCCATACATAGAGTCGATGCCTATAAATAGATCCTTACAAGACATAATGTACAATAGATTCAACAGCTTTCTTGAATGTGTTCAATAGGATAACTTTGCATAGTCTAACATATGAAGGTATTTATATGGGTAAACTTATATACTGTTAGTAACTGCATGGGTTATTACAAAAATAACAAACATAAATGACATTAGCATATTGTTTTTTAGCAAATCATACGGTGCATTCCAATCCTCATGGATGATCATATTTATATAAATGGTTGTCATGCCCAAAAGTGACAATGCTTAACTCAGTCATGTACGGAATTATTAAATATTCCAAAATGCACTTAAAATCTATGTATGTCGTATGTACAGATGATAATCACAGTCTTGTCATTGTATCTTCTTTTGAGGGGGGTTCTTCTTGTGTGCTCTTTGTAACTGACTGTAGCTCTTTGCTCATTGTGTGTTTGACTTCATCTGATTGACTCATCTCTGCTAAACTGGTGCCACTGGCAGAAGGCTCTAATGGTAGACATTCCAAGGTGTCCTTACAACCTTGAATTACTATGCATTGTTCATCCAGTTTGTTGACATTTAATTCGGAGTTAAGTTCTTGGCTTTTTACCGACTTCAATGTTTTTTCTGTTGGGCTAGATATTTCTTGCTCAAGAATTTCCTCAGAAACGGAGTAGATTTTAGTAGAACTCTGTTCTGTGTTAGTAGTTTTTACATGTCTATGAAAAAGCCCAAAGCTTTTTACGTCTTTGGCAAATTGAATTTTCTTCGGCTTTTCCTTAGC
The DNA here is from genome assembly GCF_050947455.1 of Rhinoderma darwinii. Classification (NCBI taxonomy): domain Eukaryota; kingdom Metazoa; phylum Chordata; class Amphibia; order Anura; family Rhinodermatidae; genus Rhinoderma; species Rhinoderma darwinii. The sequence continues at coordinate 70,953,172 of NC_134688.1, forward strand.
AGTCTCTGAAGCTAGCAAAGCGGAGCCATTGCTCACATTGTTATGCTTATCGGTCGTTATCTCTCCCGTTCTAGGATGAATCATTGTGGTTATGTCAAAGAAGCTAAAGTTGTTCTTCTTTGTTCTACTTTTATTTTCCTTGGGTTTACTTTTCTCTTCTGCCTCCACTGATACATTGTTCATTTTAGTATTGTGAAGATTTAACTTGTTTCCTTTTAACAATCCCAAAACTTCGAAACGGAAACTAGAAATATCTTGCTTTAGTTCCTATGAGAAATTATAAAAAAAAATGTCATCATCACCAGGATAAAATAACAATAGTGCAGGTCTTCATAGAAAGACTCACACTCTAATGGATTTATAATGCAAACATTTCATTATTTCTTTCCCCTGAATGAACTGTTTACATTTACTTTCAAGCAACCTGAAGTTTTACTATTAGACACTGATGTCAATCAAGGTTCAATAGTATGACATGTAAATGTTTCTCAACTAGTGTCTACCATGGTAAAATATTTCCTTTTTTCTGATAAGATTGCTACATCCAATATCAGCACTAATATATGCTATAAAACATAATCCAAATAGTACATGTGTCCTTCCTTATCTTTCTTCTTGGCTCAACTTTCCTATAACTGCATTAAGTTATACAATTTGCCATGAAACCAATTCAATACAATCTTCCGGGATCCGGTAAAAATAGATATATATTAAACACATACGCTTCTTTAACGTAGGAGTCTTTGGTCGATGGATGATCGACGCATAGCATCCGTCAGAGGCCTTTGTTAACAGCCATTCAGTAAAAAAAGTATACGTTAAACATATACTTTTTTAACATGGGACTCTATGAGCGACGGATGACTAATGGATGGCATCTGTCAGAGTTATACATTCTTTTTATATTTGTTTAACATCTCGCGCCATGCATCTCAGGATATGTTTGGTTTAGAGATAAGTTAAGGGAGGACATATCTGTATGCTGAGATGAGTGGCACGAGACGAACAGCTTTGAAAAAAACATGATTTCACAATATTCTGTCGGAAGTTGTTTATACGGTATGTGTCTATATGCGGCCACCCAGTGATTGTGACTTTATTTGCAGTGGAAAGTTTTGCTAGCATGTTAAATTGGAGTTCTTGAAGAAAGGAAGGGTGGACACATTGATGACATGAAAGTAGGTAATGTATAAAGGAAAGAACAGTTTCCCCCTGTTGGTCATAATCAGTTTTGGAAACACAAGCTAGAGATTGTTTACCTACTTTAATTCGGAAGCCTTGCCTATTAGCTAAATCCAACAGTCACATCTAGGAGCAATCTTTGGACTAGTAATTAGAGTCTTCAAGGACTGTATCCAACCCCTTTCAAGCTCCTCAATGCCAAGCCGACATTAGTAATAGTAAAGTGACAGCAACATTAATGGGTCGAGGGGAGAGATAACCACAGTGCATTTTGGGAAGGCCGTCTGAAAGGCATTATGGGGAAGCCAGTCCAAGGTCATATGATCCTTTCACTAATCTGTAAATTGGCGGCCAGTGATTGCTGGCGGTCGCCTATTTGCAGTGATTTGTGCTAAAAGTTTCAGAATTCGCCAAATCCAGCTTTTGGGAAATTCGGATTGAATTTTATTAGTGTAGAATTGATTTGCTCATCTCTACTACTGATCTAAATGCTCCAAAATGGCTTATGGTTGTACAAACCCTCATTAATATGCAGAAGTAGTAACTGCTACTGAAAGAGGGTCAATATTGAATGACTATGGTTGAATCCATACCTCTGATGGAAGATGGCGATGTATTCCACTATATACGCATACAGTGGGGTACGTGACCGGAATACCCCTGGATAGAGTGCTACCTGAAGTGCTGTTTCCACCGGATAGCTCCTGATGTCTCTGTCCATATATGGACAGTGATGTCAGGTGCTTTCAACTATGGAGTTCCCAGCTAGAGCATCGGAAGCGCTCTGGTTGGGGACTCTGGTGCTGGAGCCCCTGATGTCATGGTTCATATATGGACAATGATGTCAGGGGCTTCTCCAGTCTAGGAGTTCCTGACCAGATCACTTCCGATGCTCTGGCCAGGGACTCTTCAGTTGAAAGCTCCTGACATCACTGTCATTATATGGACAGTAATGTCAGGGGCTTCCTAGTCCCAGAAGTAACGCCCAGAACGTTTCCGGTGCTTTGAACGGGGACTCCGTAGTTGAAAGTTCCTGACATCACTGTCCTTATATAGACATTGACATCAGGAGCATCCCCAGGCCTGGGATCCCCATATTGAGCGCTACCTGATGGTCTTCTCGAGGACTCCGGCCCTGGGGAAGCTCCCCAACGTATATGTTTAACCTGTGATGGATGACATACCATGTAGTACAGGTTTTTCTGTGGGATCCCTCAGGATAGAATAGCGTAGTCTTCTACGCTACTCCATTCTTAAAAAATTGTATACTGACGAATACAAGCCCTCTAAAGGAGTCCTATAGACGCTTGTGGCATGTATGTCAGGAGTTTTACCGGCGTATAGGCTAAATGTAGAGTATAAAATCGATTTCAATTGGGCCTAACATGTTGAATTAATTTTATATGGCAACATAAAGGTACAGTAATAAGGTTTAAAAAGCATCAATATGTTTTATGTCAGTTGTATGTCTTTTCTTTAACATGTTAAGATGTACGGTTGTAGTCTCTAAACCAGAATAGAATACCCAAAAAATTGGGAAACATATATGAAAATTCTATATGAATATAAATTTGAACATATTTAATTCATATAGTTAAAGGTAATGTATTTGTCTATCATTCAGAGTGAAGTGTTGCCTCATGAAGAAAACTCAATTTCAAATTGAAGTTTGCCCAGTGATCAGCTGGGCCTGACTTTAGAAACTCATCGGATGTTACCACCAGTTATTATTTTGTCCACTAAAGGAAAAATGTACTATTGCATACAGGTCATTTAAATGAAGGACCGACTATGTAATATATGGACAGTTCATGTTCACGAGTGTGACCACCCTTTTTTAAGGTCAAGTCGTTTAATCTATTGAATGCACAAAATTAACTAGTAGTAAACAATTAAAGAAACAGAAATAGTCAACCTATAATACCTTGAAGTTTTCTTCTGTTAACCCTTCTTCAGTCTTAGCATCTCTGATCATTGCAGCAACATATCTTTTAACAAGATTCCTCATAACCTCCTGACAAAAGAAGATGAGATACATCAAACATTTCACTTTCCAGCATAATAAAATCGTATGAAAATAATCAGGGGATAAAACAAATAAAATGGTAATGAAAATATAAATTAAATTTTTTTCATCCCTAGGACGGCAGCAGTGCTGGTGTTATCTAGAGCTTCTGATGCTTTCAAACCTACCTGTAAATAAGGTTCTTAGATATACTGTAGAGCATGAGGCAGCAGTTGTGCTGCGGAGCCTTTGCTGCTGCATAGTTTCACTGTAGGCCAGATGTCCAGTGGAATATGATCCAGCAGAGGACATGGCACACTGGTCTAGACATTGCTAAAGGGCCACAATAAATCAGTTGTTATACAGCGAAGGTCCCTACGTGGTGTTTTTGCACACGGTCCACTGTTTTTACCACACTTTTAAAACGTGGCAGCTCCTTGCCTCACCACTACTGCTACATGTGAACCTAACTTAGTTGAGCTGTATCTGTTTATATCTCATCCTCATACTCCTTATAACCTCAAGACCCACCACAAATGCTGTAGAACATATATCAGTAAAGAGTTACATATTTTAAAATATTTGGGTTTTAAGATCCATGGCAGCGTTATAGATTCTAGTTGAAATGTTTATTTTGTAAAACTGAGCAGGAAGGAGAGGAGGAATGAAACAATAAATATTTTCTTGCCTATAAATCAGGGATTCTTAGAGAAATCGAGGAGCGTTACAGGGTATTTAACGCGTGAAGTGTCAAGTTAAAGTTGGCTACATCTGTATCAATCAGTATAATGGTAATATCGTAGTTTGTTAAAGGGTTGCCTCATCACAGACATCTCTTTTATATGAGAGAGCCACTGCGAGAATCAACTGATCACAACGTTCTGTCTGCCGAGACCCCCTGCAAAATAAGCTGTTTTTGAAGTTGCTGTCAGCTGATCATTACATATGTAGAATTACATAGCGGCCATTTAAAATTATAATACTTGTTAGTGGCTCTCCCCGTTCTAGCTCATAAAGGGGAGTCCCGAACAGAGGACCCCATATATGATGTCCATGTCATATGGACAGAGGTTGTACTGATGGGGGAATCCTTTTTAGCTGGGCTCCATTATATTACAGCAACGATCTGTGACTCCAGATAAACTCCATTTTCTGTTGAGAGTTTGGGTACACTGAAATTCACCTCCTGTTTCATGAGAGGTTTATACAGCTATTCTGCCTCTCCCCCATATTTTTATACTGCAGCTCTGTGTTTTCAGATTGGCTGCTGTATAAAAGCACAAACCCACCTCAATGTCACCAAGAAAGCAGTGTATGAAGAGTTGATTTATATGAAACCAAGGACAGAGGGATTATAAACTACCCCCACCAATAACCACAAATTAGAAAAAGTCGATGATGGGGTAATTGCACACATATACATACTATAGTGTGGGACTTTTTATGAAAATGTTAAATAACCTGATATTGATTGTGTCTTCGAAGATTGTCAGCTGCTCTTCTCTGTAAAGAAAAAAAAATCTATTTAATCACGTAAATAAGCCAAACATGTATGGTTAGATGTCTCTCAATATCATTGGCCTGTGAGCCACCTCTCATTTTTAGATTGAAATCCCTTGTATTGGCCATTCGCCATCACAGGAGGTATGATCTTTTCCTTTTTATGAGCATAAGAATCTCGAAAGTTGTCCATGCACAGAGTAAGTTTAGCACAGTAACCTACTGAAAATAGAAGGGGTTCATTCTTAGGCCCGTCCACCCTCTGCGGAATTGCTGTGTTTTTTCTGTCCGGAATTGCGGACAGAAAAACTCAGCAGAATACAGTAGCAGCATAGTGGATGAGATTGCGCTTCGTAAATATTAAGTGCAGAAATTGACCTGCGGTGCATCATTTTCGTACCGCAGCATGTCAATTCCTGCTGCGGAAAGTGGACTGAATTTCTGCATTTTTCAGAGGAGATCTTAAATCTCCTAGCATTGAGAAAAAAAGTAGTAAATTTACTCACCATTTTCTGCCGTAAAAACCACAGGAAATAGTGATTTTTTTGCTGATCAGAAAGTCTGCTATTTTCAACGGAATTGCTGCAGAAATTTTCTGCAGCAATTCCGTTGTGTGTGGACCAGCCCTTAAGGCCCCATACACATGACCGTATTTTTCATCCATCCGTAAATACTGTCCGTAAATACGTATCTGTAATCATTTATAGTCATCCGTAAATCATCAGCATATACGGAACGGTGTCCATAAATACTGTCTGTAGTGCATCAGTAATGCATCCGTATTTACGGATCCACTTAAAAACAGGGAGGAATCTTGGGTAATCTCCTGGCATTGCATAGCAACGCTTCCGTAATTACGGACGGCTACGGATGCACATTTGTAGCTGTCCGTAATTACGGAAGCGCTCAAAGACAAAAAAAAGGACATGTTCTATCATTTCTACGGCACAGACACCCATCCGTAGAAATACGGAAAAGTGTCCGTAGGCCATGGAAATGAATGGGTCCGTAATTATGGATGAAAAATACGGTCGTGTGCATGGGGCCTGACATTGATTTAAATACACATACAAAGTTGGACGTCCTATTATTTTGGAGCAAACGTGTATTATTATAATGTAGATATAAAACCTTTAATATAATGCCATTGCCATATTTTGGGGCACTGAGATGTGGTGTAATATCATGTGACATTACTATGATAGCGTCTGTAGAGTATGGTGTCTGCTAGAAAGGATGGAAAGCAGGGCCGTAGCTATAGGGTACGCAGAGGTAGCCGTCGCACATGGTGCTTAGGGGTCCCCCTGCCACATAAGAAGACACCAGTATAAATGGCACATGGTTGGTGGAACTTCCAGTTCAATATTCAACTTCTATCAGTATGACCTCATTATCAAATATATAGATATATTCTCATTGGATGACTTGATTGATTTTCCATATTCAGGTTGCATTAAATATTTATATTTCTTCTAACCTATGTACTATGTACTACAGTGTGACTATTATTAATTTCCCTTCGGAGATCAATAAAGTCTTTCTTATCTTTTATATTTAAACCTGTAAAATAAAAAAATGTTGCCGGCCATACTGCCTGCATATTACTATCAATTTTACTAACCCCTAATGCTCCAAAACTTTCAGGCTTTTTTCTTTTGTACTTCTTACATATTTGTTTCCGAACCCATTTACAAAAGTACCACAGAGATTTAGGACTTGGAATTATATTGAAAGGGGTGGGAAGCGTAGCTCCTTCTTCAAAGTAACTCATCCAGAGCTTTGTTCTTGCAAACTTCCATTCAATGTCCGCATGATCCTAGGGAGGTGACATAAAAGAACATTAATAATAAATGCAAAATGTGACATGAGTTTGAATTCTTATGCTAAAAAACGAAATTTAAGTTTAAATATACACTCCACTTTAGTTTTGCGCAGAGGTAGAAATACTCCAGATCTGGGGCAGAATGCTATCTGGACACTATCATAATATAATGCTCCGTTATTTTGGTCCAACAGTGGCCAGAGCATTAAAGGGGTTGTCCATGCATCCTATTAGGGCATATACATTTCATAGAGGGGGTCCCTCTGCCTGAGACCCCCCTTTATGAGTCAGAATAAAAAGCCTTTTGGTAAGAATGGTCCCCACTTTGGTGCACTTGATCCCTCCATTTATTATATGAATGAACATTTATCTGAATTGTTGCCATTTAATACTACTTTCAACAGTGGCGTGCCATCATATGAAAGGGGCTGTCTGTGGTGAGACAATCTATTTAATATGAAATAGAGCCTTCTAGTGTTGGTTGGGTATTAACTTTTCTTCTCAGCTATTAGCCATTCAATCCGGGGGAGGGGGAGGCAGAAGGGGGGGGGGTATTGCAGTGCCTTTCAAGGGCAGATGTAATTTGTGAATTTAAGTATTTCAATGTGATTGTCTTAACATCTTGTACATTTTATACATAGGATATAGTTCTAAATGCAAGTAGCTAATTTGTAGAGACAACTTGTTTTGGCAGCTTAAAAAGACTTGTTTAGTTTGGACTGCGCCTTGCAACAGAACAGGTACCCGAACCATGAACTGATCTCCGGGGCACCCAACAATTAGACCACGGTTGCCACCTGTTTTGTGGGAAGAGGTTTTCCAAACAGCTGTTAGCACTGGGGAAAGGATATACTACATGAAATCAATGTGCCATCCATGTAATCCACAGGTGAGCTGTATACTCCAGAGGAAGCTTCCTTTTTGACATCCACATAGACGGGGTTGTTCAAATCCCTTTCAGGAGTTATATGTTGGTATGAAACACAAATGTTCAGGTCCAAAATCCCTGCTTAGTTTCCAGGACTTGTCTAAAATGGACATGTGGCTACATTTAATACTTTCTACTGGCTTAAAAACATGACGGGCTCTGCAGGCCACAACTATGCCTCAAGTGCTTGCACAGCCTACAATATTAACAGAAAATGACACCCCCATTACATCCAGCAGATGAAGAAATTCAGAGAAGAGACCACTGCTTACTCTGCCAGCAAAGGACCCATAAAAGTTAAACAATGACCTGGATTCATACAAACTCCACTGAAAGGCTAGTGTTTCACAGCACTGAGCTGTTATATGCATAATATAAGATCAAATTGTCTTTCTTGGAACATTCCCATGACAATAAAAACAAATATAAAGAATACGTAATGAGAGACGACAAATGTTAAAAAATATATCTCACCGCAATGAGCTGGTAGGAATTGTTCATCATGGCAATCAGCATGTTAAGAAGAACGACCAGGGAGATTACATTGTAGGTGCCAAACATGGTTGCGCCAACAAATTCTGTAAACTTGTGATCAGGTTGTACTTTTGTAACATAAAGATTGATGAGTCCAAAAATTGACCAGAACAGAGATTGCAATGTTTCAAATAGCCTGCAATAAAACAGAAAAAAGATCATCATTTCAGAGATAATTTCCTAACACAACATAGATAGTATGCAATAATTGAAGGGTATTTTTATGAAAATATGAATTTGACACGGCGGAATTTCATGCTGATTCTGACACATTTTCTACATTCGAATGAGCATCAAAAATGGTTGTAAAATCCTCCCATTGCTTCAATATGTTAACATAGCCTGCTTCTAAAATAGTGACAAGCGATCCTCAATGCAGTTGTCACCCACACAACAATGAGAGGGAGCAAAGTTCTCCGGCCATGAGCATGAGGGCCAACCAGGGCAGGAGAAGATTGAATCTCGCACATTTCTGAACTTTATGGTCCTAACTTTTTTTTTTTAAAGGCTATGTACACCTTTGGCCTTTTTTTTTTCAATAAAAATGTCTATCAGTGTGCATGGTGCAACTCTTTAAATACTTTTTATTAAAAAATATTTTTATTTTTTGAGATACAGCTGCTTTGTATCCTTTTTTCAGGGCAGCTTTACCTTGTACTGAGACTTCAATCTATTAGATCAGCGGGACTGACGGGTTCAGTGACAATGGTTCCTGCATATCTGTGACACGCAGGATCCACCTGTTATCGATAACATCTAAGATATGTCACTGAACCCGTCAGTCCCGCTGACCTGACAGATGCAGGTTTCAGCACTAGATACAGCTGCTCTGTATAAAGGATACAAAGCAGCTGTATCTCAACAAGTAAAAATAATTTTTTATAAAAAGTATTTAGAAAGTTGTGCCAAATACACTGATATAGATAGATAGATAGATAGATAGATAGATAGATAGATAGATAGATTTAAAAAAACACTATTTCAAATGTGCACATAACCTTTAAGTCAGATTTTATAAATCCTTTTCATCCACCCCTTCCGGTACAGCTTTTGGGTACATAAATAAAGAAGACTTTAGCATGGTAAATGCATGGATTTGTCATTACATGTTATAGGGCATGGTATCATACACCTGCATCATACAATAATTTATTGGACCTCCAGTAAACATATTATCATTGTAATCATCCACTTTGGGCATTCACTTTGCCTTATTTTGACATTTACATCAGATATGTCACAGAAATATACAGAATATTAGATACTCCTATCACTAACCAGGCAAGGTAAAAATAATTGTGAGATTGGTAATATTGCCTAATGAGGATCACTCCTTAAATATCTTATGTCTTGTCAATGCTGTGGATACTAAACCTGATGTGTCAAGCCATCGGATTCACATATTTCCCAATTTATTTTAAAATATGCTCCTTTTACTAACTGGGTTACTGCAATCCAATGCAATTCTTCCAACTGCTTTTTAACTGATACTCAATTTGGTATGAGCTCCATGACATGGGTAGAAGATCAGTCTGTTCCATCATTGGCATTAGGAATCGTTTTCTGAACCCAGACCTGAAAGTGACCCATAGTGTCTGATATATTACTATAGAGACAGCTTGGCTCGCTAAAGGAATCAATAGGGATAGATTCCTTTAAACTAACCCACTAATATGGGATCACTTTCTCATTTGGGTACAGTAGTAAGACGGTATTTTCCCAAATAGCTTCTATATATATTGTTAAAGATATAGGAGATTACCTCCTAGGTGTTCCAATCAGACACCAACAAATCCATTATCCGTCCAGTTGGGATTTGTATGTTAGATACTCTACTTAGTGTAATTATTAATAGTGTCTATGTAGTAAATTTAATAAAAATGTAGCTTCTGAAACAGTAGGTTTTAAAAGTCTTAGCTGTTAATAAGTAGCACAGTCCTGTAATACCGGTGGCTTGCCAATTCTCAAATCCCACTAATATCTAAAATCCGACAGTCTACGGTTTAGCCAGAGGGTATAACATATGAATCCCATTACCCACCTGAGAAATGTACGATTTCAACTTTACCTTATGCATCAATGTAATAGTTAAACACTTATTAGGTGGGCAGAAATGCCTGATTCTAGCTATAGATAGTAGTGGGCATTCTCCCATGTGATGTTGGAGTATTACCCTCTACAGTCTCAGTTTCACCCCAATTTTTAAAGTACTAGCTCTGTGAGGCAATATAATACAGCCAAGGGTTTGGAGTTATGAGGGTATACATGGATCATGTTCTGAATACTCTCATATTAATTTCCATGTAAAATTACAATGACCTATGTATTGCCCATGACCTTTATATATGAAAGCTATTGTCTTTTCAATTAAAGAATTATTTAAAAAAATCCTCTCTCATTTAAAAGATCCCAATTATTTATATTCACAATATTTCTATTCACTAGATTTCAGCGGACCTGTTTGGGACTGGATGGAAATATGTTATTGGCAGGCTCATTGTATGCTTTTATTTAACTTCATCTTTTATTCCGAGTGTTAATTATGAGAAGGGTAATGACATGGTATTTTTTTTATGAAATGCTTGACTTCTGTCCATTGTGTGCACTTGTTGAAGTATTCCTCATTTAGCTTAATTTAGAGACCACCACAAGATTTTAAAAAAAGCTGGAAACACAAAATTATGCAGATATGTAGATAGAATAAGAGTTGTGTAGAAGGAGTTTCCATTCTAAAGAGGAGTGGCAAGTGTAATGTGAACTCTCAGGCTTGTAGAAACAGTGACCGAGTCGTAGCTCCACTTTCTCTGTGACATGGCAGTCAAGAGTAAAAACTTCCTGTTAGTGACTTAGGAAGAAGAAGAGGACTGCAGCACAAATGGCTAAGCTTTTAAGGGAAAGGCTCCACAAAGGTTTTGTACAAGAGGATCTATCTGATAGATAGATTAGATAATAGATGAACAGAAAATGAATGGATGGATAGATAAAAAATGCAAAGATAGAGATCAAAAATTGAGCAGCACTCCGCAGAATCAAGTGAGAAACGGAGGGTACTTTATTGCCATGTACAACGTTTCAACTCTGTCCACTAAAGCCTTTTTCAAGCCTTGATAAAAGGCTCTAGTGGACAGAGCTGAAACGTTGCACATAGCAATAAAGTACCCTTTATTTTTCACTTGATTCTGTGAAGTGCTGCTTAATTTTTGATCTCTGTATATTGGGGACAGTGGTCGGTTCCCAGGGCTTGCACCCACACACTGCCTGTTCTGCTGGACTTTTGGATGGATTAATGGATGGATAGATAAATAAATAATACAATATTAGATAGATAGATAGATAGATAGATAGATAGATAGATAGATAGATAGATAGATAGATAGATAGATAGATAGATAGATAGATAGATAGATAGATAGATAGATAGATAGAAATATATATTTATAGATATGAGATAGATAGATAGATAGATAGATAGATAGATAGATAGATAGATAGATAGATAGATAGATAGATAGATAGATAGATAGATAGATAGATAGATAGATAGATAATACAATAATAGATAGATAGACAGACAGATAGATAGATAGATAGATAGATAGATAGATAGATAGATAGATAGATAGATAGATAGATAGATAGATAGCAAGATATATTTATAGATATTAGATAGAAAGATAGATAGATAGATAGATAGATAGATAGATAGATAGATAGATAGATAGATAGATAGATAGATAGATAGATAGCAAGATATATTTATAGATATTAGATAGAAAGATAGATAGATAGATAGATAGATAGATAGATAGATAGATAGATAGATAGATAGATAGATAGATAGATAGATAAAGCATATAAATTGTGACAAATTACAGTTTATTACCTGATATCAGACGTACGACTGCATTATGTAATATAATGTAAATAAATACAAATATTTATTTGATCAGCTCGATGTAATCTATACCATAATAAAGGATAACATGTAAATAAAAAGAATAACGTTTTGATGTATCACTTACGTGGAGAAGGCATTGTTTTGCTTTTCACACCGAATTCCAATACAGTTGAAGGACTTATTTTCAGTTGTATAATAATTGAAGTATAATTGATTCAATCCATTTGCAAACGACAGTAACACAAGACAGTATATAAAGAGAAATTTTAAAATATCCAAAAGCATTCTTCCTAAAGAGATCTGCAGAGGACCCAGGTGAGAATTGGCTGTGAACAACGAGATCAATCTCAAGGAGCTGAAAATATTCGCTATAGCAAATAATGCTTCAGCTACTAAGGTTGGATGCCACGTGACCCAGTCGTGTCTGGGCTGGTATTCTTGACTGTACTAAAAACAACAGAAAAAAGTAACAAGGTTAATTTTCTAAAAATTCCATTAATTCGAGTTATATTCATATATATCTGAAATTCTCAGAAATTAACAACAATCTTTCATTCTATCAGCAAATTCCATCAATAAAAAAGTGACAATAAAACAGTTTTCATAAATTTTAATGAGAACAAATGCGGTTCTTATTGCCACTTTTGCAAAAAAATAAAATAATAAATAAGTACCACAGCAAAACAGAAAAATGCTAAAATTTAAATAAACATAGCTCTGCCATTTTCTAATGGCCTGTTCACATCAGCGACAGGCTTTCGACAGGCTTCCATTTATCGGTTCCGGTCTAACTTTCCGTTGGGGGAACCGATGAACGGAAAACCAAACGGAAACCATAGCTTCCGTTTGCATTCCCATTGATTTCAATGGTAATGCTTCTGTTGCAGTTTGTTTCTGTTCTGTAAGGTTTCCGGGTTATTTTCATGGAAACAATAGCTTAGTCGACTACTTCTATTCCACATGGATTTCAAAATCACTGCTTGTAGTCAGTGAGGGTAATCCTTAATTGTTAACAGATGATAAGAATCTGTCATGGGATGATCACACAAGTCCACGGCTCATTACAAGACAGATCTCTGATGTACTGTCTCCAAAGAAAGAAAGGATGTAGCATCACTGTCATTTACCACTCGAAAAATCATGCAATATGAGTCCATCATGCATTGTAATTACTGATAATGTTTACATGGAAACTCAGAGCTGTTAGTGTGAAAAATGCGGTGTCCTTACTGGATGCCTGTTTTGTTAGGCCCTTTTCACACTGCTTTTCCCCTACTTGTTTGACATACGTTGGAACTTTCCGGGAGCATTCATTAAACATAACTATAGGTTCCCATTATACCGACAGAGGCCAAAAAAGGGTTCTATTGGTCTCTGTCAGGGATACCATTTTTGCTTTTGGTAAATGGAATAGCGCTCTAGTCTTAGCTGTTCCACCAATAGGCATCCAGTAACAAAAAGTATACACCTGAACGGCACTATATGGCATCTGTTAAACATATACATTATGAGCTTTTCATTAGGTTTTCATCATGTACATGTTAAATGGATTCCATAATAGCCTATGGTTAACGCATGCGTGTGACCAATGCCAGACAGTGGTATCCATCACCGATATTACGGCATCCATCTAACATATACGTCATGAAAAGCTCCTGACGTATGCATTAAACAGATGCCACAATAGTCTGTTGGTGACAAATGCCAATGTTTAGGCATCCATCACAGCCTCCGATTTTCCCAGCAGATAAATCAAGCAGAAACTATAAATGCAGTGTAAAAATAGATTTAAGATGAGATATCTGTCTAAAAATTATGGTTTACATGTATAACTTCCTTGGTGGGAATCAGTGATAGTTGTTTTAAATGAAAACGGTTATTTTATTTTTTACATGCAATACCATAGGTAACAATCCGGTGTGCTTTTAAAATGATCGTCCCGTAATATATGCACGCTGGGAGGGAGGAACACTGCTGGTACCCCACCAATCAGAGGAATGGGATTCCCAAGCCCTCCTTCTTCCCCAGTGTACCCCCTGCAGTGAGGAGCAGCTTGAATGGAGCAGCAGTTGAACATGCTCCCTGACGCTCCATTCAATGTCTATGGGGCTAACGGAAAGGGTCCAACACTCTACTAGGATTTTGAATAGAGCAGCACCGTTCCTGCTCGACCACCGCTACAGTTAAAGTTCTTCTTCCTGTGTCTGTGTAGTGAGGAGTAACGGGGGAGGTTTCGGTACCCCCATTCTAGTGATCAGAGTGGTCCCAGCAGTGAGGCCCCCAGAGATCAGACAATTATCACCTATCCTGTGTATACGTGATCGATGTCGATCTTGGGACAACCCCTTTTTAAGAGCATGAAGCTTTCTCTTTTAGAGGGGAAAAGCACAATACCACCTAGTGCTAATAATGTTTGCAAAATACTTTTCAACACAAAAGACTATTAATGAAAGCAAAACATGTAAGATGCCTTTTCAATGCATGTTACATATATTATTATTGCTAATATTAATAATAATAATAATAATAATAATAATAATAATATCAATGTTGGAAAGCAAATATAAGTAGAACAGTTTCTTTTTATTTAAAGAAAACCTTTAATCTCCCTATACATGTGCAGCTGAGTGCAGCATGTAATGGGGAGGGCTGCACAAATTCTGGGGCACGTTACATATTTTTTCTACCTCCCTCCGTTATTTAGATATCGGTGCCGCTATATTTGGCTCCCGATATTTAAATAGACCCCTGAACAGTCAACGGGGCATGTACTGGCATGGGGGCGTGTTACTATGGCTGTGACACTGTCCAATCAGATATAGACAGTGCCACAGCAAGAGCGAGCAGAGAAAGTGCACTCTCTCTCTCTTCAGCTCTTGCGAGAGATCAGTCTTGTATTGTCTGCTGAACTGGTAACACTGTCACTGCTACGGACAGTGTAAGCGCTCCCCAACTCATCCACTGTCCGTAGCAATGACACGCCCCCTTGCCAGTTCGGGTGAAAAGACTGATCTTCAAAGCTGAAGAGAGAGAGCGTGCACTTTCTCTGCTCGCTCTTGCTGTGGCACTGTCCTTATCTGATTGGACAGTGTCACAGCCATAGTAACACGCCTCCTTGCCAGTACACGCCCAGTTGACTGTTCAGGGGGTTATTTAAATATCGGGCGCTAAATATAACGGCACCGATATCTAAAGAACAGAGGGAGGTAAAAAAAAATTAAAGTGCCCCATGGTTTGTGCAGCCCTCCCCATTACTTGCTGCACTCAGCTGCACATGTATGGGGAGGTGAAAGGTTCTCTTTAATTTAATCTAGATATTAAACTTTAAATATTGATATTACATCTGAACTGTACCTGAGAATATGCAACAATTTTTAATGAAATAGTTGCCAAATATAATGAATTCATTACGAAATCCATTAAGTTCCACCAGTCATTTACATAATCCTGAAGTCCTCCATCCCACATCTGTTTAATTTCAGCCCATATGATACCTGTTGTTTTTTAAAGAAGACATTTGAAGATATTTAAAGTAATGAAATACAAAAGGGAGAATAAATACAGTTTATTAACTTAGCATTTATCAATTAAGAACACATTACCATTAGAACCTCATCAGATAAAAAGTATTATATACACAGAACAATATTAGCTTATCTGAAAATCCTACACATGACCATTTTTGGGATTTTTCTCTGTCGATATGTTGAATTGAAAGACAGAGGGGTCAGTTAGTAGCTAATGTATTTATGGAGTTATATAAGAGCGGAAAAATGGTCAGCTTTTATTTTTTCAGAAATAGCACCACTCTTGTTCATGGGCCGTGTCAGGTATTGCAGCTCAGCTGCATTCACTTGGAAAGGACTGAGCTACAATACTAGACACAGCCTATAGATGCGAGCAGTACTATTCTAATTACATACAATTCCTTTTAATATCAAATAGTTGATTAACTACTTAATTACAGAACCGTAAATTCAGACTGAGTATTAGCCTTTTCATGGAGGGCTAGATAATATGGTCTACAGCACGACTCGTAAGCTTTACTGAGCAAATATCATGTGAATTGTGACAAATTACAGTTTAATAAATTGGAATTTAGGAAGTAATGGCAGGAATTTTTGCTCCATGGACATGAAATGTTACCATTATTCTAATGCCTAAGAGACAGGTTTTTGTAATAGATAGCATTTATCTTTTTATCCTATAGCCTTCACTCCATGGCACAAACAATATCAGGTAATTGACTACAAAGTACTGTAGTCAGAACCCTTCTATTATCTGTGTACAGCGGCTTGTCCCACAATCATGCAGAATATGCGGAATAGCCCTCTATTCTGAGATAGAAGGGGTTCTGACTCCAGTACCACATATTAAGTCAAGTCAATTCTCTGCTTTTGTTTCCTGTTTTTGCTATGAAATAAATGCTGCAATATATATAATACACTTCAAAGGCAATTTTTCATCAGAAAATTACATATTATTTACTAAAAGTAATTTGTAATAAAAAAAAACATTATTCTCTCTCAATATATATACACTGATATTTCCTGTTTTCTGCAGTCACTTTCAGCTTTGCTGTATAGACTGGAAAAGGGTCAGCAGAGTCACCTCGTTATCATTGGAGGAACTGATGCTAGTTCTATTATACTGTGAGGGTATGTGCACACACACTAATTACGTCCGTAATTGACGGACGTATTTCGGCTGGAAGTCCCGGACCGAACTCAGTGCAGGGAGCCGGGCTCCTAGCATCATAGTTATATACGATGCTAGGAGTCCCTGCCTCTCTGCAGGACAACTGTCCTGTACTGTAATCATGTTTTCAGTACGGGACAGTTGTCCTGCAGCGAGGCAGGGACTCCTAGCATCGTACATAACTATGATGCTAGGAGCCCGGCTCCCTGCACTGAGTTCGGTCCGGTACTTGCGGCCGAAATACGTCCGTCAATTACGGACGTAATTAGTGTGTGTGCACATACCCTTAGAGGCCTACATAAGGCAGGATAGTAACACTTTACTCACAGAAAAGGCTCTGTATGCAGCTCTCCTGCCACTCCCTAGTCTTTGGGAGGAGGGAACTTTACTCCATCTCATCCTGGAGACTGAACTAGCATATTGACACTTTTCTGACCATTAACTCCTACCATAAAGCAGACACACCCTGATGCATTGTCTATACCAGGGGTCTCAAACTCGGCCGGGTAAGTGGGCCGCATATAGAAAAAATGGGAAGTTGACGGGCCGCATTACTTTCAAATTTGATGCAATACAAAATTATTGCTAATCAATTAGTTATTTGAACTACTATAACACTATATTACTAGAATAATAATACTACATTACTATAATAATAGCGCTAGGTTTAAAATTTGAGATATTTTTCCACGTGCTTATTTCAACAATCCAGCTTTACAGTTAAAGTGTCGCTAAATGCAGTCCGGCGGCTCAGTTAGCACACATGTCAAGATTGGGCAGCCCCTTTTTAGATAGTGCCGCAGTGCTCTCTGTGGATGCTGCCGCAGTGCCCTCTGTGGAGGCTGCCCCAGTGCCCTCTGTGGATGCTGCCGCAGTGCCCTCTGTGGATGCTGCCGCAGTGCCCTCTGTGGATAATGCAACACACCCCTAGATAAGGCCACAGTGCCCTCTGTAGATAATGCCACAGTGCCCTCTGTAGATAAGGCCACAGTGCCCTCTGTAGATAAGGCCACAGTGCCCTCTGTAGATAAGGCCACTGTGCCCTCTGTAGATAAGATTACAGTGCCCTCTGTAGATAAGGCCACAGTGCCCTCTGTAGATAATGCAACACACCCCTAGATAATGCCAGTGTCCTCTTCAGATACTGCCACAAACCCACTTGTAGATAATGCCACAGTGCCCTCTGTAGAGGCTGCCACAGTGCCCTCTGTAGAGGCTGCCACAGTACCCTCTGTAGAGGCTGCCACAGTGCCCTCTGTAGAGGCTGCCAAAGTTCCCTCTGTAGAGGCTGCCCCAGTGCCCTCTGTAGAGGCTGCCCCAGTGCCCTCTGTAGAGGCTGCCCCAGTGCCCTCTGTAGAGGCTGCCCCAGTGCCCTCTGTAGAGGCTGCCCCAGTGCCCTCTGTAGAGGCTGCCCCAGTGATGTCAGGGGCAACCCCAGAGCTGGAGTCCCAGGCAGAGCGCTAGTAGGCTTTTCCTGGGACTCCAGCTGTGCTCCTGACATCACTGGGACTCCTGCTCTGGGGAAGCCCCTTACATCATTGTCGATGTATGGACAGCGATGTCAGAGGCTTCCCCAGAGTCCCGGAGCAGAGCCGATAATAGCGCTCTGCCCGGGACTCCGCTCTGGGGAAGACCCTGACACACTGTCCATATATGGACAGCGATGTCAGGGAATTCCACAGAGTCCCGGAGCAGAGCCGACACCAGCGCTCTGCTCGGGACTCCGGCTCTGGGGAAGCCCCAGACATCGCTGTTGATATGTGGACAGCGATGTCAGGGAATTCTCCACAGAGTCCCGAAGCAGAGCCGACACCAGCGCTCTGCTCGGGACTCCGGCTCTGGGGAAGCCCCAGACATCGCTGTTCATATGTGGACAGCGATGTCAGGGAATTCCACAGAGTCCAGGAGCAGAGCCGACATCAGCGCTCTGCTCCGCTCTGGGCAAGACCCTGACACACTGTCCATATATGGGCAGCGATGTCAGGGAATTCCACAGAGTCCCGGAGCAGAGCCGACACCAGCGCTCTGCTCGGGACTCCGGCTCTGGGGAAGCCCAAGACATCGCTGTTCATATGTGGACAGCGATGTCAGGGAATTCCAGAGTCTCGGAGCAGAGCCGATACTAGCGGCAGATGATATCTTTATAATGGTCAGAGTTCTGTTTTTTCAAAGCACCAAATCGCCTGCGTAGACATGGACTTGAAATATAACATTTTGGATATCTGCAACCACCACTAGGGGGAACTTATGAGCTTATTGCATACCCCTGTTCTATACATACAATATTGAAAGTTAGTGTGTCTCCAATATGGCAATTGCCAGGTTAGTTTTTAAAACTAAAATAATTAAATAGCTACAACATTAAAACAAATGACAAACACATTATTTTTCTTCTTAATGGAACTAAAACTAAGTAAATTAGACATTCTCATGATTAAAAAAAAAGCTATATTTTTCTACCCCAAAGTAGCATGTTGTAAGATGGCTGGGCTGCTGCAACCTGACTCTGGAAGCACTTGCCTTGGTCTATTGGCATTCATTATGGTAGCAATTCATTATTACAACAATGGAACCATAGTCAAGTGTTAAAGAGCTCTGAACTCCCTGGAATCAGATTCTGAAAAAAAACAAAAAACTTCTGCTTGGGTCAGGATCAAAGAAAATATCTAATTTGCACTTTAATTAGAATTTTGTAATTTCATGAATTGATATGGTTATTTATCTAAATAGAGGTTTAAAGGGCAATTCTATTACCAGCAACAAAACATATAATATATTTGGACAGTACACAACTCATCATACAACTTCTGTATTTCACTAATTTAAGAAATAAACTGAAGGAAATATCATAGATGTCCAATATATCAGATGACCTTTCTATTCATACATGTAACACAAAAGCCTTGGACAGTTATATGTGGTGTTATATTTCACTCCTTTGCCTGTTACCCAGTTTGTTATCCACTCCTATATACCATTTGATTGTTTTTGCTTCTATCCAAATAGCTCCAACATTTTGATGTGTTTAATTTCTTCATATATCTTTATAATGGTCAGAGCTCTGTTTTTTCAAAGCACCAAATCGCCTGCGTAGACATGGACTTGAAATATAACATTTTGGTTATCTGCAACCACCACTAGGGGGAACTTATGAGCTTATTGCATACTGTTATGCATTCAATTCAATAATAATACAGTATGCAGTAAGCTTATAAGCTCTACCTAGTGGTAACAGCAGGGAGCTAGAATGAAATGTTTTAAATATATGTCTATGCACGGTTGTATTTTGCAGAAGGCACAGCGGTTCGGTGCACAAGGTGACACTGGGCAGTATATCGAAGGTCTCTGAATTTATTTTTTTCTGATCTGGGGCCTGATTAATTTTAGGGGTCTGATCTTCAGTTTGATTCAATTTAGGGGTCTGGGTCTTAATTAATTTAAAGTATCTGGTCTAGGGTATGATTTAATTTAGGGGTCTAGTCTTGGGCCTCAATTAATTTAGGGGTCTGGTCTATAATCTGAAATCATTTAGGAGTTCTGGGCTCTGAATTCATTTTGGGGTCTGGTTTTGGGTCTGAATCAATTTAGTAACTCGGTTGTTTAAGGGCAGCTTATTCTGGGTCCTGATTTACTGCACACTGGCTGATATAATGCAATGATGTCATCAGTGTGAGATTTACATAGGGCACTATTTATGGAACAACTTTATATGAGGCACTAAACATGACATCATTTTATATTGGGCACTTAGGAGGGCAATATCTGTATGGAGCTATTTACTGTAGTGCACATTAAAGGGTGGCGCTATGTGTACGGCACTGTTTACTGCGAGGCACTGTCTTTTATTGCAGTACAGTATTTGAATGCACTGAGCAGCACAGTAGACACTTTATTAGGGGTAATAGCAGGATAGCAATTTTAAAAGCAGCAGCAAGTTGGGGGGTTTCTGAAGAGGTTGAGGATGTGCTATGAAAGCTTAGAGGTCTGTACAGAAAACTCTGCAGAGGCGAATTGCAGGTGGAAGTAGTCGCCATGGCGGTCTGGGACAGGTGGAGAAAACGGGGAAAGCGAATGACTCCAATCAGAGATGACGTCATTTGTAAGTCAATGGATTTAATTGTTTATTCTGCCTTTGACTGCCTCTGATCAGTATTTTATCAATTTGTCCAGTCTACAGTGAGGTTATAATCTGTAGACCGCCTGTGGAATCTAACCACTATATGATCACTGTATTCAGTCTCAGTGTGGTGGTAATATTCACTAACAGTATGGTGGTAAATTTGGTATTCCTGCACTGGTTTTTATTCAGTAACAGTACTGTGGTACTGTATTATTCCGTCACGGTAATGTAGTGTTGCTTAGTCATGGTATGGTGGTGTTATTTAGTAATAGTATGGCGGTGTTATTTATCAACAGTATGGGGGTGTTATTTATCAACAGTATGGAGGTGTTATTTATCAACTGTATGGGGGTGTTATTTATCAACTGTATGGAGGTGTTATTTATCAACTGTATAGGGGTGTTATTTATCAACTGTATGGGGGTTTTATTTATCAACAGTATGGAGGTGTTATTAATCAACTGTATGGATGTGTTATTTATTAACAGTATGGAGGTGTTATTTATGAACTGTATGGGGGTGTTATTTATCAACTGTATGGGGGTGTTATTTATCAACAGTATGGAGGTGTTATTTATTAACAGTATGGGGTGTTATTTATCAACTGTATGGAGGTGTTATTTATTAACAGTATGGAGGTGTTATTTATCAACAGTATGGAGGTGTTATTTATCAACTGTATGGGGGTGTTATTTATCAACTGTATGGGGGTGTTATTTATCAACAGTATGGAGGTGTTATTTATCAACAGTATGGAGGTGTTATTTATCAACTGTATGGGGGTGTTATTTATCAACTGTATGGGGGTGTTATTTATCAACAGTATGGAGCTGTTATTTATCAACAGTATGGAGGTGTTATTTATCAACTGTATGGGGGTGTTATTTATCAACTGTATGGGGGTGTTATTTATCAACAGTATGGAGGTGTTATTTATTAACTGTATGGGGGTGTTATTTATCAACAGTATGGAGGTGTTATTTATCAACTGTATGGAGGTGTTATTTATTAACAGTATCCAGGTGTTATTTATCAACTGTATAGGGGCGTTATTTATCAACTGTATGGGGGTGTTATTTATCAACTGTATAGGGGTGTTATTTATCAACTGTATGGGGGTGTTATTTAGTAATTGTATAGTGTTGTTATTTAGTAATAATATGATGGTTTTATTTAGTCACTGTTTGGTGGTATTATTTTGTCACTTTATAGTGGTGTTATCCAGTCACGGTATGGTGGTGTTATTCAGTCACGATATGGTGGTAATATTTAGTCACTATGTTTATTATTATTTGGGGGTGGGTCTATTTTATGCATACAGCCTTTCAGATTCTTGTACAGCATAGTGTGGCCTGTATTACGTAATAAAGCGCATGACTCTTGAGGAACACAGTCCACACCACAGAACACCAGGACCTGCTAGATAGCAATGTCAAGTGCAAATTTCAGAAATCAGTAGCATTTATTTTTATCAGTTGTGCCACCTATAAAAATTATTTTGGTGGCATCTCAAGTGATGGTCAATGAAAAAAGGTAAACAGATCTCTGACTGCTACAAAGATATATTATGAATTTAATCAGCACAGAATTTTCAACCTAAAATTGTGTTAAACGGTGGACACTTTAAGACGTCATGCACAGGACCATATTTGTATGGTCACATGTATGGGGCCATGCATATTGCCATCTAAAAATAAGGTAGTATATGAAGGTTTCTTTATGTTTACTTAAAAAAAAAATGCAGCATGTTTCAATGGATGCATATATCGGACTGGGTTTTTCCCTAGATGTGCTGTTTTCTATGCCCCTAGGGGAAAACTTGTAAAAATATATAATGTTTAAATGCAAAAATATCAGTAAAATCCTTTATTATGGATTATTACAGAGTGATGCTCAAACAGATTACACCCAATTTAGCTAATATATTTTTAGAATTGTGGGAAAGTAAAAAATGAGTTGAACAACATAGGGAAATGTTTTTCCAAGTCTTCTTACAACAGTCTCACAGTATATCACATCTTCTATTTTTATAGACCAGATAAAAAATAGCGATAAAAACACTGAACATTATTTCTTATCTAAGTATTATTCATTGAGAACATCATGTACATTATTATCGCCTGCTTAAATATTTCTAATTAATTTTGCAGAATTGTATAATTAAAGGGATCTTACACCTAAAAACTTAATCATTGGGGGTTCACTGTTGGGTAACCAAAATGGACAACCCCTTTAAATTGTATGATAGCAGAACCCGTCACTCATCCACTATCATTTCACAGTTAAAATCTAATATGACATTAATATGCTTTTAATTGTACAGCAATAACTGTGTAAGCCCATTCACACGCTCAGAATAATATTAACACAGAATAATGATCACGCAGCAAATTTTAAAATCTGCAAGCTGTTCATTATAGCCGCGGATTCCGTGCTGAAAAGCCGCTGATCAGCTCCATTGCTCCAACTACAGATTTGCTGGCCATCGATACCATGTAAACATAGCCTAATTCTCATATGAGCTCCCACAATGCATTGCTCTCTGGCAACAGGAATCCAGCGAAATCCAAAACTTTTCATAGAAGTAAACTGGAGACCAGGGCTGCTGGACGGGATTCATACATACACGAATGCACATTGTTTTTTTTACCTAAGGTCGCCAACTTCTGCTCTACATGTGCGTGATTTTTACGCAGCGTTGGTCACGACATGTTCGTTCTTTGAGCGTTTTTCGCGCATCACGCACCCATTGAAGTCAATGGGTGTGTGAAAACCACGCATGCCGCACGGAAGTACTTCCGTGCGAACAGCGTGATTCGGGCAACAGCTGTGAAAAGGATGAATGAAAACAGAAAAGCACCACGTGCTTTTCTTTTACAAACATCCAAACGGAGTGTCATAATAATGGCGGCTGCGCGAAAAGCATGCAGCCGCGCATCATATGCCGAGGCCACACAGAGCTGTTAAGTGCCTTTTGCGCAGGCAAAACGCCGCATTTTTTGCTTGCGCAAAAAACACACGCTCGTGTGAATCCGTCCTAAAATTGACTTTAATATTTATTTTTTTTACTTTTTAAGATACAGCTTCTATGTATCCTGTATACATAGATGCTGTATCCTGAGTCATAGCCGATTCCATCAGGTCAGCTGCTCTGACGGCTCTGCTGAAAGCCGGTTCTGCCTGTCTCACAGGATCCAACTAATAAATATCACATCTAAGTTCCAGCTAATAATGATCACATCTAAGTTCAGTAAAAAAAATAGAAAATAATTGAAGTCAATTTAAAAATTGTTTGAAATCACTAAAAACATTGATTTATTAAAAAAAAATGTTTATGCAAAGATGTACATAGCCTTTAATATAACCATTTAGATCAATTTATTTTCAAACCTGCGCTAGAACAACGAGAGATGAAATTTAATTTATCGAATATGACCACATATTAGTAAATAAGAAGTTAAAATAGCAGCCTATGATTATTTTACTTACAGAGATATTTTTACAAAAGTGACAACAGGAAGTGCGGCCATATTGGTTGTCAATTTTGAATTAACTTCATAGCAACTCATGATAAATAGTCGTTCCGTCAGCATAGTCTATTAAGTGACAGTTTAATTATTAATTACTTGGATAATTCAAAGCTGACAAACAATATGGCGGCACTTCCTGTTGTCACTTTTGCAACTGACACTAGTTTTTATACATAATACACAGTAGGATCACAGCTTCTTATACATGGAATATTTGACATTATGCTCTTATATATACATTCCACTGGAAATATAGGTCTGAATAGTCTACACGCGTCATTTTAATTGTACATTTGTTCCACATGTAATTATTTAACTTTGTATCTTATTGCTACAAAAAAATAAGAACAGAAAGCGTCTTCCAAAATGCCATCTGTGTTGCTAGGGAAATGAAGGAACTATTAAACATTTTATAAGGGGTGATACAAGTTTAGCTAGCATTAAATATTCATACCCTGTATATTTTCCTCTTGGCATCATCTAAGCGGAAAATGTGAGTTTTCTAAATCACATTAATAATTGAGTTTTTCCGTGTGATTATTACTTTCTGTGTGTAAGTTACGTCCACATGACCATTGCAGTTGATCGTGCCGCAAACTACAGATCCTAGTTTCCGTATTTGGGATTTGGGTCAGTAATGCCTCCGAGTTGCTTCCGCAACCAATCTGTATGTCCATATAATACGGCTGTGTTGTTTCTGTCTGTTATTCGTTCCATACCCATAAGAAGGTCACGTAACCAGGTGTTTCCTAGCAATGTATCCGCAAAAAACGGACAGCACACAAATGGTTTCCGTGTGTTGTTCGTTATTTTTGTGGACCTATAGACTTAAATGGAGGCACGGGTCCACAAAAACGGACAGGGATATGACATGTTCTATAATTTGCGGAACGGAACAACGGAAAAACAATGATGTGTGCTTGGCCTAATAGAAATGAATGGGTCAGTGTACTATCCGCAAAAATAAATGAATGGGTCAGTGTACTATCCGCAAAAAATGCGGATAGCACACAAAGAAAATCACGATAGTGTGCATGAGTCCTAAGTCACAAGATCAAAATATGATTTATACACGGAGATATTACAACTTAGGCTATGTTCAAATGTAGCAGAATTGCTGCAGAATATTTCGTCTGGATTTGCCGGCAGAAAATTCACAGCGTATTATAGCAGCAGCAAAGTAGATGAGATTTTATCAAATCTCATCCACACACGGTGGAAAATTCCTGTGCAGTAATTGACCTGCGTTGCGTGTTTTTAAATCCACAGCCTGTCAATTTATGCTGACGAATAGTTGCTCATTTCCACATTAAATTCAATGGCGATGTGAAAATCTGCAACAAATGCCAAATGTCGCGTTTTCCCTTCAGCGGTATAGCTGCATTTCTGCAGCAAAAATCGCAAGTAGAAAAATAAAGACACCAATGTAAACTTTAAAAGAAAAAACAATACCATGCTCATCTCCCCTAGAGCTCCTGCAATGTGTCCCTGCTTCCCCGGCTGGTCCCTGCGCAGTTTGAAGTTTCGTCCCATCTGGCGTGTTATTGACTGCAGTGGTCACATGGGACAAAACGTCACTCCAGGATCAGGTCTGCACAGAGACCAGTCATAGGGAGCAGGGAGGCGTCACTACAGGAGCGCCAGGGGCAGGGCTGCCATCAGGAATTTCTGGGCCCCATACTGCCAATGAGTCTGGGCCCCCGCCCCCCTCGTTATTAGGAGGGGGTGTGAAATGTAAAGGGGCGGGAGGTAGGGCACATTAAAAAGAAAACTCTTTGGAGGAGCAGGGCAGAGACAGGAGGTGGGTGTCGGAGGGCAAAGGGGAGAAACTAAGTGCCAGGGCTGGGAGAACTGAAGGTAGCAGTGGTAGCCAGGGGGGAGACGCAACCTTACAGGGGCTCTGTGGAGTGACAAGGAAGAGACAAGAGACAGCGGCTCTGTGGGGGGCAAAAAGGGAAAGTGAGTGTGTGTGTATGTGTGTGTGTATGTAGAATCTGTCAGGGTGTAGGAGGGCACTATAAACAAAAATCATTGCACTGAAGCCCTATACACAGCAGAGTCACTCACCAAAATGTAGTCCCTAAGATCTCCCACCGCCACGGGCATGTCAGGATGATGCTTTTGCATTCTCTTCACACGCTGCACACACGTTATCTGTGTGTAGCGCTATCTACAGGGGGCTGTGTGTGGCGCTATCTGCAGGGGTGGGTGAGGCGCTATCTACAGGGGGAGTGTGTGGCGCTATCTACAGGGTGGGTGTGGCGCTATCTACATGGGATTGTGTGGTGCTATCTACAGGGGGCAGTGTGTGACACTATCTACAGGGGAGTGTGTGTGTGGCGCTATCTACAGGGGGTATGTTCGGCGCTAACTACAGGGGAGTGTGTGGCACTCTCTACAGGGGATTCCAGTCCAGGAGGAGACCCTGACCTCACTGTCCATATATGGACAGTGACCTCAGGGGCTACCTCTAGGAGAGGAATCCCCGACCAGAGTGTCGGCAACTCTCTGGCCGGGGATTCCGCTCCTGGATGGGTGAATGGCAGAGCAGGAAGCTGATACTTTCCTGCTCTGCCATAGTATTCAATTGTATCTGCATCCTGTGGACGCAGATACAATTGAATATGGCAGTGGCTGAGACACGTCTGGGACAGTAATTTGCCGGGACTGCCTCTTTAGATTCAGGACAGTCCCTGCAAATTCAGGACTGTTGCTAACTATGCCTCCGGTATAAGCTTTCTCCCCCTACCCAGGTATACTCTCTCCTTCCTCTACCCCTCCCCATGTATAATTTCTCACCTCCCTTCAGATATCATCACTTTTCACCCAATTATTACCCCCCCCATTGTATAATGCCTCCTCCAGTGGAGGGATGTCACGATACCAGAATTTGGACTTCGGTACCGATGCTTTGTGTAGTATTGCGATTTCGATAACAAAGCGATACTTTGCCAACAGTAATAAAAAAAAAAACCAGTTCTTCCATTTCTTATGTGAGGCGCGAGGTGTGATGGTAAATGTAAGCTCCATGTGCCTCACATTAATAGTAATTAACCCCATCATGTTCCTCAATTATAAAGGGTTAATGTGTAAGGTACATGATGGGGTTAATTACTATTAATGTGAGGCACATGGAGGTTCAAAATTCATAATACCTCGTGCCTCACATTAATAAGTGAAAGAAGTTTTTATTTTATTTTTTACAACGTACACATCATAAATGATGCAAAAAAATTGTTGTGCAGGTTATTACGGCCGCGGCAATACTGAATGTGAATATTTTATGTATTGAGACTTATTTTAATGTGTTTTGTAAAAAAGGTGTATGTGTATTTTTTTTTAATTTAACATTACTTTATGTTTTTACTTTCTTTTTGAAACTTTAATGTACTGGTATATATCTATATACGGATAGTACACAGGCAGTTGTTAGGACAGACCTGAGTATGCCCTAACAGGAAATATGGTAAGACAGCCCTGGGGTCCTTCATTGGACCTTGGGCTGTCTGCCCATATATGGTATGTCCCTCAATCGCGTCACAGGGATTCCTGTGACGTGATCCAAGGGGCATCCCCCCTTCTTATTTTCCCCTGAATGCTGCAGTCAGCTTTGATCGCAGCATTCAGGGGAATAGCGACAGAGATGAGAGGTTTCTTTGATCTCTGCCTTTATAGAGTGGGACTGCGGCTGTGTAATACAACCATCGCCCCGCCCCGCACGCGGTCAGCACGAGGTGATGCGGGCGGCGCTGCACTAATGAGCGGCGGTTCAGGCACTGAAGACAGAACATGTGGGGGTGTTTTGTAGTGCGCCCGCCATGTTCTGTTTTCAGTGCCGCCGCTCATTAGTGCAGCGCTGGCCGCATCACATAATCCTGGCGGCGCGCACATGTCAGGACTCCGGAGCAGGGCCGTGACTGTGTTACACAGCCGCAGCTCCGCTCTCATACATTCATGTATTACAATATTGAGCTGTGCGGCCGCACAGCTTAGTATCGAAATACATGAAATAACGGTATTGAACCGTTTGGGGGTGCACGGTATCGAAACTGTATCGAAGTTTTGATGCATCGTGCATCCCTACTCAAGTGCCATCCGCCCTCCATTATTATCTCCTTCCCACTCTAGCATCATTTCCCTCCCTACCCAATGCCATCTCACTGCCCCATTATCATCTCCCTGCCCCCATTATCATCTCCCTGCCCCATTATCATCTATCTGCCCCCATTATCATCTCCCTGCCCTCATTATCATCTCCCTGCCCCCATTATCATCTATCTGCCCCCATTATCATCTCCCTGCCCCCATTATCATCTCCCTGCCCCCATTATCATCTCCCTGCCCCCATTATCATCTCCCTGCCCCCATTATCATCTCCCTGCCCCCATTATCATCTCCCTGCCCCATTATCATCTCTCTGCCCCCATTATCATCTCCCTGCCCCATTATCATCTCCCTGCCCCATTATCATCTATCTGCCCCCATTATCATCTCCCCGCCCCCATTATCATCTCCCTGCCCCCATTATCATCTAACTCTACCCCATCCCCATAGAAAGCAAAACTCTTCCCCACATCTGTATTGGTTCACACTGCAGCATAGAATTGTATCACTCAGCTCTACAACGGCTCTTTTCTCCTGTCCTGTGTAAACAGAGGGAGAAGACAGGTTTATTGCCACATGTTACACAGGACGGGAGATAAGAGCCGTAGAGCTGATACAATCCTATGCTGCAGTGTTAACATAATACAGAGGTGGGGAAGATATTTACTTTCTATGGGGGCAGGAGGAGATTTTTTCAGGAGGCTCCGGGCAGCAGCAGCCGGACACAGACATAACTTAGTACTCACTGTGTCTGAAGAAGAAGAAGACGACGACTGCTGCTGCTGCTGGACGTATCCTCCGAGGCTGAGCTCATAACTCCCGCTGCTGTGATGTCTCCACCCCTTGTCTCCTCCCCACACGCTGTCAGCTGTTGCGGAGGAGGAGGGGCAGGCACATGTCACTCTCCAGCGGGCCCTTACGATTTTATTCTGATGTAATGAACGGGCCCCTGCTTCGTGATGGGACCTGTTCCTTTCACCGAAATGAAATCGTAAGAGTCACACTGCCGTAAGTATATTAATTCCAGCGGCAGAGTGCGGGCCCCTTTTTTTAAAATTTATGCCCGGGCCCCTCACTGCAGTACCCCCAGTCCCCCCCTGATGGCGGCCCTGGCCAGGGGTGGTGAGTATGGTTATTTTTCAATCTCTCTTGTTGTCCGTAGCTGACAATCCTGCCGAAAAACTGCAGCAGAACAAACACGATTTAGTGGGGACTTTCAGTCGGAGTTCCCTGCGGAATCAGGTTTGGCGTTTTCTGAAGCAAATCTGACCCATGTGAACATAGCATTAATCTCTTTATATAGAGGTCAATGCAACAGCTCCCCGCTCTCTACCATGCCCTTCAGACAGGGTACAGAAAAGACTCTCTTCTGCCTACGACATTTACGGCCACTCACAGAAAAAAAATTAAAGAACGTATGTTATAAAGTGTGGGTACCACCACTGGTAGTGTATGACACCTTTAAGAATATATTTCTAATGTTTTAAATGACTAAAACGGCTTGAAATAACTGATTTATATTAATATTAGAGTAACTGCAATGTCTGTTTTAAGCATCTTTTACTTCAGTGACCTCATGACTAACTGTTCACTCTGTAGAGCACTCAAATCTCTTTGACACTGCGGAGAGATTTCTGATTCTAAAAATCTCACAAAATATTCTAGTCGTTGACCCTATTAGGATTATGTGTTCCAGTAACAGAAATCTCTGAGAAATGCCAAAGGGGTTTGAGTGTCCTATGAAGTTGTATACACAAGTTGCAGTTCTATTGATAGCACCACGGTACCATAGTAGAAACAATGATATGATTGCAATATGTGAACACAGCCTTAAACCCTTTTATTCAGGGAATAAGTAATGGTCTGAGTTCACGGACTTCACCATTGGGATCTTCTGTGCAATATCAGAAGAGTTTGACTGCGTTTCTCCTCTAAACTGTACAACTCACATACCAGTGCCATCTAAAACAATAAAAAATGACCCATATTTTGTCCAATTGTTTTATTAAATTTTTTGAAATCCTCCACATGGACAGTTCTGTGGTTGGTAAATGATTGGCTGCAGCAGTCATGTGTCAGTACAGCAAGTTATCACTAAACAGAGACTGGCAGGGGCCACGCCGCCATCCGAGCAGTGGGGGATTTTATGGTGTGTATGAGCTTAGTTTTTGCCAAAAGTAGCTGACAGAATTTTTTTAATCTTTAAAAAACACCTTTGAGACAATAACTAACCTAACTTGTTACCCCAATACACATTCGACACTCGTTCTACAATACACATTCAACAGTCTGGGGTGCACCAAAACACCTCCTATATAGTCTAGCTTCACCCAGGGGCATTACTTGGGTCTTAAGACAGAAGTTGCACATGCCATGCCACATATATTTTCTCCCCCAAAATAAATAAATAAATACTAATATATATATATATATATTGAGAGAGAGAGAGAGGGAGAGAAGAATGTTAGTTTTTTTTACAAATTTGTTTTAATAAATAATATGTAATCTTCTGATGATAATTTTGCCTTTGAAGTTTATTATATTCATTGCAGCATTTATTCCATAGCAAAATAGGAAACAAAAGCAGAGAATTGACTTGACTTAATGTGTGGTACTGGAGTCAGAACCCCTCCTTGCCCAGTGCTAGCAATACCTCTAGCTTCCCTCTTGCACTAGAGACCTTGCCAGACCTCTATGCCCATCTAAAAACAGAGTAAACATCTCAACAACTCTTAAAGGCACGGTTACCTGTGAACAAAAGCATGTTAGAACATCTTTAGCACAATGCAAAACATAACAAGAATGCCCAACTAGCAACAAAGGGCATTTCAAGCACGCCGCTAGTCTATACTCAAGTCCACTTTTGCGGAAGAACAACTATTACAACTTCCTATCCGAACACCATATTTATGATTCTCCTCCATCACTTAAACACATAAAAGTTGGAGTCGAGTTTAACTAATTTATGAAGGTTCTTCTGCTGTTGTTTTTAGCTTTCGCCGGGAGAATGGCTTTCTATAAAATAGTGCTTATTCTGTTAAATAATTACATTTAATTTTCATTGCTTTGTCACCTAAGTTTTCTGACACATGCTTCTAAAAGTACATGGGGGACATGTATCTAAAAATGTGAAGATGGAATGTGACAGTGCAGAAGTCAGCATTATTTTTTCTTGTACTCTGGTCCAAATCTTTAAATTGTTAGATATAAATTGAATTCATGTCTGTCTATTCAGCCCAGTGTGTGACACTAAAAAAACAACCGGCAAGACTTCCAGCTGAGGAGCGGAAAGCTTTTGAAGTCTCTATAAAAATCTTTCCAGGGATCACAAATAATGCTACATTTTTCTAATAACTGATTGGATAATTTCTTCTTCCTTACATATCTTACATAGTGTTCATCTTTTAAAGGGCCAAAATTATATTATTCTTAACGGGATCCAGAGCGATAATACTGCTGTCATTGTGTAATATTCACACCACTATTGTGTAACACTGATAGAGATATCTTTATATCTCACCCTGGTCACTGGTATATCACATAGAGCGAATATCGCAGAGTGTATTATTGTCGTAAAGCCTGGGCACAATTCTGGATTTGCAGATTTAAATCAGTGTAGCAGAAAAGTCAGTTTTATCATCATATAAACAGTTATATTCTATACAGTGGTATCTAATTTTGTAATTAGCACTTTTATAAAGAAACTTTTTTGTTCTCTCAATGGGTAATTTTTATCAATGTAGCTTTTTGACTTTAGTGGAGAAAGAGAGAGTAGATTGGAAGAACAGGCTCCAAGGAAGAAGAGTGCTGTTGTAAATACCTTCATTACAAGAGGGCAGGAGTCGTAGCTAGGATTTCCTTCACCCAGGGTAGTGATTCCGTTCTCTGCCCTAGAATTGTATCCAAGTACCATGTTTTATTTCTACAGCTTCTATGCAAAATGTTGTTTCTGCATGCTTACAGACTACAAATACACCCTGTCGGCAGTCTGCAGTCATGTGTTACTTCACTCCCTCTTCATGCTAACCAACAGACAAAGTGTACTCTTAGTGTATTTACTGGGCAAGTCGTATAACTTATATGTTGACATACCCATAGACTTTAATGGCCAAACATTTCCCAAAAGGTAGTCCATATGTTTGCCATATGTTAGGTCAGAATACATCTCGATCCTGCAGCCCCAACAGTAATGAATGTGTTTTCGGCTGTGCTTTTCAACACAACTGTATACTAAAAATAATGTACCACACAAGATTATTTTAAATAAGCATAAACACCAAATGCAGTATGTTTTTAGCCCAAGAGGGACGTATGTAGGGGAGTCTCACTGTAGGGTCAGACTACACACAGGGTATGCTTGTAGTCTGTTACCATGGAGACACACAGGTCTGAATTGGAGCTGTATACATAAAAGAGTAAAACATTTTTAAGTCTGGACTATTTGCAAAATAGTTTTTTTTTTATTTTAGATAGGATGGGGGAAAAAATTGGAAAAATTTTATTCTAAGCAAATACCTGTAAAGTAATCTTTTACATATTGATATCATGGCCCCCCTTTCCCCCAGAGTAAAAGTGGATTCGTATTGACCACAAGAAGTGGTATTTATTTTGGGGCATTAGGATGAAGGTATTGGAGCAGATTTGCTATTCAAATTGCTGTGCTCCACATTTTCTAACTGTTTTAGACACTTTTTTTACATGTTCTACGAAGGGTGTAGCTTCGAGGGAAATGGGTGTGGTCTAGCAAAAAGGGTAGCCGCTCAAAATACGACACTGTGCACCAAAAATACGTCAACTAAGCCAACTAACAGTTGGTATAAGGAAATGTGTCTAGCATGTCTAGCTATATTTGCCAAATGTATCATACATCATGCACAGCTGTGACAAATTTGGAGCATTTTCTGCTGTATTTTACGCTGTCTTAAACTTAGACAGTATTAGTAAATCTGCCCCTACACATTGTGATACTGTCAGCGATGATTAGAAACTGTCAGTTTGTAGGGGCACAGCCCTTTGACAAAGGGAAAGGTAACACTCAGTTGTCATTGCTCGCAGAGAAAGGTGGAGTTGACTTTAGTCACAGCATAGCAGGGTGGCATTGGGGAACGGAGGGGCCAAATTTGGAGAACAGCTCAGGGCCTATGGTCTACTTAAACCGTCACTGCGTTACTGCATGTGCTAACCACTGAATGACTGACATGTAGCGCTCTTTTTCTTTTTAAAAAGTTAATTTTTTAGCAACTGCAGTATGTTTTATACAGTACTGTGTCCCAGCTCTTGCAAAACAGCAAAATACCTCAGAAGCTGCCGACCTGAAAAGGATGTGATTAGTTAATCAATGGTGGACAGAAAGCTCCCCTTACTTTAAAAAGAGGTTCTGTAGCAGCTGAGGTATGTATTATAATGTATTATAATGAATAATGTTGCCCTAATATAAATTATAAAAAATATATGAAATCCCCTTGGATTTCTGGGACATATAAATGTACAAAGCCTGTGGCCTCATGCTTTTATATGGTCACAGAACTTCTTGGTGACTTCTAATATCCTTTTAATTTACAGCAGGGGGAACATTATTCCTTATATATAGATAAACATTATTTACCCAAATAATTTTTTTGCAGAATAGTTAAAACATTCTTTTTGAAACAGTGAAAATTCAGCTGCATAGGAAACAGATTTATGCATCGACTGTATTGCATTTAGTAATTCCTTTACCCAAAACCCACGGTAATATCATCCATTCAATGGGTGCTGGTGCAGGGCCGGGTTGGTCTATGTTGTATCCATTTTGTGAAGCGCGTAGTAGGAAGAATAGGAAAGTCAAGTGTGATGCCGTGTGGCAGATAAATTTGATGAATGGTTTCCTAATAAAAAGTCCGAGGTTGCTTTTTGGAGCTATCAAGTAACACGCTGAGAAGACAGGGAAAAGTAGCCCTATTATTACACATGTCAGCATCTTCACTGCCCAATGTCGTCTCCTCCAGCCTGGAAACTCATCATACCAGCGGGAAGCGAGCAGCTGCTGACAGTTAGGCTGAGCGACAAACTAAAAAACACAAAGAGAAATAAAATAAATTATTTACATGAATGTCAGAAAGCTGCTGTAAAGTGAACATGTCACTAGCTTGCTATAGTATACATTGAACTCTTAGTGGTAGAAGCAGGCGGACAGAATTATATCATTTAGCTCTGTCTGTGCAGGGGATTTGGTGCTCTGAATTGGAAAAACTGAGTTAAAAACCACTATGAAGTTATATTAAGACATTAAATAACACAGGACTAAAAATAATATACTGTTAAAATGTTAGCATTCGCTGTTTGGTGACACCCTGATACTCAAGCGGCTAAGGCCTCATGCTGACGGCCCGTGATTATGGCCACGGATGGCCGCGGACTGTCACCCGTGCTCACATTATAAAGTATAGGAAAATGGTCTGAAAAATAGGACATGTCCTATTTTTTGCGGGTCATTTCTAAGGCATGTGAAGGAATAAAAGCAAAAGCAGAAAAACGGGTGTCTTCTATGCGCTACTGATCGGAGTAGTCATCCATACAATCCAATTTCCTCAAGGATAGGATAGTGATCGGTGGTAAAAAAAGATGTATTGGATATAAAACACGACTGTTTAGCAGTGAACAGTTTCGAAGCCGGACCGGTTTCTTCCTCAGGTAGCATACAAATACGTAACTGGGTGGGGTGTCGGTTAAATAACCGAATGAAAGGTCAGTTGAGAGCAAGAACTACCGGGTCGGGTACACAGATTAAACAGAAATACGTATCAAATAGTGGATATAGTTGCAAAACTTTTAAAATTGAAGTAAAAAAGTATATATGTATGTATATAAGTTAAAAACATAATTAATTTCCATATATTATAAACGGAACATATCTAACAATTACATAAAACTCTAATTAAACAGAATAAAGCTTATACATATATACATGCGATTGAATATATACATATATATATATCGTGGAAAAATTATTGTGGTTTAAAAAATGATTAAGAAAGGTTTTTGTTTAAAAAGAAGATTTGTTTAAAAAGAGATTTTTAAAAGTGAGAGAAAACTACCATGGCATTCCTAACACTCGAGCGTAATTATCGTGAAGAGAGTTTTAGCGTACAAATGGAGTATCATCTTGTTTATAGTTATTTCTAAAGGCAGTCTAGAGGATAAATTTCTTTCTTTACATACTTTATTCTATTTTTATATTCAGCTATATAGATTCATATCTATTAAGCTAAAATAGTTTTTTTGCGAATTCTGTGTATATACATTTTCATGTGTCTTTTTTTCCCCCTCTATGGTTGTATCATTTTCATAGAAAAATACTGATTTTTTCTTTACACTAGACTTAGTGTTACTTTCAGAAAGTCAGATTTTGTGATTTTTATTATTTGAAAAAAGTAGAAAAAAGTGGTATACATATATACACATCTTTTCTCTCCTTTCTTCGGTGCGATCTTTGCCGGTTCTTATAAAAATTCTATCTATAAAGTCACATATAACGAATTTCTTAGTTATCTTTATGTAGTAGGACTTATCCAGAGTAAATTCGTTTTGTTAGATTATAATCTCTGTGATTTCATTCAAACCTTCAGGTTTTAAAGTCTTCAATTTATAAATCCAATAAATTTCCCTCTTGCTTAGTGAATCGTATCTATCCACTCGGCTTACATTTATATGTTCAATAGGCGTAATATTAAAACACTTAAAATCGTTATTATGAGATAGAGTGCAGTGTTTGGAGATACTGTGCAAAAGGAATTTTTTCTTGCAGTTGGAACGATGCTTATTTAGTCGACAATGTAGAGGTTGAATGGTTCTTCCCACATATTGGAGACCACAAATACAGTCAATAAGATATATAACGTAATTTGATTGGCAATTTAGCTGTGTTTCGATTTGATGTTCCTTTTTTGTTTGATTTGATCTAAAGGTATCTGTAGTGCGTATACTAGAACAACATAAGCATCTTTTTTTTCTACATTTAGAACTGCGCTTTGTGTATAGACATGGGGTCAAAGTACTTTGTTGAAAAATCTTTTGTTTTCCAGCAAAATTGATCCGACTCGGTGCTAAAATATTCTTCACAGTTTTTGCTCTTTTAAAAGTTATCATTGGTTTTATTGGTAGGCTATTTTTTAAAAACGGGTCGATGTGTAAAATATGCCAATGTTTGTTCATGATATCTTTTATATTTTTGTGTGCTGCATTATATTTTGTTGTGAAGTTGAGGGAAAAGGAGTTTGTTTGTTGTTTCTCCTTCACTTTTTTTATATCTGTTGTATCTCTTACTTCGATTCCATTTATTGGTGTGTTCTTAGGGGGTAGACAATCCTCTTGGTTAGAGTTACTGTTTTTTTATATGCATCCGTGAGAAGTGTCTGTGGGTAATTCTTTTCTTTAAATCTTTTTTGTAAAATACGACTTTGATCATTAAAGTCTTTATCCAATGTACAGTTTTTTCGAATTCTTTTGTACTGACTATATGGGATGTTTTTTAACCACTTATGGTAATGACTACTCTTATAGTCCAGGTAGCTATTGCTATCAACTTTTTTGAAATGTGTACGGGTAATGATTTTATTAGTAGTTTTAACTACTGTAAGATCCAAAAAATCAATTTCAATTGGTTGTATATTAAAAGTGAATTTTATCCCCCAGGTATTGTTGTTTAATGTTTGACAAAAATCTGTCGCTGTTATGAGATCACCTTCCCAAATCAAAAACAAATCGTCTATATATCTTCTGTCTATATATCTTCTGAATCTTTCTAAGGCATGGATACTTACCCGTAAATATACGGGAAAGTGTCCGTGGCCCATGGAAATAAATGGATCAGTATTTTTATCCGCAATTACAGATCAGTAAAAATTACGGTCATGTACATGAAGCCTAAGTTACTGATAAATATCTGGGAACAATTGCTACAACCTTATCAAAAAGCCCCAGTTTGTTCTCATCCGTACTGAGCATTTTATTGACCCACTACTATTGTAAAGTTCTTTCTTGCAGTTTTTTATATCATGTAAGTGCACGGTCTTATAAAAATTATTTAATTTCAGTTACTCATGTGTTCACTTATTATAAATACATTATCCATCTCAGTAATTTTTTATATAAATTGAGTCATAGACACATGATAACAGCAATTTTATATGACAATGTCAAATTTAATTTGAAGCCTACAACATATATTTTAAAGTTCTATTAAAAGTCTTAGTGTACAGAACTTTTGTTCTCAATTTACATATGATGTTCACAGTCGGCTTTCTGCTCTTGAAAGAAACTGTCCATTCCAATTAATGTCGTTGTAATTAGCTTAATGAAAAATAAAAAAATATTTATTTTTATCTTTATATTCTGACAGGTTCTGTCCACCTATGTCTTTTTTTTCTACTTCAATGTTTTCTGCAGGAAGCAACTCCACCATCATTTGGATGTGAAGCTATGAATTATCAGCTGTTAGCTGCATTCTTTGTAATGGTAGAACTACTTCTTAAAGGGGTAGTCTAGTTTAAAAAAAATACCCTATCAGGGCAATCCAATAAATGGAGGGAAGGATCTCTATCAATTAGACAGTCAGAGGCGTAGCTAGGTTCTCCAGCACCCGGGGCAAAGATTCAGTTTGGCGCCCCCCCCCCCCAACCTTTTTCCCGACATCTCCTTCCCACTCGCCATGTTTGTTTTCTCTACCAATCGACGTGTCATTTCTTTTCCACATTTCTTTTTATGTAACTCGAGCATAAAAACATTTGTACATTTTACAAGCAATATAGTTCTATACACAACACCAGAACCAAGCTCAGTACATACAGTATATACAGCACCAGCACAAATACAGCTCAATTTAGTGCACCCCCTGACGTATAGATTCAAACTAAATTGTTTCCAGCGCCCAGCATGGCCCGAACAATGGTGAGGATATGCTGGGAGTTGCTGTTTCACAAAACATAAATCATATCACAATCATACCACCCATCATCTCGCTGCAGATCATACAGTGACTACAGTGCTGATTAGAGGCAGAATGAACATTTACATTAAGTGACTCACCAGTGACGTCTCAGATTCTAGTTCTTTTTCTCCATCCGGTCCAGACCTCTATGATGACTTCTCCCGGTCACAGCCCATTTCTGCACTTTTCCAACATTTCTACACCTATAAACAAAGATAAAGTTCTCATTATACCACATACTACGCCCCTAAATATAATAGCGCCATACACTACACCTCTAATTATAATAGCACCATACACTGTGTCCCGAACACACACACACACACACACACACACACACACACACACACACTGTGCCCCGTGTAGATAGTGCCTGCCATAGAGCTCCCTGTAGATAGTGCCCCCCCATAGAGCCCCCTGTAGATAGTGCCCCCATATAGCCCACCCCTATATAGTATCCCACATATAGCTCCCCTATAGTGCTCTACAGATAGCCCACCCCTGTATATAGCACCTCTGTAGATATAGCCCACCCCTGTATATAGTGCTCCATGTATAGCCCACCCCTGTATATAGCCCCCTGTAGATATGGCCCACCCTGTATATAGTGCTCCACAGATACCCCACACCTGTATATAGTCCCCCTGTAGATATAGCCCATCCCTGTATATAGTGCTCCACAGATAGCCCACCCCAGTATATAGCACCTCCTGTATATAGAGCCCCACCATAGAAACCCCCCTGGTAGATAAAGCCCCCCATAGATAAAGCCTCCCCCTGTAGATAAAGCCACACCCGTGGATAATGCCACACAGTTTTTTATTACGATAAAATAACACACTATTCAAACTCACCTTAAACCCATGCCCACGCTGTCCAGTAGCAATGTAGACCTACTCTCTTCTGCGCAGGTCTCCTGGGGTTGAATGCTTCCCTGTCAATCAGCGCCTTTCAATGACGTAAGCGGCGCAAAGTATCGCGCCGCTTCACTCGTAGAAAAAGGTGCTGAATGGCCGGCAGTGGCGGATTAAGTAGAACATAGGCCCTGGGCTGTTCCACATATTTGGGCCCCCCTTCCCCACCGCTCTGCCATTTCTATAGTGAACACCACCTTTTTGTCTGAGCATTAACAAATGGTTGTTACGATTCCCCTTGTCAAAGGGTTGTGTCCCTACATACTGACAGTCTCCAACCATCGCTGACAGTATCCCACTGTGTAGGGACACTTCCTCCTGAGAATGTGAATGGTAACTCGCATTTGTCTATTAGCTCTGGGTACACAGAGATATGTAGAATACAAGGATTACCTGCAACAGACATGTCAGGAGAGGAGATCCCCTATAGGTCCAGTGACATCTTCTCTGATGGGAGGCGTTTTCTTTTCTTCTTCATCTGACGCAGACCTGTTATGGCGACTTCTCCTGATGAGACATTTTTGCCCATCACTTCTGCAGCCATTTCCACACAATTTTAGACACCAAGGCCCAGGACCACACATTAAAGGGGTGGTGCGGGCACAGACCGTTTTTTATACTGATGACTTATTGATGTGCCTGGACAACCCGTTTTACTCAGACTGATAAATTTGGACCACAGACTAGATTATAGAATTCATACAGACCCCAGACATTCTAAACTATTGCAGTCCCCAGACCAGACCCCCCCCTAAACAAATACAGACCCCAGAACAAGCACCCTGAATAAATACAGACCTCAGACTGGACCCCTAAATACAGACCCCAGACCTAACCCCCTACACTAATAATGACCCCAGACCTGACTCCCTTAATACAAACCTCAGACCAGACCCTCCTAATACAGACCTCTAAATAAAGACCCCAAAACTAATACAGACCCCTAAATACAGACCCCATAAACTAATACAGACCCCAGACCACAGCCCCAAATACAGACCCCCAGACCAGACCCCCTAAATACAGACACCAGACCTCAAACTAGTACAGACACCCTAAATACAGACCCCCAGACCAGACCCCTAAATATAGACCCCTAACCTAATACAGACCCTAGAACAGGCCCCCTAAATAGACCCTATAAACTAATACAGACCCCAGACCTCAAACTAAAACAGACCCCCTAAATACCGACCCCAGATCACTTAAACTAACACAGACCCCTAAATATACAGACCCTAAACCCCTTAAACTGATACAGACCCCAGACCAGACCCCCTAAATACAGACCCCTTAAACTAATAGACACCAAACCTCCTAAATACAGTCCCCACACCAGACCCCCTAAATTCAGTCCCCCTAAATACAGACCCATTAAACAAATCAATCCCCTTATACTTACATAGTCAGTCTTCTCTGTGGAGTTGCTGCTGCTGCTGGAAGTCCTGCGGTCATGTGACCAGCAGGTCTCTAAGCAGTAGTAAGAACTTCAGAGATAAGGTCATGTGACCTTATGTCTAAAGGTCCTTTTGCAGGACATACACAACGCAGTTGTAAACCCATTGATTTGAATAGCACCATGAAATACTCAAGGGCTATGTACACCTTGAGTGTTTATATATATATATATATATATATATATATATATATATATTTATTTATACACACATACATATATGTATGTATATATATATATATATATATATATATATATATATATATATATATGTGCGTGTGTGTGTGTGTGTGTGTGTGTGTGTGTGTGTGTGTGTGTGTGTGTGTGTGTGTTAATCAGTGTGATTGGTGCAACTTTCAAAATAGTTTTTATTGCAAATAATTTTTACTTTCTAAGTTCATAACCTAGATGTGGTAGATTACAGGTGAATTCTGCATGTCCGAGACACGCAGGACCACTTTCACTGAACCTGTTAGTCACGCGGACCTGATGGATTCAGGTCTTAGCACACGATGCAGCTGCTATGTATACAGAATACAAAGCAGCTGTATCTCAAAAAGTGAAAATAATTTTTAATAAAAAGTTTTTTGAAAGTTGCACCATGCACACTGATATTTTTATACAATAAAAATAAGCAGCTTATAAAATTAAGACACAGTTTATTGGAAAATCATTATTAATGAAGACACAGGCCAATATGACATAATTACAATAAAACACAACCTAGCAATAAAAACAATCACAAAAGACCACAGTCTAGCTATAAAACAAAGATATTATTATGACATTATAATATGAGTACACCCTAAAAATAAGGGCACAGGTTATTGTGAAATCATCAATAAAGAACACCTCCTAGAATTTAAGACAAACTTTATTGTGACATTATCACAGCCAAGGAATAAAGACTAACACTATTATGACAGAATTACAATCTATTGTGTGCGGTCCATTGTAAAATCATCAGAATAGAACATTGCGTATTACTTAAAACAGATCGTTGTGACATCATCACAACAAAACACAGTTAATAAAGACACAGGCTATTGTGACTTCATTACTATAAACCACAGCCTGTGAATACAGGCAAACACTATTGTGACATCATCAGAATAGAACAAAGCATATAACTAAAGGCAAAATCTATTGTAACACAGTTTATAATGACGACACAGACCATTATGACATCATCAATATAGAACTCAGCATAGGAATAAAGAGAAATTTTATTATGACATCATCACAAGAGAACACAGCTTATAAATCAAGGCACATGCTAGTTTTACATAATTACAATAGAACACAGCCTAGGAAAACAGCCACACACTATTGTTACATTATCACAATAAAATACATCCTAAAACTATAGGCAAACACTATTGTGAGATCATCACAATATAATACAGAATATAACTAATTATATTCATATAAATAGTATATAGGTTGTAAAAGTAGACATAGACCACTGTGACATCACCATATTATCTTATAAAGACACATGCTGTTGTGACATCATCTGTATAGAACATAGTATAGGAATAAGGACAAACACTATAATAACATCATTACAATAGAACACAGCCCTGTAATAAAGACAAGCACTATTGGGATATCATCACAATAAAACAAAGCCTATAAACAGGGGTCCTCTTTTTTCTATGTCTGCCACTGATCCGCCATGATCGGTTTTCACAAAAATATACAACAGTACTATTCTTTTCTCTGAGTCATACAATGCTCCATTACAATTCATTGTTTAACCCATTTCCAACTGCTCACTGTCTTTTGACAGTGGGTGGTTCAGGCCTAGAGTCTCCAGCGACAGAAACTCTGATCCCAGCTGTTTAACACTTTGAACGCCACAGTCCATGATGGCGGTATGATCAAAGGGGATTCCCCTCTGCGAATACATCATCAGAAGCCCAGTGACACAATCAGAGACTGGGGGAACCCCTTCAGTCAACCCTGGGTATTTAGAAAGAGCCTAGGGCAGTCAGTTGTGTAAGCTTGCTGTCAGGGCACACTATGTGTTGTTATGTGACACAGTAATACACTATAAGTATAACATAAAGTTGTTAAAAAATTATCCGTTCATGGGTTTAGAAAAAAAATGTAACAAAAAAAATTATAATAAAGAAATATTCACAAAAAAGTAATTATTTTGCATAAAATATATTTTATTGACCATATATTACATAAAAACTAAAAAACCTACACATAATGGGTATCTACATGACCATAATAACCTGAAAAATTAATTTAACAGGTTATTCAGTGTGAAACATGAACTGAATAAAAAATAATAAAGAAAATGCTGGAAATTACTTTTTCTGTATTCACGCTGCAAAAATAAATTACCACGTCAATGAAAACATAAAAAAGATATGGCTGCTGAAAGGCAGAGAGGCAAAAAACATCAAAAATTAGCACATCAATAAGGCTTTTTTTAGGCCCAGTTATTAAGGGGTTAACACAAAGTCTAATAGTGACTTTCAGTGATTCGCTTCTGCCATATGCGCTATGAGCTATCAGGGTATCCGGTATTCTTACTGTCAAAAATACCAGAACCCTAACCGAAAACCTGAGGGATCTCATTATAAGTCAGCGGGGTCCGTCTGGTTTTTTTGGCCTCTCTTTGCTTAGAGATCAGCATTTCTGTCATTGCTCCATTATATACAGCGGTCATGATGATAGTGTGAACCGGGTCTGTTAATAATAAAAATAATATTACACCCCCAATGATACACCCCTTGAGGAAGAAACCGCGAAACGCGAGTTGGGATTCACCGCACACTTGACTGACTCTCCTATCAAACGCTTAATGGGTAAGACTCTCCACTAACAGAGGGGGAGGGCGGACCGATCAGTTTGGGTACTGACTGTCATTTCAGATAACTCTTTATCCTTACTCTTTTTATCGCTATACCGATTATACCATGTCAGGATATGTGTATTCATATGATTGAGTTTACCGCCCCTAACCCAAATCTTTTATTTGGAGTGTCATACATTTTCCCTTATTATACTACAGGGAGTCTTTCTTGTTGTGCTCATACTGGAATTTACAGAGTCTTCTTGTCCTCTTGTACCTATTTTAACATTTTATGTGTATTTATGTGTTAAATAAAATTGTTTATTCTTATGATATATGGCGTCTATGCTCCTTTTTTTCCTCCAGTGTATACATAAAAATAATATTAGTAGTATAACATCAAAGCTGTGAATTTTACTGTCAGTTTGGTAACATGTTTCTCCTAGCAGGGAAGAGAAGGGCAAGCAGTCATGTAAATACAAGAAACATAGTGTAGTTTCTCTTTAAATCCCACAGGAATGAGCATATGGACACAGTTCAGTGAGTGCAATGCAGATTCCTTGTATACTGTATTAATAGATGTGAGTGGGAGTTTCCATATTGATTATAACATCAATATATATAGAATGTTTGAAAAGAAACAAATGCCATCCGTGATCCATCTGTCAAACACAGAATCATATGTCTGATTATATAAAAGGCAACAACTTTCAAGAAAGTGCCAACACTCCCCATGTAATGGTATCAAGCTAAGTGTCAATGTGCAATCTGATATTACCCGTTACTTAGAAATATATACATTCCTACTGATCTTTTTCAGTAGCTTGAAATGCTTAACCCTTTTGTTTCCCGTAAGGCACCTTTGGAGTTGGAATTTTTCACATTTTTGGACGTATTTTTTTTCAGTCTCAGAAGATGCACAGTTTTAGAACCATCAGAACAACATAAAAAATGCCTTTAATTCATACGAGGGAAAATGTACTCTACCAGGACAGTTTTGAAAAGTGTTAAGGAAAATGGGTGGACAGTAGTAAATGCGCCACATTTATTAAAGATGTGCAGCATATTTATGTCTCAAAATACTGATGTATGTGCATACCGGCCATGAGGCAGTGAAAGAGAAAAATGTCTAACGTGCCCAACGATTTCTACCACGTTTATCATGCCACTTTGTTAAGTTTGGTGTATTGTAATTTACACCATTTTGACCAACTCCATATGCATGCATCCTACAAAACTATTGATAAACCTCCACTTTTGTGGGAGTATAGGCTCTGATTTCAAAGGTTCAGTATTGAATTTTGTGAATCTTTAGGTATTTACTTGATTCTCTTTATAAATCAATTCTAGGCTCATTTAAAATTTTCTTAGGATCACTTCATTTTATTGTCTGTAAACATCAAAATGAGTTAAAGGGACTGGAAAATGATCACCTATCCACATAATAAATTTCAAATAGAGCAAGATA
Organism: Rhinoderma darwinii; assembly: GCF_050947455.1. Taxonomy (NCBI): domain Eukaryota; kingdom Metazoa; phylum Chordata; class Amphibia; order Anura; family Rhinodermatidae; genus Rhinoderma; species Rhinoderma darwinii. The sequence goes on from NC_134688.1 coordinate 70,998,110, forward strand.
GGAGCTGCACAGCGAGCAAGGTAATGGGTGCTGAACCTCGAGGATCTGGACCATAGATCCCACCAGACAAAGTCATGCAAAGTTCCAAGGAATGTATCCAGAATGAAGAGAGGCAGCACACCAGCATAAGTACGAAATAAAGGTGATGTCACAAGGATAATGCCTTCATTGAGAAGGGGAAACATCGCCTTTTGCACTAGGTGAATAAACACCTTTATTTCGTACTTATGCTAGTGTGCTGCCTCTCTTTCTTCTGGATACACTCCGGGGAACTTTGCATGACTCTATCCACATAATAGGTGTAAGTGTCTAAGCGCTTGGGGCACTAAGGCTGGGACCCTCCCCGATTAATAGAACTGTACCCCCCATTCCTCTTCAATGGATTCCCACTCTTTGGGCAAGGGGCCAACCAACCACATCATAACAAAATTACAGTTTCTCCAAGTGTCACCTAGATTGCACATAGTAAGGTAGGAAGGGGTGAGGTGAATAATTTACTATCATTTACACTAGAAACTGGCGCAAATGATAGTGAAAATCGACTCTAGCTTGTAGCTGGAGTAGATTTGACTTTCTGGTGCACGGACGGCAAGTGCCTAATTTATTAAAAGGCGTAGGCCAAACTAGGTGCATCTTACTCCTGCGATCTTTATATTGAGACTTGGGTATCAAATGACAGTTTTAATAAATCTCCCCACTGTATGTGTAAGTCTTTGTAGCTGTACACGTTTTTTTAGGCAAAGCGGTCAATGACCACCATTATAAAGACTGTCATAGCGTTTCTTAAATTGCATGTAAGGGACCGTGTTAACAATTATCTTGTGAACTGGCATTTGTTAGAGAATCAGGAGAGGTGACCTATGACTATCATCTAAATTTTGACAAATCGGTTGTTGGACATCCAGTGGCCCACTGTTCATCCACAGGGGCCCTCTTCTGCCTATTTCCGACACTGAGAGGATCGTCCTGATGGAAATGTTCATGAGATCCTTGCAACAAAATCTTAAACCTCCAATTATTCGTCAGTAGTTTGAAAAGTCGCAGCATGAGAATGGGCCTTTAACTCCTTTTTTTTTTTTTCAAATATATTTTTATTCAAAGTCAGAACAGTTACAGGTATAAAGTACGTGTCACACATACAATAATAAGTACATCATATAACAATGTGTTCTAACTCCAAAATAATTTTTCCATTTTACTTGTCATCATCAAGTTACAAGGCAATGAATAAGGCAAAACAAGGCCGAACATCCCCTTCCCTCCCCCCAATTCTCCTCCATCTCGGTGTGCAGTTTCTTAACTAGCCAGTAACATGCCTAGCGTGCCCTGGATACTCTGTGAACTATACCATGATGTGTGTCGAAATGTGCGCATTAACACCCCTATCTCCGCTGTGGAATAATGTTTTTCAATAAATATACGCCAAGTTTTAAAAAATTGTTCTGTAGACCTTTCTTTGTGTCTTTCTAGGTCCGTTTTATTATATCCCAATAAAGTTTTAAGAGTAGTCACAACCTCCGCCATTTCCGGGACCGATGCCTGTAACCAGTGACGCAAGATGCACTTCTTGATAGCCAATAATGCCATATGGATTCCTTTCCGGGCTATTAGAGGTGGTCCCCCCCCCCCTCTGGATCCATGGGGATATAGTGAAACAGCACTGCCTGTGGGCTTGCGTGCACCTCTTCCCCCCAGGTGTCTTTAATAAATTGTAGAGCAAGGTTCCAAAACGCCCGAATTTGTGGGCATTACCACATCCCGTGAAGTAGATTAGCTTTGTGTAGGTCACATTTAGGACAACTACGCAGATAGTGTGCTGGAGCGTCCCTATAGGATAAATTAAAGGCATATGTCGCTCTGTGCATAAGCCGGATGTGCATTTCACGCCACTGTTCATTTACCATGACCTTCCTCACCCTCTCCCACCCTTCCCGAATTTTGCTAGAGAGTTCTGGATCCTCCATCTCCACTTCCCAGGTCCGAAAGCAGGAGGTGCTAAAAGAGTCAAGGTGGACATTCCGAAGCTTACCATATAAACTTCCAAGACTTCTACCCATAACGCCCTGCGGCACCATCCCATCAAATGCTCCCCGCATCTCCACTACATCAATATTGCGGACTTTGGTTTTACATAACTCTGTTACTTGAGCATATTGCAGATACTGATTATCCCTCAAATTATACTTGCTAGAGAACTCCTGCCACGTAAACCATCTTCCCTCTTCAACATTCATGAGTTGGCCCAGAACATTGATCCCCTCAGATCTCCACTGCGAAAATAATTTATTCTGGCTCCCCTGTGGGAACATGGGGTTATCCCATAATGGCCAGAATTTAGAAAGACCATACGGAAGGCCAAAAAGCTTCCGCACCGTCTTCCAGGCGCCTATTGTATCCCTTAGCAACAGACTTGACTTAACATTATTAGGCAGCTAAGCATAGTGCAGGTGTAACAGTGCCGTCAACTAATCCGATCCAGCCAAAGCCTGTTCCAGTTGAACATTGGAGTACAAATTAGTGTTATGCAGCCAATCACCTATGTGCCTACATATGGCCGCTAAATTGTAATATCGAATAAGTGGTAACTGTATGCCACCATCAACTTTGAGCAGTGCCAATTTTTTATATGCAATCCTACGTCTTTTCTTCTACCACAAGAATTGTAGAAATGCTGTCTGGAATTTTTGGCTATCTAGGTGCTTGATCAATATGGGTATTGTTTGCATTGGATATAGCAGACGAGCAAAGCTTATCATTTTTAAAAGAGCAGCTCTCCCAAACAATGACAACGGCAGTGACGCCCATTGATTTAGTTCCTTATTAATTTTTTCAAACAAGGGTCAATAATTTAGTTTATAGAGGGAAGAGGGAAATTTGCCTATTTTAATCCCCAGGTATGTGATATAAGATCTGGCTATTTCCACCGTACCCTGCAAGGGTGGTCTTGCGCCTAATTCCTTCAAGTAGAGTAATTGACTCTTTTGCACGTTGACTTTATATCCTGAGAATGATCCAAAGTACCGTAGCTTCTCCAGCACCCCCCCCCCCAAATGATCCCCAGGCGATCTCAGAAATAGAAAAAGATCATCAGCAAAGCATGTCAGTTTAATCTCCTGACTACCAACCATTATCCCTTCAAAATCACTGGAGGACAAAAGATGTCTCGCCAGCGGTTCCAACGCCAAGTCGAACAGCAATGGAGACAGGGGGCAGCCCTGTCTTGTTCCCTTCTGTAAATGGATCGGTGCTGAAAGAAAACCTGTGGTGAACACCCTAGCTAGAGGTTCTGAATATAACGCTTCCAGGTAATTCCTAAACAAGCCCTGTATCCCAAATCTGTCTAGAACTAACCCCAGCCAATCCCAGTGAACATTATCAAAGGCCTTTTCGGCGTCTAATGTTAAAAGTGCTGGCGACTCGTATCCCTCCATCCTAGTAGTCTTTATTGCGTCTTGTACCGCCAGAACCGTGCGTATATTTTTGACCGCCGATCTCCCTTTAACAAAACCCACCTGGTGTGACCCAATCAGATCCGGGAGAAACAGGGCCAACCTGTCGGCCAATATCTTCGACAATATTTTAACATCCTGATTTATCAAAGAGATTTGGCGATAGGAGCCCGGGTTAGTCGGATCTTTCCCTTCCTTGTACAATACCTTGATATAAGCTACATTGCCTGATTTCAGGAATTCCTTATTTAAAAGCATATGATTATACACCGGCAATAAAATGGGTGTGACCTCCTCCCTCATAAGCTTGTAAAAGTCACTAGAAAACCCGTCTGGTCCTGGCGCTTTATTATTCGTCAATGATTTAATGGTTGATACTATCTCTTGTTCCGTGATCAAAGCATTTAACGATTCTCTATCAGAGTCCGAGAGAGATGGTATCGTTAAAGAGTCCAGAAACGCCCTCCCCTCAGTCCTCCCCGAAGTATCCTGTGCATATAGCGCAGTGTAGTAATCTCCCAGTATATCATTGACGATCTTTGGATCTTTCTGTATTTCCCCGTTCCCATTTCTCAACCCCCCTATCTGAGTCGGGCGAAATTGCCCTTTCGCCATTTTGGCCAACAGGGACCCTGTTTTATTACCATACCTAAAGAAATGTGCTCTCTCTGGAACCTTTCCTTTCTATCTAGCCACATTTCAAACTCTGCCTTAGCAGTAAGCCATTCATCCCTAAGCGCTAATGTGGGATTTGCTGAGTACGCTGTATATTTCATGCGAAGATTTCTACTAGACTCGTTATAAAGCTTGTTGGTTTTTCGTTTAAGCGACGCCACAAAAGAAATGATCCTCCACCTTAGCACTGCCTTGGCTGTGTCCCAAAACAAGTGGCTGTCCTCCCTATGGGCTTGATTTTCCTGACTATATTCCAATAACCAGCCCTTCAAACATGCCTGAAAGGATTCATCAGTTGCCAAGAAAGAAGGAAATTTCCACAAGATATCCGATCCCCGTTAAAATGTATCTGCCAAGATCAGAGAAGCCGGTGAATGGTCTGAAATCACCAAGTCCTCTATTCGAGCACTAAGGATCCTAGGGAGGAGCACCGGAGAAGCCACAAAGTAGTCAATACGCGACCATGCGGTATGCGCAAGGGAAAAGTGAGTAAATTCTCTACCTAATGGAAATTGTGTTCTCCATACATCTACCATGCCTGTGGAGGCCAGTAATGGGGCCAAGACTTTATCGCGCGTTCTTTCAACAGTACCCTACCATCTCCCCTTCGCCTGTCCTCCGTTGTGCATAAAACCGAGTTACGGTCCCCTCCCAAAAGAATCTGAGGTTCTATATCCGCTAAAAGTTTACCTTCCAGGAATTGAAAAAAGACCCGATTGTTGTCATTCGGTGCATATATACAGTACAAGCTCATTCTCCCCATTGCGCCATCTAAGATCACATGTAAATATCTGCCCCCTCCATCCTGCTCAGAAGTAATCACAGAACAATCAATTTGTTTGTGTATGAGGAGTAAGACGCCCGCCTTGCCATTGACTGCTGGAGTACCCACTACTGTGCCCACCCATAGCTTGCACATTCTCTGGAAATCACATTCCAGCAGATGGGTTTCCTGCAAAATTGCTATATCCGCTTTCAACTTTTTCAGGTGGGGAAGGACCATCATGCGCTTGTGTGGGGACTGCAGTCCCTTCACATTCCATGTTATTACTTTAGGCATCTCACAGCAATGGCAAAGCAAACCTCATCCACCGAGACAGTTTCCCCCCTCCTCTCCCCTCCCTAAACATAAAACAAAATTGAAACCCCAACAACAGATCATTACTAGTTTCAGACTTCTCTTTTTTCGCACATTTTAGCGTGGAATCTCTGCACATTCCACCACTAGGAACCCCTTGGTATACCATGAACCCCCTGTATATCAGGAAAGTATCGACAAAATCGTACACTCCCACCCGACTCCATGCAGAAATTCCCTGAAGCCTCACTTCAGCTGCGCAATCCCCTACCAATAACATCAGTAAGCATCATCATCCGATGCACCTATAGGTATAACAATTGTGCCTCAAACATTGTGAATCTTAAAATAACATGAGTCTCCTTCCATCACCATCTGGACATCTCCCGTCAGTCCGGAGAAGAAGAGGTAAGACCCCTCCTGGTACTCCTGTTTCTGGAACGTCCCCTGCGAGGCAATCCATCTCTGTATGTCTGGCGATCCCCATTGTTGTCTTGGGACAAGCTTTCCACAAATTTAGCCGCCTCCCCTGGAGATGAAAACGATTCCACGCCACCACCGGGCTCGAAGATCTTAAGAATGGCGGGAAACATCAAGGAGAACCGAATGCGTTTCTGGACCAGTAGAGAGCACACCGTGCTGAAGGCACGTCGCTTGCGTGTAACCTCTGCCGAGTAATCTCCGAACATTAAGATTCTGTTGCCTCGCACTCTCACTTGTGCCGAGGACCTTCGATAGGCCTGTAACACGTTTGTTTTATCCACATAGTCCAGGTACTTCACAATAACTGGTCGCGGTCTTGCTGGAGCGCCATCTTGGGTAACACTTCGCATTGGTCCCACTCTATGAGCTCTCTCCGCTCTCAGCGGGGCAGGCAAGCCCAGCGCCTGAGGCAACTCCACAGCACACAACTTCAGCAGCTGGCCTGCTGGTATAGATTCTGGGAGCCCAATGATGCGTAAATTGCTCCTTCTCGAGCGATTCTCCAGGTCATCCACTTTATCTACCAGCTGGAGATTGGAAGCAATCACCTTCTTCACCTCCTCCTGTGATCCCGCTAACTCATCCTCCAATAAACTGAGACGTTGCTCCAAATCAGTGATTCGTTCCGCCTGAGCTGAGACATCCGACTGTATTTGATGTAATAATTTCGACACCGTCGCCTCCAAAGAAGCTGTAATATCTGGGGCTATAAGTTTAGCTACTTCTATGGCAAAAGCTCGACATGAAATGTCCATATTGTGAAGCATAGTATCAGGCTCACCTTCTTCCATTGCTGGCTGCACCAGAGGAGGTTGTGATGCCGAGCGCGAGCTCGTGCTCCTCGTGTTCCTGGCCGGCTCAGGCGCCATTTTCCCCAGCGGCAGCATGTCGTCAGTCTGCAGGGCCTGTGAGTTTAATCCTGGGGTCCCGGTTCATACCAGGAATCTCTCCATACGCCGGAGAGAAGCCTGTACGTCGGGTTGTCGGCCAATGGCCTCAAGTCGGGTATCAAAGCCTCGGGACCCCGGTTTTTGAGTCGGTTTAACGGAGCTCTCCTTACTCGCGTCTAACCATGTGCGCGCCGGAACCGGAAGTCATCGGCCTTTAACTCCTTAACGATCGGCGAATAGTGTTTCTACATCAGCCGTTAAGGGTAGTTCTTCTGATGTGCTGCCTTTCCACGTCGGTGCTTTAGAATAAGTTTTTCCACATCGGGCAGGGTGCTCTTGAAGCCGTGGCTGTTGCTAACAGCCTCTGGCTTTAGGGCATCGATCGGAGACCACTAACTGTGTCCTCCGATCATGTTTAACCCCTCAGATGCGGCACTCAATAGCGAGCGCCGCATCTGGGGCTCCCTCACTTACCCCATCAGCATCCCTCATTGCAATCGCAGGGTGCGGATGGTTTCTATGGCAGCCTTGGAGCCTAACAAAGGCCCCCAGGTCTGCCTTTAGTAAATGCCTGTTAGGCCATGCCAGAGCATGACATACATAATACACATAATACAGAAGAATTGCAGTGTAATATAAAAGCTATCAAAACATAGCATAGTAAAGTCCTCTAGTGAGACTAAAAGAAGTAAAAAAAGTTTAATAAAGTTTGTAGTAAATAAATAAAAGTCCCAAGTAAAAAAATAAATTAAAAAGCCACTGTTTTCCACAAAATGCTTTATTATAAAAAAAAAAGTGAAAAGTTACACATATTTGGTATCGCCCCGTCGGTAACGACCTCAACTATAAAACGATTGCATTATTTAACCCGCACAGTGAACGCCTTAAAAAAATAAAATAAAAAAAACAGTGCCAGAATAGCCGTTTTCTGTTCATCCTGCCTTCAACATTTTTTATAAACAGTGATCAAAAAGTCGCATGTACTTTAAAATGGTACCAATAAAAACTACATGTCGTCCCACAAAAAAAAAAGCCCTCATACAGCTGTCAGCAGAAAAATAAAAAAGTTATGGTTCTTAAAATATGGTGAGAAAAACAAATAATTTAGAAAAAAAAAATAAAGTATTTTTACTGTGTAAAAGTGGTAAAACATAAAAAAACTATATAAATTTGGTAACGACCCGCTGAATAAAGTTATTATGTTATTTATACCACACGGTAAACGGCGTAAAATTAGGACACAGAAAAGTGGCGACATTTCAGTTTTTTTACCTATTACCCCACTAAAAAAGTTAACAAAAGTTAATCAATAAATTATAAGTGCCCCAAAATGGTGCTATTGAAAAATACAACTTGTCCGGCAAAAACAAGTCCTTATACAGCTATGTCGACGCAAAAATAAAAAAGCTCTTCGAATGTAAAAAATTGCTTGGTCACTAGGGTTTAAGATACCTACGATATTAAGGGATTAAGAAACTTTGTGTTTCAGTTCAACATTTGTAAGATCTCTGCTTGCTGTGAGTTCATGGGAATATTATTGTTTACAATCAAAGGTTTTGTAGGGAAATCCTACTTCTATGCATAGTAAACCGATTGTTTCTCCATATGGAAATACTTTTTTTTTTTTACCTCAAGATGGCAAATAACATAATCAATAACATGAACTATAATGATTGTTTCCATTAGAACAAATTGCATGTGTCCAAGGGATGTTATGTATCAATCATTCTATAATTCTATAATATGTACAATTGACTTTATAAAATTAATCCATGAAATTCTATCAGGTCGTATTTGTAATTATTCAAATTTGCATTATTTTTCACTTAATTTCAATTTGTTTCAATCATTGGTCCTTGTAGAAATTGTAGGAACAAAAAAAATGGGTAACTATAACAATAAATATAGTTCTACATTTTATGAATAACTTTAAATAAAGTTAAATTATTTTTATCTAATACAATAATCCAGAGATTCTGATAATCTCGTACTCGTTTCTAGAACAGTACTGCATAAAAATTGTGAATTTCACAAGATTGTAAGACATTGAGCAATAAATTAAGAGACTCCGATGATTAAAAAAAAAGTGATGAAGTTTGTATTAGCATTTTTATTTAGGACTATCTTTCTGCAGTCCATCTACCCTTACAAGTAAATTATATACCTGTGTAAAATGTTATGGCCATCCAAGAATGTTTTCTAATCTGGCACCTGTCATGTCCTGTTAATGGCGGATTTCAATATTTTTACTGTATAATCTCAACATTTTTGAGTTATTGTTGCGGTAAACATGCTGCCTGATCTGCGGCAGCTGAATTTAATAAAGCAGGTGAAGTTGAGCAGATTGATGTATAGATTTGTGGAAAAAGGTTTAGGACATCTTGTAATTTATTGATTGAAATCCCTGCTTATGAGTCTAGTGGGTGGAGTTACGCAATGATTGACATGCTTCTCTGAGACAGTGAGCATACAGAGAAAGTTGTTAATCTGTGAGTAGGACCGCCCACTGGACTCATAAGGCCACAGAGATCAGAGATTTCAATCAATAAATTGTAAGTTATCCTAATATACATCTATATATTAATCTGCTCATCTCCTTTGGCTCTATAACATGCTGCCCACAAATCGGACAGTATGTTCAACAGGACGGGTCCCTTTTAAGCATATTATTAAAATCCCATTATTATATTAATAATCAGAGCTTACCTCTTTCTGATGATATTTAATTGCCAGTTTTAATCGAGCAAGGTCATTACCATTCTGCTCTTCCAATATTCCACCATCATCCCTATAGTTGAGGATAATTTCCAATTCTCTTGAGCTCCTTGTCTGATCCAGCAGATCCTTAGCAAATTGCTTACATTGCTTTGAGAGCTCCTCATACTCAGATTTAAACTCATTTTCTACTTTGCTTAATTCCTGAAGCTCCCAGCTTAATTGAAATGCTGTGAGGAAAGGATCTTCACTTGACAGCGATATTAAAGAGGGGCTCGCCAATGCCCGGTAGATGTTAAGTCTTGATCGAGAGTGTCGTAAACTGTCCACATCAGATCCAGAAACACATTCCACGCAGTTACAGCGGACCTCGTGTGGCCTGGGGATTGAGACTCCTTTTTGAACGAGATGCTTTATTATTTCATAATTGTTTGTATGAGCCGCCAAAATGATTGGGGTGATGTCTGGAGTGAATTCAGAGAACTGCTTATCCAAAAGTATTGGTGGAACCTGTAAGGAAACAAAATGCAAATACATGAATTATGTCAATATAATTTTATAATATGATGATGCATTATATTTCTCAAAATATATATATGTTATATTTTTAAATGTTTAACAAATTTAACAGAATCTGAAAGGTTTACTGATGTTTAGACATATTCAGCACGTGTCCAATTCCCCTGCAGCTCCACCACAGGGGATATCTAGCATTACACTGTGCCAATGAAATCAATGGACTGTATGTGTAATGTACAGACGTGCCAGGTCCTCCAAACCACTCATTATAGCCGCACTATCCCTTGGCTATTGTATGAGGGTCCTGAATATAGGATTCTATTTCATGATGTCAGAATTCTATAATAAGGTATTTTCTAAACCAGACAACAATTTTAACAGTCAACAACAGACTTTCTTGAAAGCATTTGATAAAGAGAAAAAAAAAACATGAAAAACAACAGATGAGACCACATCACTTTATTTTATTGCTCATAGATCCAGATGATGCACTCCTTATATCAGTTTGTGTAAAGTTGCAGATTCTTAAATGTCAGCAGCGTGATTCTAACAATGTGTAGTTTCTTATTTTAGGCTTTTGTTCTTCTGAGTTTTGTGCTGTTTAGCAACAATCCTTATTGTTTGTGTATCCTAGTATATAAGTTTCGATAAGTGGCCACAGTTCCTTCATCTCAATGATGGGTGTTCATGTTAAGGAGGACCTGTCACCTGCCCAAAAACTGCAACTGTCCATAATAACGACTTTGGTAATATTCTTGTGACTCCCATTGAATCTATCTCAGCAACTGATAACGACAGGTTTAATAGGCTCAAACAGAGGGAGAATTATTGGATTTTTAAACTGTCCTGTCTGCAACCTGGTGGTCTCAATGACATTTCTGAATCTGCACTAGATTGATTAATATTAACCTTGTCCAAAATATATGTTTTCTCATTAATTATATGACCATCTCTCCGGTCATGTTATACATGTATTACTATGAAGTCTCAATATGTCTGTAAACTCATATATCCCAGTATATTTTATTTCAACCACACCTAATTCTTCAAATATTTCTGCATTTACATCTCCTTGTTTCCTCTACATTCATTTCCCTCCCTCTCCGACAAACAATATATTATTTTTCACATTTCCTTACCTCCTGTTAATTAATATCTTTTTCAAGTAACATTGCCAAAAGAAACTGTTCTCCTCACTTACATTTTCCATGTCTCCCTGTACATGCATCTCCCTTCTCTCCGGCATCATTTTGCTTTCGCATCTTTTTTCCCCCTTACGGCCACCGTAGTTTTTCATGTTGCCTGGACTACGCTGACGCCGGCGTGCGGTTTCTTTACTTTTACTTTGCTTCAGCCTTATCACTGACTGTGCCGTGGTTACTGTCTCTTCCATGTCCACCCTTACCCGTCTGAATACCGGTAAGCTCTTCTCTATCACGTTTCTTATCATGTTTTTAAAATGCAAAGTAATTTCGTTTCCGCTCTGGTTTTATATTTATGCATTCTTTGTTTTTATCACTCCGATCTGCATTGTTCAATTGTGTGGCCACTCTATACCTGTATATACAGTCCCTAATACCTTTTTTATGTACCTCTTTTTTTTTTTTTTTTTACGACTGTGACTGTTTACCTGATGACGTCAGTCACATCTGTTTTTATCTATGTACCTGATTGTTTCTTGTTTGGCGTTTTTTTGCTCTTATCCCCTCCCCCTCATCCACATGTGTATTTAAGATGGATGTTTTGCTTGTTTTTTACTTAATTTCGGCCTGACGAAGACGCATGTTCTGCATTGAAACGCGTTGCCCATACTTCTTTGTACAATGAACATGCTTATCAGCATCACTCTGCTTATTCTTCAAATTGAGTAGCGCTTTCCAAACATCCAGTTTTTGACATATATATTGTTTTAAAAAAAATCTATAATTTTTATTTACTTGCGGCTCAATACTATTGATGCCGGTACCTGGATACTGAAAGCTGCAACCTGGTTACAAAACGGCCCTCAACTCTAAGCTGTACCTGCCAGTACAAGCCCTTACGGTGAGTTTAACAACTTACCACTACTATCCATTACTCTACCTATCAAGGTTTATCTTGCACCATGTGGCGCTGTGTATATTTTCTCTTCTCAGACAAAAACTGCTTCTGACATCTTAGTAAGATTGTCAGCGCCTCACAGATTCTGGCTTTTTTTTTCTTATCCTAGCCCCCACTGTTCTTGAAATATCAGTGCCATTAGTTTTGGTACCCGATATGCAAATAAGGCCTTTGACTGTCAAGTGGGCGGTTAACATCTCTCACTTGCCAAGGGGTAAATGCCCACTTGACATTCAAAGGCCTTATTTGCATATCGGGCAGCAAATCTAACGGCATTGATATCTCAGGAACAGTGGGTGCTATAAAAAAAATTAACATAAAGAACCAGAATCTGTATGGCGTCGGCAATCTAACTGAGATGTCAGCTGCGGTTTTTTTGGGCAGGTAATAGGTCCTCTTTAATCATGTCTTATGATTTCTCAAGACATTTTAGAGTATTTGTGATTCACCTGAAATATGGCACTATTGGCCCTTTTAGCACTGTGTTTCATGACATTCTAAAAAGTTCCTGCATATACATAGAAATTCTACTTAGCTGAGAAATGAATCACAAATTAAGCAAAAAATAGGGTTCAAATGTGATTGTCACTGGCTTTACCCCATATACCAGTGAAGTAGAGCTTAGAAGAGATATTGCCATATCTCTGTTTTTATTTTGTTTGCAGTTTCCATTTTTAAAATAGTAACAAAAGAAAGTACCGCCATATTGGTTGTCATCTGTGAATTAGCTGATGGTCAAACTGTGACTCTCTTATTGATTGAACATGCTGCAAAATGAGTTAGGTTTAGTTAGGCCTCATTCACACGACAGGGTCCGAGTGTCGGCCGGGAAAATCGGCCGTTTTTGGCCGATTTTCCCGGCCGGTTTGCATCCGATTTGCATCCGTTCCGATTCCGTTCCGGGCCGAGTTGCCGTTTTTACCGGCCGATTTGGACCCGATTTGCATCCGTTTTTTTCCCTGTCCATTTTAAAATCGGATGCATTTCATTTAAATTTGTTGCCACACACAGCCCTTTGTAGATAATGCCACAGCCCCCCTGGTAGGTAATGCCACCCAGCCCCATGTTGGTGATGCCACCCAGCCCCCTGTAGGTAATGCCACCAAGTCCCCTGTAGGTGATGCCACCAAGCCCCCTGTAGGCGATGCCACACAGCCACCTGTAGGCGATGCCACACAGCCACCTGTAGGCGATGCCACACAGCCACCTGTAGGCGATGCCACACAGCCACCTGTAGGCGATGACACACAGCCCCCTGTAGGCGATGCCACACAGCCCCCTGTAGGCGATGCCACACAGCCCCCTGTAGGTGATGCCACCCTGCCCCCTGTAGGCGATGCCACCCTGCCCCCTGTAGGTGATGCCACCCTGCCCCTGTAGGTGATGCCACCCACCCTGCCCCCTGTAGGTGATGCCACCCACCCTGCCCCCTGTAGGTGATGCCACCCTGCCCCCTGTAGGTGATTCCACCCTGCCCCCTGTAGGTGATTCCACCCTGCCCCCTGTAGGTGATTCCACCCTGCCCCCTGTAGGTGATGCCACCCAGCCCCCTGTAGGTGATGCCACCAAGTCCCCTGTAGGTGATCCCACACAGCCCCCTGTAGGTTGCACCCATCCCCCCCCCCTTTCCAGGAGAAGTCACTGACTTCAATGTCCATATATGGACAGTGTAGTCACTGACTTCTCCTGAAGAGGAATTCCCTGCCACAGGTCGGGAATTCCGCTTCAGAAGTGAGTGACGTCACTGTGTCCATATATGGACAGTGTAGTCACTCACTTCTCCTGTAGCGGAATCCTCGGCCATAGAGTCGGGGATTCCGCTGCAGAAGTACGTGACTTTGCTGTGTCCATATATGGACAGTGTAGTCATGCACTTCTCCTGTAGCGGCATCCCCGGCCATAGAGTCGGGGATTCCGCTGCAGAAGTGCGTGACTTCGCTGTGTCCATATATGGACAGTGTAGTCATGCACTTCTCCTGTAGCGGCATCCCCGGCCATAGAGTTGGGGATTCCGCAGCAGAAGTGCGTGACTTCGCTGTGTCCATATATGGACAGTGTAGTCACGCACTTCTCCTGTAGCGGCATCCCCGGCCATAGAGTCGGGGATTCCGCTGCAGAAGTGAGTGACTTTGCTGTGTCCATATCTGGACAGTGTAGTCACGCACTTCTCCTGTAGCGGAATCCCCAATCCCCGGCCGGGGATTGGGGATTCCGACTCCTACAGCGAGCAATAAAAGACCCTCCTCCTCCTCCTCACATGCACTCTGCACTGTGAGGAGGAGGAGAGAGAGTGCGCGAGCGACGGTAGACCCGGCCATCACTCGGGACACATTCCGGTGATGGCCGGGTATTACCCGGCCCCATAGACTTCTATGGGAGCCAGGCGGCTGGGCACCCGGCCGAAAATAGAGCATGTCCTATATTTTGACGGCCGGTTTTCCCGGCCGTCAAAAAATCGGTCGTGTGAATAGCCCCATTAGGGGTCTATTATTCCTAATGCAGCCGGGTGCTGGCCGATTTATGAACGGCCGGCACCCGGCCGCGAAACCCTGTCGTGTGAATCCCGCCTTAATGTCCAGAAGTTGTTAAAGGCTATGCAAACCTTTGAACACATGTTTTTTTATTTGTTAAATAAAACAATGTATCATGATCTTTTAAACAACTTTGAATTGGTTTTTGTTAAAACAAATTTTTACTTTTTGAGATACAGCTTTTATGTATCATGGATACATAGAAGCTGTGTCTTGCGCTCCAACACCCAAATTCGTCAGATCAGCAGGACTGACTGCTTTGTTGACAGCAGGTCTTCGGACACGCAGGATCCAGTCATGAACTTAGATGTGATTGATAATAGCTGGATTCTGTGTGTCAGAGACACGCAGGACCTGCAGTCACCAAAGCCATCAGTCCCACTGACCTGACGAATTCGGGTTGGAGCGCAAGATACAGCTTCTATGTATCCAGAAAACATAGAAGCTGTATCTCAAAACATAAATGTGAAAAAAAAATTAACACAATTACAAAGTTGTTTAAAATACCATGATACATTGTTTTATTTAAAAAAATTGTTCAAAGGTTTACGTAGCATTTAAACTCAATTCTATGGCTTAAAAATACATGTCACTTCTATGAGGTTTAGCATGAATAATCAGACTCAATGGCGGATCATCATTGGGCGTTTTGGGCGGCCGCCTCAAGTACAATGCATTTTTACCGCGATTTTGCCGCGAATCGCGGAAAAAACTTGACAAAACGGCATTGTGTATGTACTGTAAAGGACCTGCAGACATAAAGATCACATGACTTTATGTCTGCAGTTCTTGTTACTGATTAGGGACATGCTGGTCACATGACCGCAGGTCCTACAACAGCAGCAAGAGGTGAGCTGCTATGTAAGTATAAGGGGATGATGGATTTGTTTAAGGGGTCTGGGATCTGTGTTTAGGGGGTCTGTATTTAGGGGTCTGCATTTAGGGGGTCTGGTTTGGGGTCTGTATTTAGGGGGTCTGGTCTGGGGTCTGTATTAGTTTAAGGGGTCTGTATTTAGGGGGTCTGTATTAGTTTAAGGGGTCTGTATTTAGGGGGTCTGTATTAGTTTAAGGGGTCTGGGGGTGTGCTGCTCATAGGCGTAATGTTATAGACTGAGATTTGTGACGTTATTTTCTATGCAAGTAATTAATGCTCCAGGTGCCATCTAGTGGCCAGTGTTAGTAATTTCCTCCTTTGTGTAATTTCTTGTTTTCCCCACCCATGAGAAGGTGAAAAGCATTCTGGGAAGAAGAAGGGCAGTCTCTTCTATATCTGCTCTGAGAGAAGACCATTTTGATTCATTCCATCCTTCTCGTCCAAGTATAGTCGGTAAGCAGATAGATGGTTTATATTACTGGCTATCAGCAGCCACAGGAATACTGTTAGGACAGTATTCACTCTGTTACATGGGACTGTAATATATCAGTTGGTGTAGTTGTGAAGCTCGGCCTAGCCTCATGGTCAGCCATGTATGGTCCTATACTGTATTTGTACTGCCATACACTGTTCATACTGTACTATAACTGTTATTTCTACTGTTTATTTGTATATAGGCCTGTTACCTGTATATGTAGTACATTTATTCAATGTGCCTTGTTCTTATGTATTGCTGTAATCTAATGGCATGTATATTCTTGTTTGTTCCTCAGTTTTACCCAAATCCTACGACCAGTTAATAAAGCTACAGACTTTCAACCAGTCTCATTTATTGGCTAGTAGGAAGGTGTTTAGCTGCCTGTCGAGCTCCACATAGACCCCGGGGGTGCGTGAAGTGGGGGCAGGACAGTAAAACGACTGCTGGAATCAAGAAGGAAAGGATTAAGACTACACTGAGGTCTGCTACTGTCTACGCAGTCACCTGCAAACAGGCAACACGGCGATCTCTACGGTCAAACTATGTCACGAAGCCAGACATCTCTCAAGACAAGATCACATGTCAGTTCCTCCAAGGCATCATCTGTTGGCAATGCAGCCGCCATCGCCCGCGCAAAGGCTGAAGCAGCAAAGACACGGGCCACCTTTGCTGAGCAAGAGATGCAACTGAAATTACAACAAGCATCCTTGGAAGCAGAGAGGGCACAACGACAAGCATCCTTGGAAGCAGAGAGGGCACAACGACAAGCATCCTTGGAAGCCTCGCTAGACGTGGAAAGGGCGCGCCTGGAAGCGACACTTGCAAAGCTCCCCATTGCAATGGAAGCAGCAGCTGCCATAGCTGAAGCAGAAGTCTTAGAAGCAGCCGCATACCCTGACAGTGAGCACAGTAGACATAGCAATGTGCTAGGCCTAGAACAGGATCCCAAAGATGCACTACAGCGCACTTCAGAATATGTCCTTCAACACTCCATCAGTAACCCTCAGACTGCACAAGAAACAAAAGAGATCATCAGAGAGCCAAGTCAAACACACCAGACCTTGCGTCAGGAAACTGACCTCAGACCACAGTTCTGCAAGCAAGAGAATGACACAGCTCAAGTCAACTTCCCTGCTCACCAAAGAACCCAACCTCCATTCCAGTATACAGGAAGTTTCTTCACCCCAAAACGGTATGGCACGGGCGAGCCTGAAGCAGAGACTCCTAACAGGTATGACCACACACCACACTCTCACCATGGCAATGCTCTGCCAACCTGTCTCAGTACTAACCAAGCCACAATAGACTTTGCTAAGTTCTTTGCTCGACATGAGCTGGTCATCAAGGGACTTGTAAAGTTTAGCGATAGTCCTTTGAACTATAGAGCTTGGCAATCCTCTTTCCAGAATGTTATCAGAGACTTAGACTTGTCATGCAGAGAAGAGCTAGATCTCCTAGTGAAATGGCTTGGAAATGAATCTGCTGAGCATGCTAAGAGGATCAGGGCCATCAACACAAACTACCCAGAAACAGGTCTTAAGATGATCTGGGACAGACTTGATGAGTGTTATGGCTCGGCAGAGGTCATAGAAAGTGCATTATTCAAAAGAATTGAGGACTTCCCTAAAATAGCTAGTAAGGGCTACCAAAAACGTAGGGAACTTAGTGACCTTTTAATGGAACTACAGGTCGCCAAGGCAGAAGGAGATTTATTGGGACTTGCATTCCTTGACACAGCCAGAGGTGTCAACCCTATAATCCAAAAACTTCCCTACAACCTGCAGGAGAAGTGGGTCACACATGGCTCTAGGTACAAGCAAATTCACAATGTACCATTCCCTCCTTTCAGTGTGTTTGTGGAATTTATTACACAGCAAGCAAGAATTAGGAATGATCCTAGCTTCGATCTTACACTATCCTGTGCCACTCCTTCTGGTTTCAAGCAGCATAAAACACCAGTGGCAGTTCACAAAACTGATGTTTCTCTTAAAGGTTATCCCTACAGGTCTTCAAGCTCCTGTCACCAAGAGGACAGATTCCAGGATCCCAGTAAGCAGTGTCCCCTGCACAGGAAGCCACATTCCCTACTGAAATGCAGAGCCTTCAGGGAGAAGTCCATGGAGGACCGCAAAGCCTTCCTCAGAGAAAACAAGATCTGCTACAAATGCTGCTTAGCGACATCACATTTCGCCAAGGACTGTAAGGTCAGTGTAAAATGTACAGAATGTGACAGCACAGATCACAACACAGCTTTACACCATGGGCCACCACCATGGACACCTGCAGTAAGTGCCCAGGAGCAGGGCGGAGAGGAAATGAACACTGATACAGAGACACCAGCAGTTACTTCTCAATGTACTGAGGTCTGCAAAGGACTTATAGGTGGCAGGTCCTGTTCAAAAATCTGCCTAGTCAGAGTTTACCCAACAGGCCACAAATACAAAGCTATTAAAGTCTATGCAATTCTCGATGACCAAAGTAACAAGTCTCTAGCCAGATCTACCTTCTTTGAAATTTTCAAAATTTAAGGACCCAGCTCTCCCTACTCCCTAAAGACTTGTGCCGGTACTGTTGAGATGGCGGGGAGGAGAGCTACTGGTTACCAAGTCGAGTCTATAGATGGTTACACATCCTTGCCTTTACCAACTATAATTGAGTGTAACCAGATCCCTGATAACAGGTCTGAAATCCCTACACCAGATGCTGCAAAACACCAACCCCATTTGAGACATATAAGTTATCTCATACCAGAATTAGATCCACAGGCTCAGATAATCCTGCTTCTTGGAAGAGATATTTTACGAGTTCACAAAGCTAGAGATCAAATCAATGGTCCTCACAATGCTCCATATGCCCAGAGACTTGACCTAGGATGGGTGATTCTAGGAGATGTTTGTCTAGGAAGTGTGCACAAACCACCCTCAGTTACCAACATGCTTACTAGCACACTAGAGAATGGACACCCTTCTCTTTTCCAACAATGTCAAAGCAATTTCCTCATAAAAGAGCTACCTTACAGCATCCATCTGCCATGTCCCTTCATAGGCAACTCCTGTGACAACCATGCCTATGACAGGGACCAAGACCACTTAGGATGCACAGTCTTCCAGAGAACAAAGGAAGACAATCAGGTGGCAATGTCACATGAAGATAGACTGTTCTTATCAATAATGGAGCAGGAAATAGTCAAAGATAAATCAAATAGCTGGGTTTCACCACTTCCCTTCAGGTCCAAGAGACAACGCTTGCCTAACAACCGAGAACAAGTCTATAAACACTTCACTTCCCTTAGACGTAATTTGCAGAGAAAGCCAGATATGAGAGATCACTTCTTTACATTCATGGAAAAAATATTTGAGAATGATCATGCAGAGATAGCTCCTATCTTAAAGGACACAGAGGAGTGCTGGTACCTACCCATATTCGGTGTATACCACCCAAAGAAACCAGGTCAGATAAGAGTGGTATTTGACTCTAGTGCCAAACATGAGGGTGTCTCCTTAAACTATGTCCTCCTGTCAGGTCCAGACCTCAACAACCGACTCCTAGGAGTACTTCTCCGCTTTTGCAGAGACTCTGTTGCATTCATGGCTGACATCCAACAAATGTTCCATTGCTTCCTTGTTAAAGAAGAACACAGGAACTTCTTAAGGTTCCTTTGGTTCAAGGAGAACAATCCCTCCAAAGACCCCATAGAGTACCGCATGCGGGTACACATCTTTGGTAACAGTCCTTCCCATGCAGTGGCAATTTATGGACTAAAACATTCAGCGAAGGAGGGTGAGAAAGAATATGGGTCAGATGTTAGACACTTTGTGGAAAAAGACTTTTATGTGGATGACTGTTTAAAATCCCTGCCTACAAATGAGTGTGCAATCAGTCTTCTTAAAAGAGCTCAGGAAATGCTCGCCAGTTCAAACTTGAGACTCCACAAAATCGCCTCCAACAGTAAAGAATTGATGGAAGCCTTTCCTTCGCACGACCACTCAAATGATTTAAGGGACTTAGATTTGGGAACTGACACTCTTCCCATGCAACGTAGTCTTGGGTTACTCTGGGACTTAAAGTTTGACACCTTTACCTTCCAAGTCAGCAGGGAGGAAAAACCCTTTACTCGGAGGGGAGTCCTGTCTGCTATTAACAGCTTGTATGACCCTTTAGGATTTGCAGCTCCTGTCACCATACAAGGTAAAGCAATACTCAGAGATTTAACTTGTGATACTTCCGACTGGGATGATCCACTTCCCACTGAAAAGAGAGGTCTGTGGGTAGAGTGGAGGAACTCTTTAACCACTCTATCTAGTCTACATGTTGCACGTCCATATGCCCCTGTGCCATCTACAGAAGTTGAAATACAAAGACTGTGTGTGTTTTCTGATGCTTCTGTTAAAGCCATTGCTGCTGTAGCCTATCTTAAAACAGTGGACATCCAAGGACAATGCTATATAGCGTTTGTCATGGGCAAAGCAAAACTTGCACCACTCCCTGAGCACACAATACCCAGACTAGAACTTTGTGCTGCAGTGTTAGCAGTTGAGCTAGCTGAGCTGATCACAACTGAGATGAACATTGAGATCAAAGACACTGAGTTCTACACAGACAGCAATGTAGTCTTGGGCTATATTTACAATGAAATCAGGCGTTTCTATGTGTATGTCAATAACCGGGTACTAAGAATCAGGAGGTCAACCTGCCCAAAACAATGGCATTTCGTACCTACTGACCACAATCCTGCAGACCTACCAACTAGATCTGTTGCTGCTTGCCGCCTTAAGGACACAATATGGTTTTCAGGCCCTGCTTTTTTGTACAATTCAGAACCCAACAATAAGGATCCTGATGCATTTGGACTTGTAGATGCAGACATAGATACAGAAATCCGCCCTCAGGTGTCAACACTGCAGACGGTGACTTCAGACAGCTGCCTTAAATCTTGCCGGTTCAGTAGGTTCTCGACCTGGAAATCACTTGTTCGTGCTTTCACCTGCTTGGCCCATGTGGCTCGTTCTTTCAAAGATACCCGGGCTGCTCATGTCAATGACTGCAAAGGCTGGCACCGCTGTAAAAATGTCTACACAGTGACTGAACTAGATCAGTCAAGAAATGTGATCATTCGGACTGTGCAACAAGAAGTCTATGCTAAGGAAATTTATAGCATCGTCAATCAGAGACCTATCCCTAAAGACAGTGTTTTAAAGAAACTTGATCCATTTATTGCTGAAGATGGCCTGTTAAGAGTTGGGGGTCGCCTCAAGGAAGCAAGAATAGACTTTACAGAGAAGCATCCCGTATTAATGCCTGGTCATCACCACATTTCTTCTTTGCTTGTGCAGCATTACCATGATCAGGTGAAACATCAGGGTCGGCTGTTTACAGAAGGGGCTCTACGAGCTGCTGGACTGTGGATAGTTGGAGCAAAGAGATGTGTGAGCAAATTCATTTTCAAATGTGTTATCTGCCGCAAACTCCGGGGTATTTTCCAAACACAGAAGATGGCCAACCTTCCATCAGACAGGCTTAGTACAGATCCTCCTTTCACCAATGTTGGTCTTGATGTATTTGGCCCCTGGTCTGTAGCTACCCGATACACCAGGGCAAGCCATGCAAACAGCAAACGCTGGGCAGTCATGTTTACTTGTATGTCCATCCGAGCCGTCCACATAGAGGTAATTGAATCCATGGACACTTCAAGCTTCATAAATACCCTTAGGCGCTTCATTGCTATCAGAGGGCCTGTGAAACATATTCGCTCCGACAGAGGCACTAACTTTGTTGGTGCAGCCAAAGAGCTACAAATTCCTGCGAACCTGGATACGATGAGTGTCGAAAGATACCTAAGTGAGCGAGGTTGCACTTGGACTTTCAACCCACCCCATTCTTCTCACATAGGTGGAGCTTGGGAAAGAATGATAGGTATAGCACGGAGAATCCTGGACTCCATATTCCTGCAAGTGGGTACAGCAAGGCTTACCCATGAGTGCTTGACTACTTTCATGGCAGAAGTATCAGCCATCATTAATGCCAGACCTTTAACTCCAGTCTCAAGTGATCCTGAAGATCCAGTAATCTTTACTCCTGTAATGCTGCTTACTCAGAAGACTAGCACTGTCCATGCTCCCGCTGGAGAATTCAGTACCAAAGACCTTTACAAAGGTCAATGGAGACAAGTACAAAGCCTTGCCAATACCTTTTGGGATAGGTGGAAAAAGCAATACATCTCCACGCTACAACCAAGGAATAAATGGCAGAACACCAAACCCAACATCAGAACTGGTGATGTCGTGCTTATGAAAGACTGCCAAGCACATAGGAATGAGTGGCCTCTAGGTCTCGTTACTAAAACATTCCCGGGAGAGGATGGGAACGTCCGGAAAGTTGAGGTCAAGGTTCATAATCAGAAGGAGACCAAACTATTTCTCAGACCAGTAACAGAACTTATTTTACTGTTTTCATCTGGGGACTCTGATGGTGGCATCGATTGACGCCAGACGGGGAGTGTGCTGCTCATAGGCGTAATGTTATAGACTGAGATTTGTGACGTTATTTTCTATGCAAGTAATTAGTGCTCCAGGTGCCATCTAGTGGCCAGTGTTAGTAATTTCCTCCTTTGTGTAATTTCTTGTTTTGCCCACCCATGAGAAGGTGAAAAGCATTCTGGGAAGAAGAAGGGCAGTCTCTTCTATATCTGCTCTGAGAGAAGACCATTTTGATTCATTCCATCCTTCTCGTCCAAGTATAGTCGGTAAGCAGATAGATGGTTTATATTACTGGCTATCAGCAGCCACAGAAATACTGTTAGGACAGTATTCACTCTGTTACATGGGACTGTAATATATCAGTTGGTGTAGTTGTGAAGCTCGGCCTAGCCTCATGGTCAGCCATGTATGGTCCTATACTGTATTTGTACTGCCATACACTGTTCATACTGTACTATAACTGTTATTTCTACTGTTTATTTGTATATAGGCTTAATATATATCAGCCTGTTACCTGTATATGTAGTACATTTATTCAATGTGCCTTGTTCTTATGTATTGCTGTAATCTAATGGCATGTATATTCTTGTTTGTTCCTCAGTTTTACCCTAATCCTACGACCAGTTAATAAAGCTACAGACTTTCAACCAGTCTCATTTATTGGCTAGTAGGAAGGTGTTTAGCTGCCTGTCGAGCTCCACATAGACCCCGGGGGTGCGTGAAGTGGGGGCAGGACAGGGGGTCTGTATTTAGTGGATCTGGTCTGGGGTCTGTATTTAGGAGGTCTGAGGTCTGTATTAGTTTAAGGGGGTCTGTATTTTGGGGTTCTGTATTTAAGGTGTCTGGTCTGGGGTCTGTTAGTTTAAGGGGTCTGTATTTAGGGGGGTCTGGGGTTCTGTATTAGTTTAAGGGGTCTGGGGTCTTTATTTAGGGGGTCTGGTCTGGGGTCTGTATTTAGGAGGTCTGGGGTCTGTATATTTAGGGGGTCTGGTCTGGAGTCTGTATTTAGGGGGTGTGGTCTGGGGTCTGTATTTAGGGTTCTGGTCTGGGGGTCTGTATTTAGGAGGTCTGGGGTCTGTATATTTACGTATGGTCTGGCGTCTGTTTATTTAGGGGGTCTAGTCTGGGCTCTGTATTAGTTTATCGGGGTCTGTATTTAGGGGGTCTAGTCCGGATTCTGTATTCGTTTAGAGAGTCAGGTATGGGGTCTGTATTAGTTTATTGGGTCTGTATTTACGGGGCCTGGTCTGGGGTCTGTATTTAGGGGTCTGGTCTGGGGTCTGTGTTTAGGAGGTCGGGGGTCTGTATATTTAGGGGGTCTGGTCTGGGCTCTCTATTAGTTTATGGGGGTCTGTATTTAGGGGGTCTGGTCTGGGTCCTGTATTCATTTGGAGAGTCAGGTATGGGGTCTGTATTAGTTTATGAGGTTTGTATTTAGGGGGCCTGGTTTGGGGTCTGCATTAGTTTAGGGGTTCTGGTATGGGGTAATTAGTTTATGGGGTCAGGTCTGGGGTGTGTATTAGATTATGGGGTCTGTATTTAGGGGGCCTGGTCCTGGGTCTGTATTTATGGTGCTTGTTCTGGGGTCTGTATTTGCTTAGAGAAGTCTGGTCTGGGTACGGCAATAGTTTAGAAGGTCTGGGGTCTATATGCATTCTAATTTGTTAGTCTGAGTAAAAGGGCTTGTCCGGGCACATCGATAGGTCATCAGTATGAAAAAACGGTCTGTGCCCGGACAACCCCTTTAATGTATGGTCTTGGGCCTTGGTGTCTGAATTTTTGTATTTCCATAGAGGCTGGAAATGGCTGCAGAAGCGAGGGCCAAAGATGTCTCATCAGGAAAAGTCGCTATGCTGGTCTGTGTCAGATGGAGAAGAAAAGAGAACGACTCCCATCATAGAAGACGTCACATGTGAGTCACTGGATCTATAGAGGATCTGTCCCCTCTCCTGACATGTCTGTTGTAGGAAATCCTTGTATTCCACATAAAATCTGTGTGTACCCAGGACTAATAGACAAATGCATGTTACCATTCCCATTGTCAGGAGGATGGCTCCCTACACAGTGTTATACTGTCAGCGATGGTTGGAGACTGTCAGTATGTAGGGACACAGCCCTTTGACAAGAGCAATCGTAACACCCATTTGTCAATGCTCGCACAAAAAGGTGGTGTTCACTATAGACACGGGAGAGTGGCGGGGGGGAAGGTGGGCCCAAGTTTGTGGGACAGCCCAGGGCCTATGGTCTACTTAATCCGCCACTGATCAAACTGGATGCAATTATGATACTGTTATTTTTATGCTGCTTTGATCAAGTTTGTTGAATAATTTGCGCTAAATGTTGAAAAAAGTAATCAGAGAATTTAAGATACACACAATATAAGATTTAATTGTCGGTAACACCAGAAATGACTGGTGCAGAAGCCGTCTATCTGCTATTTTTTTTATCAGGACTTTGACAAGCTTGAAAAGCAAATGCCATGTTTTCAGACAGAAATATAAATAGAAGCAGAGCGGTTATCAGCAGAATAATTACCAGGTATCCCTGGCCCTTGTGCCAGCGATGTAACATTTAGCATTTCACATCGCAAAACCTAATGGAACAGGACAACACAGTCCAATAACCCACATACATATCAAACAATTCTCCTATTGTACAATTTACCTAAAGTCAATTTTGTGGAAAGGAGATTTACTAACATCTCACAATATACTTTTGTATCGCCGTTCACTTAGGCAGCAATACTCACAGAATGTATTTAATTCAAGAATTTATATAGCGCCAATGTAGTATTGTACACAGAATCCATCCACTAACATTAGTCCCCAGTGGAAACATAATCTATTTTCCCCACATTTCAAAAGGGATTGTCTGCATTCGGGAACCTCCACTGTGTAACCAGAGCAGAGTTTGAGGACCTGGCATGTTCGTGCTTTACATGAACAGCCCATTTATATTTTCATTTTAATGATTTTTATTGCATTTTTGTTAGCAAAAAATGGAAACAGAACAATACAACAGGAATTACAGTCATATGTGCAAACAATTTCCATATCATCGAAACAAGAGTCTTCAGACTACCATTCAAAGAAAATAAATGAAAACAAGTGTAAACATACACAAACATACTTTAAACATATCGCCAGCAGCCCACCATGTGTTCTCAAAGTTGTACAGATATGAGTACACCCCCTGTTAAGTTATAACCTACTAAAAAGAAGAATGATTTGACCTGATGAAACCAACCTTTATTGCCTAAAGCAGTAAGAACTACCCATCCAAGCAGCCCAATGTCTGATGAAGATAAAGTAGGTAAAATTGCCGTAGGCTATTGTTTTTTCATAATTGTAGGATGTGTCTATCAGAGATATCAGCTCGCCTAATGGTGGAATCTTGGAACTTTTCCAGTATCTTCTCAAAATGAGTTTAGCCATTACAAAGATCTTACAAACCAACCTTCTATGTTGAGTAGGAACAATGTCTATATCTAGAAAAAGTAGAACCAGGTGGGGAGAAGTGGGGATTTTAAGGTGAAGCAATTCCTCAAGGAGAGCAATCACCTCTCCCCAATAACTTTGTATGAGAGGGCATTCCCACAACACGTGAAAGAGGGTCCCCCTACAAACACAGTTTTTCCAGCATAGTGAAGTGCTATTAGGGAACAGCTGTTGCAAGCGGTCAGAGGTATAGTACCAGCGTAAAACTGTTTTAACAGCAGCTTCAACAGGTGAAATGCATCGTAGGGAAGTATGCATCCATTTAAAAGCATTGAGCCATTGCTTATCTTCAAATGCCTTCCCTAAATGTCTTTCCCATTGCTTAATAGGGTATGTTCTCGTAAAGTATGCGTGAGGTTCAATCATGTTATATATGTACTTGAGTCCCTTAGATCCTTTATTATACAACCCTATCAACTTGAGTTCACAAAGCGAGCTCAATTTGTTATGGTGTATAACAAAGTGTGTAACAAAGTGTCTAATTTGTATATATCGAAACATTTCTTTTTGTGGCAAGAATATTTTGACATTAAGTATTGAAAGCTCAATAGCTGATTACTTTCTTAGATATGAGAAAGTTCTGTAATACCTTAGCATCTTCACGGACCTAGATTTAACCCCTTAAGGACACGGCCAACTTTGGCCTTGAGGACAGAACATACACAACTCATAACTTTTGTCTTTTTTGCACTACGTAGTTGTATGAGAGTTTGTTTTTTTGCGGGTTGAGTTGTACTTTAGGTAGCATTTTTTGGTACAAATACATTATCATTTAATTTATATACATTTTTATTTTGGCGAAAATGCAGAAAAAAAGCCGTTCTGCTGCAGTTTTAAGGTTGTTTTTTTTTACTCCATACACCGTTCATCATAAGTAACTTTATACATTTGTTGTACAGGTTGTTACAGTCGTGGGAATACCAAATATGTCTATATTATTTAATGTTTTGGGACATATACACTACCGTTCATAAGTTTGGGGTCACCCAGACAATCTTGTGTTTTCCATGAAAACTCACACTTATATTTATCAAATGAGTTGCAAAATGACAAGAAAATATAGTCAAGACATTGACAAGGTTAGAAATAATGATTTTTATTTGAAATAATAATTTTCTCCTTCAAACTTTGCTTTCGTCAAAGAATGCTCCATTTGCAGCAATTAAAGCATTGCAGACCTTTGGCATTCTAGCTGTTAATTTGCTGAGGTAATCGGGAGAAATTTCACCCCATGCTTCCAGAAGCCCCTCCCACAAGTTGGATTGGCTTGATGGGCACTTCTTGCGTACCATACGGTCAAGCTGCTCCCACAACAGCTCTATGGGGTTGAGATCTGGTGACTGCGCTGGCCACTCCATTACAGATAGAATACCAGCTGCCTGCTTCTTCCCTAAATAGTTCTTGCATAATTTGGAGGTGTGCTTTGGGTCATTGTCCTGTTGTAGGATGAAATTGGCTCCAATCAAGCGCTGTCCACAGGGTATGGCATGGCGTTGCAAAATGGAGTGATAGCCTTCCTTATTCAAAATCCCTTTTACCTTGTACAAATCTCCCACTTTACGAGCACCAAAGCAACCCCAGACCATCACATTACCTCCACCATGCTTGACAGATGGCGTCAGGCACTCTTCCAGCATCTTTTCAGTTGTTCTGCGTCTCACAAATGTTCTTCTGTGTGATCCAAACACCTCAAACTTCGATTCGTCTGTCCATAACACTTTTTTCCAATCTTCCTCTGTCCAATGTCTGTGTGCTCTTGCCCATATTAATATTTTCCTTTTATTAGCCATTCTCAGATCTGGCATTTTCTTTGCCACTCTGCCCTGAAGGCCAGCATCCCGGAGTTGCCTCTTCACTGTAGACATTGACACTGGCGTTTTGCGGGTTCTATTTAATGAAGCTGCCAGTTGAGGACCTGTGAGGCGTCTATTTCTCAAACTAGAGACTCTAATGTACTTGTCTTGTTGCTCAGTTGTGCAGCGGGGCCTCCCACTTCTCTTTCTACTCTGGTTAGAGCCTGTGTGTGCTGTCCTCTGAAGGGAGTAGTACACACTGTTGTAGGAAATCTTCAGTTTCTTGGCAATTTCTTGCATGGAATAGCCTTCATTTCTAAGAACAAGAATAGACTGTCGAGTTTCACATGAAAGCTCTCTTTTTCTAGCCATTTTGAGAGTTTAATCGAACCCACAAATGTAATGCTCCAGATTCTCAACTAGCTCAAAGGAAGGTCAGTTTTATAGCTCCTCTGAACAGCAAAACTGTTTACAGCGGTGCTAACATAATTGCACAAGGATTTTCAAGTGTTTTCTAATCATCCATTAGCCTTCTAACACAGTTAGCAAACACAATGTACCATTAAAACACTGGAGTGATTGTTGCTGGAAATGGGCCTCTATACACCTATGTAGATATTGCATTAAAAACCAGACGTTTTCAGCTAGAATAGTCATTTAGCACATTAACAATGTATAGAGTGTATTTCTGATTAATTTAATGTTATCTTCTTTGAAAAAAACTGTGCTTTTCTTTCAAAAATAAGGAAATTTCTAAGTGACCCTAAACTTTTGAATTTTTCATTATATAATCCGTAACAGGATTAGAGGAAGATGGCAGGTTCTCTAATATGAGCTTGTGCTTAACCCAGTGAGAGTTGATGAGTAAATAATCTCCTACCATCTCCTGTATCAGGTCTGGGTCATGCAGTCTTTGCCATGGCTTTGCAGGACTCACGAAAGATAGAGAAGATGGAGCGGACAACTTCGTCCCACGTGGTGAGGTGGGGTAATGGCGGATGCAGTCTCCATTTAGAGGAGGTGCTGAGGTAAGCGTTTTACCAACTGGAGAATTCCTCCATACCTGGGGTGTGCGAAGGGCAAGTAGTGGCACAGAGTTTCTCCTCCAATGTGAGGTGAGGTCTTCAAACCACAGGAAAGACGAATGTGGAGGCGGCTCGGAGGCCAGAGAGCCTCACCTCACATTGGAGGGGAACAGGAGTCGGCTCCATTTCGTTCACCGTCCGACTGGCGAGGGTAAAAGTCGGTCAGCTTGGCTGCTCTGGCAACCAGTTTTCGACGTCTAGGCATTGTAGAGGTCAGTAGAGAATGGAATGGAGAAAGTCCTCTGTTAATACGGGGTATCAGTCGCTTTTAGAGTCGGTAAGGTGTCGGGGGTCAGCGGCTATCTCGCTCAGCAGCCAAGCTATGCCCAGCCCTTTTATATTTTATACAGCTGCTATTCTCCCTCCTCCTCTTTCCTCTCATGTCCTTGGCAGTCAGTGCAAGTCCCTTCGAATTGTCATGCCCCTTTTATTGTTATTATTAATATTATTAAAATTATTATTATTTATTTTAAAATGCTATTACTTTGTTAAAATGTCTGCAAAGATCATTAGATGTTACAGTCGGAAACAACAGCCCTTAAAATAACAGGTTAGACCCTAGATTCTCTCTAAAACATTGCAGTAACACACACACTAGGACAGATTTACTATTGGCATCGCGCCAGAATTCCAGCAATTTAAAGCTAAAAGGGGGGCTGTAGGTGGCATATGCAGATTAGTGAGTAAATCTGGGCAGTTTATATGTTGCCAACAGTGTTCAAAAGAAACAGCAGCCAAGATAACTATTCCTTATTCCCCCACCCTTGGAGCACAGCACAATTAGTAAATATAGAAAAATATAAATCTAATGCTCCAGAGAAATGAAAAAAAATATATACAGTATAATAAAATATACAGTATACCAATAGAATATACAGTAGTTTCACAAATGTTAAAGAGGCTCTGTCACCAGATTATCAAATCCCTATCTCCTATTGCATGTGATCGGCGCTGCAATGTAGATAACAGTAACGTTTTTTGTTTTTTTTTAAAACGATCATTTTTGGCTAAGTTATGAGCAATTTTATATTTATGCAAATGAGCCTTTCTAATGGACAACTGGGCGTGTTTTCTCTTATTTCCAACTGGGCGTGTATTGTGTTTTAACTGGTTGCCGACACAGGACGAGTATGCTCGTCCTGAGCGGCGAGCACTTCGCGCATTAGGACGAGCATACTCGTCCTGTGTGACAGCCGTCCCTGCGCGCGTCTGTGCGCGCGATCGAGAGCGGGGCAACGGCTGTAATACACAGCCACGGCCCCGCTCTGACAGCGGAGAGAAGAGAAACATCTTCTCTCCGCTGTTAACCCTTTGAACGCCGCGATGAAAGCTTATCGCGGCGTTCAAAGCGAGGGGACTGCACATTGATCGCGTCACAGAAAATAACTGTGACGCGACCAAAGCCCACAACTCGTATGGCCAGACAGCCCAGGGTCCATTGAAGGACCCCAGGGCTGTCTGAACATATTTCCTGTTGTTAGGGCATACTGAGGTATGCCCTAACAACTGCCTGTGTACGATCAGTAACAGGCTAATGTACTGGCATATAGATCTATGCCAGTACATTGCAGTTACAAAATAAAAATCAAAATGATAAATCCCTTTATGGGATTAAAAAAAAAAGTTAAATGAATGTAAAAAAAAAAATAATGGTAAATAAATAAATAAAAAGTAAATAAAATATACAGAAACACACATTTTTTATAATAAATCAACTTTTTAAAATATAAGTCCCAAAACATGAAATAATATAGACATATTTGGTATCGCCACAACCGTAACAACCTGTACAACAAATGTATAACATTATTTATGATGATCGGTGTATGGTGTAAAAAAAAAAATATTAAAACTGCTGCGCAACTGCTTTTTTTCTGCATTTTAATCGAATTAAAAATTTATAGAAATTAAACGATAATGTATTTGTACCAAAAAATGGTACGTACATAAAGTACAACTCGTCCCGCAAAAAACGAAGTCTCATACAACTACGTCGTACAAAAAATAAAAGCGTTATGAGCGTCGGGATGCAAAGAGGGAAATGTAAAAAAAATTGCTCTGTCCTCAAGGCCAAAATTGGCCGTGTCCTTAAGGGGTTAAGCAACTGGGTGTGTTTACTTCTTTCACTGCACAATCACACTGTGCTGTGGATCATGCTGGGCTGGAACAATGAGAAGTGCAGGACACTGATTAGTCACTAATTGGTCACTGATTGGTCAGCCTCATACACTCCTCTGTACAACACCCAGTTGGTAAAAAGTAAAAACACGCCCAGTTGTCCATTGAGAAACTCATTAGCATAAATCTAAACTAGCTCATAACTTGCTCAAAAATGATCGTTTTTCAAAATACAAACCACTGCTGTTATCTACATTACAGCGCCAATCAGATTATGTAGGAGATAGGGCACTTATAATCTGGTGACAGAGCCTCTTTAAACATATCACAAGCATGCCGACCATCTATAAAGATAAAAAAAGTATATAGCATAAAAAAAATGTGGAAAAAACAATTAATATGCCCCTAATCACACTTTGTCAAATAGAAATGTCTTAATCACTACAATTGAACTTATGATTTATTTCCATTACCAGGTGCCGTTAGTGTCAGACTGCTGCTGGGTCTTACTAGACCCAGCACAGCCCTATTAGTGACAATAGTCACTATAAGAGGACTGATTTCCCCTGCTGTGCAGCCCCAGTTACAGTGGAAAAAGATGATGTAAAAGAAGAAAGTAAAACAAAATAAAGTCCCCCAAAGGTCTTTTCTGAACTTTGAGGGACAGACCGTAATAATAAAAAAATAAAAGTAAAATAAAAGTGCAAAAAAAATTATAATAAAAAAAATTATAATGAATACACATAAAATACCCACCCCAAAAAAACGTTCCCCCCGCCAATCATTGTTGTAACGCTAGCCCTTACCCAATTACCCTAATATAGACATGTAATATATCCCAATTTATGGTAGATAATGACGATCACAAATAAAAGGACTATTTTAGGGTAAAACTATGTTATTACCAGAAAAAAATAGCTAGAAAGTAAGAAAGCTTTTTTTTTTTTTTTTTTACTATTATTTTCAAAATGTAAGCCTAAAAATTCTAAAATAGCAAAAAGGCTGTGTATTAAAAAAGATTAAAAAAAGAAACCTGCATTGCAAAACATCGCAAAAATCACGTCGTTAGCCCAACAAATAAAAAAGTTATAGCCGTTTAACTAACGCGTGCTAAAAATGGCTAAAAGGTGTCTGGTCCTGAAGGCTCAAAATAGCTCGGTCCTGAATCGGTTAATAGCTATATACTTTTAGCTTGTTAGCCTTGGAACATTAATTTCTGAAAAAAAAGTGTCCACCTATCCAGAACTTTATTTGCTTCTTGCAGAAATAAACAGGATATAAAATTAAGATAATAATTGGATTTGTCACTTTTCTGCTATTTCTGTACAGACTGAGAACAGATCATTGATCCATAGTAAGATTTGTTCACTTATCTAGAAAATAAAGGTGACATTTAAAATTTAGTACTTCTTATCAGAGGACTCCGTATTCAATTATTCAGAGTTGATTGGTTTTAGGCTTTTGGCAGAATCCTGTTTCCCTTTTAATTAACGGTATATCCATCCAGCATTTACTCCTGGTATCATACAATGTTCATAGAGCAGAGGATCCAAGATCAAAAACTTAACATTTTACTTGGCTATTGCAGAGAAGAGCACATATAATCATTTCAACTGCTAGAACTAGCATCAAATAATTTGTAGTTATTTGAAGCTGCGCAAAGCCCTAAAAGGGTAAGACACAGATGAGCAAGAAGAAAAGCCAGTGTAATTTAAAATGACAGCAATTGGTACAGCTATGGGGTATAGCTCCAGGCAAGAAAATAAGTATCTGCGGGAGGAGGATACTGTACTTAAGAATGACAACCATACTGAGCAACAACAAAGGGAAAATCGTGCGGATTTCAGCTTTGCCACAAGATTCTAAAGTGTAAGAGAGGTAAAAGCCCATTATACGTATTTTTAGCTTATGTCATAGCATGATGCATCCATGCTAACAGCTAAAGACCTACATTTTCATGGCGAAGATTACTGGTGAAGGACTGTTATTATAAGATATCCTCTGGTGCTACAAATGCAATTAATGTAAACATAAAGGCAATGATTCCTGTGAAAGCATATATTAAAGGGGTTGTCCGTTTTTTTTTTTTTGCAAATTAACCACTTCCCACCGCAGCCATTTTTCAGATTTTTACTTTTGTTTTTTCCTTCCCATAAATTTTTTCTTCGATGTAGCCGCATGAGGGCTTGTTTTTTGCGGGACAAGTTGTAGGTATTCACAGCACCGTTTATTGTACCCTATAATGTAGTGCAAAACTAGAAAAAATATCTTTGTGAGGTGGAATAGGGAAAAAATAACGATTATTCAATTTTTTAATTTATTTTTTCCGTTTTTACAACGTTCACCGTGCAGTAAAAACGGCATGTTAACTTTAGTCTGCGGGTCAATACGATTACAGCGATACCAAATTTATATATATATTTTTTATATTTTACTTCTTTTACAAGGAAAAAAACGATTGTTAAAAATAAAATTTGTGTTTTGTCGCCATATTCTCAGAGACATTTTTTTTCTCACCAATTGTGTGGTATGAGGGCTTATTTTTTGCGGGGCGAGATGTAGTTGCTATTGGTACCATTTTGGGGTACATGAGTTTTTTTATCACTTTTTATTCAATTTTTGAGGGAAGTGAAGTCACCAAACAACAACGAATCTGGCATTTTATTTTTTTTTCATAGCGTTTATCGTGCAGTTTAAATAATGGTATATTGTAATAGTTTGGATTTTTACAGATGCGGCGATACCAGTTATGTTAATTTTTGGGGAGTTTTATATTGTGCTTAGGGAAAAATGGAAAAAGTATTTTATTTTAACTTTTAGTATTTTACATTTTTTTCATATACATCAAAAAAAACTTTAAAACCACAAAAAAGGCCATACTTACTAGGTAGGTGGGTGGGTGAAAACCCGTTCCCAGCAGGACGCAGACAGATCAAAAAATGCTGCAGAAGGAGTGTGCATTAAATAGTGATAGCCACTCCCACTAGTCTTGGGGGGAGTGGCGAACTAAGTGCTCAAAGGTGTGCGATAAATGAGTGTCAGTGTTAGTGTAGTGCTAGGGTGTGAACTGTATGGTAAAAAAGAAATGTGTATGTATGGAAGAGTCAGAACTGTGTGATAATGTAATAAAAATAAATAAATGTGATGAATAGGGGTCAGTGCTGTGAATAGTACATGGGGTGTCAGTACTATGTGTAATACGTGGAGGGATAATGTGCTGGTCGTCAGGCATAGCATATCTTGCCGAATAACAGCCTATTTGTAACGCCGCTACTGTTAGGCTGGATTCACACGAGCGTTGCGTTTTTGCGCGCGCAAACAACGCAGCGTTTTGCGCGCGCAAAAACCATTTGACAGCTGCGTGTGTCATCCGTGTCTGATGCGCGGCTGCGTGATTTTCGCGCAGCCGGAATCATAGAGATGAGGCTTGTCGACGCCCGTCACTGTCCAAGGTGCTGAAAGAGCTAAATCTTTCAGCACCCTCGACAGTGAATGCCGAACACAACAGCGAAAAACCTGTAAAAAAAAAGATAAAGTTCCTACTTACCGAGAACTTCCCGGCCGTTGCCTTGGTGACACGTCCTTGGTGACGCGCCTCTCTTGACATCGGGCCCCACCTCCCTGGATGACGCGGCAGTCCAAGTGACCGCTGCAGCCTGTGATTGGCTGCAGCCTGTGCTTGGCCTGTGATTGGCTGGAGCTGTCACTTGAACTGAAGTGTCATCCCGGGAGGTCGGACTGCAGGAAGGAGACAGGAGTAATCAGTAAGTTAGAACTTCGTTTTTTTTTACAGGTTCATGTATTTTGGGATCGCAAGTCACTGTCCATGGTGCTGAAACAGTTTAACTCTTTCAGCACCATGCACAGTGAATGTCTCCCGACGTCGCGGACCGGAAATTTTTTTGCCGGGTTCGGCCAAAACGAGTTTGGCCGAACCCGGTGAAGTTAGCTTCGGTTGTCGGGGTTCGCTAATCGCAAAGACACTCCGTTTGGATGTTCGGAAACAGAAAAGCACGTGGTGCTTTTCTGTTTACATTCATCCTTTTGACAGCTGTTGCGCAAACACGCAGTTCGCACGGAAGTGCTTCCGTGCGACATGCGTGGTTTTCACGCACCCATTGACTTCAATGGATGCGTGATGCGTTGAAAACGCTGAATCAATGGACATGTCGTGAGTTTTTGGCAACGGAGCAACGCTGCGCAAAAAACGCTGCCATGTCTGCACGGCTCCATTGACTAATATAGCTACGGGCAACGCACGTGAAAATCACGCGCGTTGCACGCGCGTATTTTATGTTCGTCTGAATAAAGCCTTAGCTAAAGCGGGCTGCTCTGCATGCCAAACCAAACGCCAGCACATCATGCCCTCCCAGCATATAAGACCTGTCTGCGTCCTGAAAAAAAGTAGTATGCATAGTAAAAAATATATAGTGGCTATCACTATTTAATGCACACTCCTTCTGCAGCATTTTTTGACCTGTCTGCGTCCTGCTGGGAACGGGTTTTCACCCACCTACCTAGTAAGTATGGCCTTATTTGTGGTTTTGATGTTATCTATGTCCCATTTTTTCTGCTTGTGTTTTTAAATTAGGAACGAAAAGTTCTAGTTAGGGACTCGCAAGGCACTGGGGACCCTTGACGTTGGCTTGCGAGCTTTGCGTATTTTGGCCAAAATAACAACTAATACCCCATGTTTCATGGATATATTTTTTACTATGCATACTACTTTTTTTCAGGACGCAGCCAGGTCTTATATGCTGGGAGGGCATGATGTGCTGGCGTTTGGTTTGGCATGCAGAGCAGCCCGCTTTAGCTAACAGTAGGGGCGTTACAAATAGGCTGTTATTCGGCAAGATATGCTATGCCTGATGACCAGCACATTATCCCTCCATGTATTACACATAGTACTGACACCCCATGTACTATTCACAGCACTGACCCCTATTCACATTTATTTATTTTTATTACATTATCACACAGTTCTGACACTTTGATACATACACATTTCTTTTTTACCATACATTTCACACCCTAGCACTACACTAACACTGACACTCATTTATCGCACACCTTTGAGCACTTAGTTCACCACTCCCCAAAAGACTAGTGGGAGTGGCTATCACTATTTAATGCACACTCCTTCTGAAGCATTTTTTGATCTGTCTGCGTCCTGCTGGGAACGGGTTTTCACCCACCCACCTAGTAAGTATGGCCTTTTTTGTGGTTTTGATGTTATCTATGTCCCATTTTTTCTGCTTGTATCAAAAAAACTTTATTTAACTTTTTTTACTAGTCCCCCAACAGGACTTGAACCAGCAATCGTTGGATCGCTTGCATGATATACTGCAATACGAATGTATTGCAGTATGTCATTATACTTACCCAGTGCTTCATAGGAATACAAAGATGGCAGACCTTCATCCGGCCCCCAGGCTGCAATGCCAACCAAAGGCACCCCGCAATCACGTCATAGGGAGGGGCGATGCAACGTAACAGGGGGCCGTCCCCCTGTTTCTAACCACTCAGATGCTGCGGGCGCTTTTGACTGCAGCATTTAAAGGGTTAAATGAGCAGGATCTCGCTCAAGCGTGATCCCGCTCACTACACTGCATTATCGGCTGTAAGATACAGTCAACATGCTCATTCTATAAAGCCGACTTCCCCACCAGACCTGCGCTTTTTTGTATATTTGGCGGATGTCAGGAAGGGGTTAATATTATTATTATTTTTTTTGTATAGTTAAAAGTTAGACAATTTTCCAATATACTTTCTGCATTATTTCTTCACGTTTTTAAGATCTCTGCTTGTTTTTATTCAGTAGGAGCATTCATTGTTTACTTCCAGTGGTAAGAATTCTGTCCATGGTCATGTGATGGTCACACAGGTGATGGGATCGTCAGCAGATTTTAGGTTACCCTTTACTAAATCCTGTATCCTGTCAATTAACTCCACAGTTTGACTGAAACTGAACAAATATCTATTCACATTAGCGTCATGGCTTTCGTTCTTAGCGGAGCCATGACAGCTTTGACAGATCCATTTATTAATGGGTCCCAACAAATTTTGAAGGATCCCATTGACTTATAATGAGCCTGTCAGGTTTACGTTATTTCTTTTTTTACAACATGAATAGTGTTGAAGACAGTATCTCCTGTCTCCATGGGTTATAACCAAAGCAGGACAGTGACTAATTGACCTGTTTTGTTGTGAGGCAGTTACTCATGACCAGGGCTGTGTCTCTACAGCCCTGGCTCATGAGACATTACATACACTACCGTTCAAAAGTTTGAGGTCACCCAGACAATTTTGTGTTTTCCATGAAAACTCACACTTATATTTATCAAATGAGTTGCAAAATGGCTAGAAAATATAGTCAAGACATTGACAAAGTTAGAAATAATGATTTTTATTTGAAATAATAATTTTCTCCTTCAAATTTTGCTTTCGTCAAAGAATGCTCCATTTGCAGCAATTACAGCATTGCAGACCTTTGGCATTCTAGCTGTTAATTTGCTAATCGTGAGAAATTTCACCCCATGCTTCCAGAAGCCCCTCCCACAAGTTGGATTGGCTTGATGGGCACTTCTTGCGTACCATACAGTCAAGCTGCTCCCACAACAGCTCTATGGGGTTGAGATCTGGTGACTGCGCTGGCCATTCCATTACAGATAGAATACCAGCTGCCTGCTTCTTCCCTAAATAGTTCTTGCATCATTTGGAGGTGTGCTTTGGGTCATTGTCCTGTTGTAGGATGAAATTGGCTCCAATCAAGTGCTGTCCACAGGGTATGGCATGGCGTTGCAAAATGGAGTGATAGCCTTCCTTATTCAAAATCCCTTTTACCTTGTACAAATCTCCCACTTTACCAGCACCAAAGCAACCCCAGACCATCACATTACCTCCACCATGCTTAACAGATGGCGTCAGGCACTCTTCCAGCATCTTTTCAGTTGTTCTGTGTCTCACAAATGTTCTTCTGTGTGATCCAAACACCTCAAACTTCGATTCGTCTGTCCATAACACTTTTTTCCAATCTTCCTCTGTCCAATGTCTGTGTTATTTTGCCCATATTAATCTTTTCCTTTTATTAGCCAGTCTCAGATATGGCTTTTTCTTTGCCACTCTGCCCTGAAGGCCAGCATCCAGGAGTCGCCTCTTCACTGTAGACGTTGACACTGGCGTTTTGCGGGTACTATTTAATGTAGCTGCCAGTTGAGGACCTGTGAGGCGTCTATTTCTCAAACTAGGGACTCTAATGTACTTGTCTTGTTGCTCAGTTGTGCAGCGGGGCCTCCCACTTCACTTTCTACTCTGGTTAGAGCCTGTTTGTGCTGTCCTCTGAAGGGAGTAGTACACACCGTTGTAGGAAATCTTCAGTTTCTTGGCAATTTCTCGCATGGAATAGCCTTCATTTCTAAGAACAAGAATAGACTGTCGAGTTTCACATGAAAGCTCTCTTTTTCTAGCCATTTTGAGAGTTTAATCGAACCCACAAATGTAATGCTCCAGATTCTCAACTAGCTCAAAGGAAGGTCAGGTCAGTTTTAATCATCCATTAGCCTTCTAACACAGTTAGCGAACACAATGTACCATTAGAACATTGGAGTGATGGTTGCTGGAAATGGGCCTCTATACACCTATGTAGATATTGCATTAAAAACCAGACGTTTGCCGCTAGAATAGTCATTTAGCACATTAACAATGCATAGAGTGTATTTCTGATTAATTTAATGTTATCTTCGTTGAAAAAAACTGTGCTTTTCTTTAAAAAATAAGGAAATTTCTAAGTGAACTTAAACTTTTGAACGGTAGTGTATTTATATTTATATATGGGATACTTCCCTTTACACATAGCTTTTGGGGGAAAATTGTAGAAAAAAAGAGGGGTTTTTGAAATCTTAATATTTTTTCTTTTTATATATATATATATATATATATATATATATATATATATATATATATATATACATATATATATATATATATATATACATATATATATATATATATATATATGTATTAGAAAGAAAAGAACAGAACTGTATCTAACTTTTTTATTTTCCCCTAGGGCACTTGAACCAGCGATTGGATTGCTTGCACAATAGACTGCAATACTAATGTATTGCAGTCTATTGAGATTTTTACAGGGCTTCATAGGAGCACAAAGATGGCAGACCTGTGGGCCTTCATATGCGGCGGGGGAGCCAATGGAACATCGGAGGAGGCTGCCCCCTCTTTCTAACAGCTTATATACTGCGGTCGCTATTGACCGTGGCATCTAAGGGGTTAAATGAACGGTATCCCACGTGTTGCAGTTACATGTCGACTGTAAAATACTGCGGACAAGCCTAAGTTATGGAGCGGGCTTAGAGCAAATGTTGGGAAGGAGTTTTTTCCAGGAAGAAATCCTGTTCATTTTGTAATGCTGGGAATCTTTGGTGAGAAGTTTTATAGATTTTCTTTTTTTCAACTAGTACTCTTTATTATTAACTTTTTCCTACACATTATAAGCTGTACCAAAATTTGGCATGAATCTTCTACTGCTTTTTACATAACCACCACAAGAGAACCATTTATAGTTCATGATATTCACCAGTTAGAAAAAAATATTGAATTAGAAATCCCACATTACAGTTACAAAATAATATTTCATTCCCAGATAAAAATGATTCTCACTAATAAAAGGCAATTTTTTTGTATTAAGAAATAGAAACGTTTCCATTTATGCTGCTAAATATGTCCAGGATCAATGTGTCAGTAATATACTAACAATAATCACGATCGGACTTAGAGTATGATAGAAATTGGCCATGTAGTTTATGCTTATCATAGTAGTTTTAACAAGAGTGGGACAAATGTATCAATGTCAGTGGCGTACATTCGACAAATGCAGACTATATATTGGGCAGGGTAGAAATGCAAACAAACATTCAGTAGTTTAGATAATTTTCTAATGTGCCAAGGTGGAGGTTAGTAAAACAATTTGGCTATTCATCTGTAACCTCATATTAACATTCTTCATTTTTTAGTCTGTAGATCTAACATGGGTAAAAAAAACACGAAAAATTACAAAAACATAACAAATGTACAGTAAAAATGCAGTTATCTGCTGCAGAACCACCTGGATTCAGTTTTCTAAAGTATTGGATATATCCCACCCAGGGTCATAAGAGCTGGCCCCAGCGGCGGATCCTCATATGCGCGGTTCAGGCGGCCGCACGGGGTCCAAGGTTCCCAGGGGGCCCATGGCCACCCAAACTGCACAAATTAGTGTAAAGGATCTGCCAGGCACAGCTTCGGGGTTAACGCCCATAGATAATCAGTCTGCACCTGCTTCTATGTCTGTGAGACTGACTCCATCTTCCACCACTCAGGGTGGCAGGCTTAGGGGTGGGAGAACCTATCACAGCCTGGCCAGACGGAGCTAGCTCCCGCCCTCTGTCTATTTAAACCTGCCTTTCCTGTTCCTCCTTTGCTTGTGATTCTTCTCGTTTGGTTTCCTGGCCCTGCTGCAGCTTCTTGTACTATTGTCCTTGCTTCATATTGACCCCGGCTTGCTGACTACTCTCCTGCTCTGCGTTTGGTACCTCGTACACTCCTGGTTTGACTCGGCTTGTTCACTACTCTTCTGCTCTGCGTTTGGCACCTCGTACTCTCCTGGTTTAACTCGGCTTGTTCACTTCTCTTGTTGCTCACGGTGTTGCCGTGGGCAACTGCCCCTTCTCCCCCTAGCTCTGTGTACCCTTGTCTGTTTGTCTGTCGTGCACTTATTGAGCGTAGGGACCGTCGCCCAGTTGTACCCCGTCACCTAGGGCAGGTCGTTGCAAGTAGGCAGGGACTGAGTGGCGGGTAGATTAGGGCTCACTTGTCTGTCTCCCCTCCCCCGTCATTACAATAAATTTAAAAAAACTATCCATGGCTGCTGCCGGCCACATTCTCGTGGTTATCGGTCCCACCTGCTGATGAAGGGGGTGGGGCATGTTCAGGGGGAGTCAATAGCGGTCAGGGAACAGGGAGCAGGCGGCACAGCACATCAGCTGCAGAGAACAGACTGTCAGAGATTGTGATGGGCAGGTGTAGAATGTCTCTCTCTCTGACAGTCTGCTCCTCTGTACTGCTGTGCTCTGTCCATCTGTCTAAACCTCCAGTAGCTGCATGATAACGGCAAGACTGCAAGTAGGAGGTGAAGGACCTGTGGTGACATCACAGTCACATGATCAAGGTCCTGGAGGCTGCCAGAGCACAAGCACCGCATAGGAAGGGGCTCTGGTACGTGTTGTGTGTGTATAGTGTAAGTCTATGTAGTGTGTGTGTGTGTGTGTGTGTGTGTGTATTGAACATAGCGTAAGTCTATATAGTGTGTGCTGTGTGTATAATGTAAGTGTATATAGTGTGTTTATAGTGTGTATAATGTAAGTATAAACCGTATACACACAGAGCACACACTATATACAGTGTGTTAAATGTAAGTGTATACAGTGTAAGTGTGTGTATATTGCATATATGTGTGTATAGTATATATATATGTTGTATAGCGTGTGCTGTGTGTATAATGTAAGTCTATATAGTGTGTATAGTGTATATAGTGTAAGTCTATATAGTGTTTGTATGTATAGTGTAAGTCTATATAATGTGTGCTGTGTGTATAGAGTTTATAGTGTGTATAATGTAAGTCTATATAGTTTAAGTGTGTTCGTGTAGCGTGTGTATATAGTTTGTCTGGTTTGAATATATAGTGTGGGGAGTTACTGGGAATTGTATATAGGGTGTTTTGTCTCTAAATTTTTGTGTGTGAAATAGTTTCCCACCCATAGAGCCCTCTGCAGTCAGTCAGATGCTCAGAAAC
The DNA here is from genome assembly GCF_050947455.1 of Rhinoderma darwinii. Taxonomy (NCBI): domain Eukaryota; kingdom Metazoa; phylum Chordata; class Amphibia; order Anura; family Rhinodermatidae; genus Rhinoderma; species Rhinoderma darwinii. The sequence continues at coordinate 71,039,717 of NC_134688.1, forward strand.
CCCCCCCCCCCCCCTTGCAGTATAATCTCCCCCATAGAGCCATCAGTAGTTATTATACTGCAATGGGGGGTCAGAGCATCTGAATGACTGCTGAGGTCTCTATGGGGGGATAACTCCTCCCCCTCAGAGTCATAGGAGTCAGATGCTCAGAAATGTCAAAAGATCTGATCGGTGGGGGTCCGGGCACTGAGACCCCACCAATCGCTAAAACAAAGCGGCAGAAGCGCTCAGGTGAGTACTGTGCCACTTTGTTTCTGATCGTCTTTCCTCTGATAGCCGAGCAAGCGGTGTATGGACTCAATAGAAAGTCTATGAGTCCGTACACCACTCCGAGGAAAGACTATCAGAAATTAAGTGGAACAGCGCTTACCCGAGCACTTCTGCCGATTTGTTTCAGTGATCGTGGTGGTCTTAATGCTCGGACCCCCATCGATCAAAATTTCTGACATGTCACTATGACACACCAAAAGTTTTTTAAAAGTTTAGTTACCCCTTGGGGACTGAATTTATTGGTCTGAGTTAATGTATGGACCTGGGGTCTTAATTTGCTTAGGGGTTTGGTCTGAGGAATAAAACAATTTAGGGTGATTTGGTTTTAGGCCTTCCCTGGTTGCAGTTGCATAATCCCACGTTTGACTGGAATACTGGGGATCTTACCAAATGGGGTAATAAATGCTTGACGTCATGTTTTTCTGTTAATTCTATTTCTCCCCCTGAGGAGGTGAACACGCTACCTGAGTTTGTTCAGGACTTCGCCGATGTTTTCTCTAAGTAGGCCTCTGAAGTGTTACCTCCTCATAGAGAATATGATTGCGCAATCAATTTGGTACCAGGAGCTAAACTCCCTAAGGGTAGGATATTTAATCTCTCTTGTCCCGAACGTGAAGCCATGAGAGAGTATATCCAGGAATGCCTGGCCAAGGGTTACATTCGCCCCTCTACCTCTCCGGTAGGTGCTGGCTTCTTCTTCGTAGGGAAGAAGGATGGTGGTCTTAGGCCATGCATTGACTACCGAAGATTGAATAAGGTCACTATAAGGAACCAGTATCCCCTTCCTCTGATTCCTGATCTCTTTAATCAGGTTCAGGGGGCCCAATGGTTCTCTAAGTTTGATCTACGGGGGGCGTATAACCTTATCCGCATCAAAGAGGGGGATGAGTGGAAGACTGCGTTTAACACGCCCGAAGGTCATTTCGAATACCTCGTCATGCCCTTTGGGTTGTGTAATGCTCCCGCGGTCTTCCAGAATTTCATAAATGAGATTTTAAGAGACTACCTGGGGGTATTTCTTGTAGTGTACCTTGATGACATACTTGTGTTTTCCAAGGACTGGTCCTCCCACATTGAGCATGTCAGGAAGGTGCTCCAGGTCCTTCGAGAAAACAAACTGTTTGCGAAGACCGAAAAATGTGTGTTTGGGGTGCAGGAGATACCATTTTTGGGCCAAATCCTCACTCCTCATGAATTCCGCATGGGCCCTGCCAAGGTCCAGGCTGTGGCGGAATGGGTCCAACCTGCCTCCCTGAAGGCGTTACAGTGCTTCCTGGGGTTCGCTAATTATTACAGGAGGTTTATTGCTAACTTCGCGGTCATCGCTAAGCCTCTTACGGATCTCACTCACAAAGGTGCTGATCTCCTCCACTGGCCTCCTGAGGCTGTCCAGGCTTTTGAGGTCCTTAAGAAGTGCTTTATCTCGGCCCCGGTGCTGGTTCAGCCCAACCAAATGGAGCCATTTATCGTGGAGGTTGACGCGTCCGAGGTGGGAGTGGGGGCTGTCTTGTCCCAGGGTACCAGGTCCCTCACCCATCTCCGTCCCTGTGCCTACTTCTCCAGGAAGTTTTCACCCTCTGAGAGTAACTATGATATTGGCAACCGCAAACTCTTAGCCATTAAATGGGCATTTGAAGAGTGGCGCCACTTCCTGGAGGGGGCTAGGCACCAGATAACGGTCATTACCGACCTCAAGAATCTGGTTTTCCTAGAATCTGCCCGGAGGCTAAACCCGAGAAAAGCTCGTTGGGCGTTATTTTTTACCAGATTCAACTTTGTGGTTACCTATAGGGCTGGGTCTAAAAATGTTAAGGCTGATGCACTGTCACGTAGCTTCATGGCCAGCCCTCCTTCGGAGGAAGATCCTGCTTGTATTTTGCCTCCAGGTATAATCATTTCCGCTATTGATTCTGATTTAGTCTCTGAAATTGCGACTAATCAAGGTTCAGCTCCCGGGAGCCTTCCTGAGAACAAGCTGTTTGTTCCCCTGCAATTCCGGCTAAGGGTACTTAGGGAAAATCATGACTCTGCACTATCTGGCCATCCAGGCATCCTGGGTACCAAGCACCTCATTGCCAGAAACTATTGGTGGCCTGGTTTGCCTAAAGACGTTAAGGCCTACGTCGCCGCTTGTGAAGTTTGTGCTACGTCCAAGACTCCCAGGTCCCGACCAGCGGGCTTACTATGTTCTTTGCCCATTCCCCAAAGACCTTGGACCCATATCTCCATGGATTTTATCACCGATTTGCCTCCATCTCAAGGCAAGTCGGTGGTGTGGGTTGTAGTAGACCGCTTCAGTAAGATGTGCCATTTTGTGCCCCTCAAGAAACTACCCAATGCTAAGACGTTAGCTACCTTGTTTGTCAAACACATCCTGCGTCTCCATGGGGTCCCTGTCAATATTATTTCTGATAGAGGGGTACAATTTGTTTCATTGTTTTGGAGAGTCTTCTGTAAAAAGTTGGAGATTGATCTGTCCTTCTCCTCTGCCTTCCATCCTGAAACTAATGGCCAAACGGAGAGGACTAATCAGTCTCTAGAACAATATTTAAGGTGTTTTATCTCTGACTGTCAATATGATTGGGTCTCATTCATTCCCCTCGCCGAATTTTCCCTTAATAACCGGGTCAGTAACTCGCCAGGGGTCTCCCCCTTTTTCTGTAATTTTGGGTTTAATCCACGGTTCTCTTCCGTTTCACCTGGTAGTTCCAACAATCCCGAGGTAGAGGTCGTTCATCGAGAACTGTGCACAGTCTGGGCTCAGGTTCAGAAGAACCTAGAGGCGTCCCAGAGCATACAAAAAACTCAGGCAGATAGAAAACGTTCTGCTAACCCCTTGTTTATGGTCGGGGATCTGGTGTGGCTATCGTCTAAAAATTTGCGCCTTAAGATCCGGTCCAAGAAGTTTGCTCCCCGGTTTATAGGGCCGTACAAGGTCATTGAAGTCCTCAATCCTGTCTCCTTCCGACTGGAGTTGCCCCCATCTTTTCGAGTACACGACGTGTTCCATGCCTCCCTCTTTAAACGCTGCTCCCCGTCCTTGGCTCCCTCGAGGAAACCTCCGGTCCCTGTTCTCACCCCTGAGGGGGCAGAATTCGAGGTGGCCAAGATTGTGGACAGCAGGATGGTCCAAGGCTCCCTCCAGTACCTGGTCCATTGGAGAGGATACGGGCCTGAGGAGAGGACTTGGGTACCCGCTCGGGATGTTCACGCTGGGATATTGGTCAGGAGGTTTCACCTTCGTTTCCCCAGTAAACCAGGTCCACTTAGAAAGGGTCCGGTGGCCCCTCATAAAAGGGGGGGCACTGTAAAGGATCTGCCAGGCACAGCTTCGGGGTTAACGCCCCTAGATAATCAGTCTGCACCTGCTTCTATGTCTGTGAGACTGACTCCATCTTCCACCACTCAGGGTGGCAGGCTTAGGAGTGGGAGAACCTATCATAGCCTGGCCAGACGGAGCTAGCTCCCGCCCTCTGTCTATTTATACCTGCCTTTCCTGTTCCTCCTTTGCTTGTGATTCTTCTCGTTTGGTTTCCTGGCCCTGCTGCAGCTTCTTGTATTATTGTCCTTGCTTCATATTGACTCCGGCTTGCTGACTACTCTCCTGCTCTGCGTTTGGTACCTCGTACACTCCTGGTTTGACTCGGCTTGTTCACTACTCTTCTGCTCTGCGTTTGGCACCTCGTACTCTCCTGGTTTGACTCGGCTTGTTCACTTCTCTTGTTGCTCACAGTGTTGCCGTGGGCAACTGCCCTTTCTCCCCCTAGCTCTGTGTACCCTTGTCTGTTTGTCTGTCGTGCACTTATTGAGCATAGGGACCATCGCCCAGTTGTACCCCGTCGCCTAGGGCGGGTCGTTGCAAGTAGGCAGGGACTGAGTGGCGGGTAGATTAGGGCTCACTTGTCTGTCTCCCCATCCCCGTCATTACAATAAGTTTAAAAAAACTATCCATGGCTGCTGCCGGCCACATTCTCGTGGTTATTGGTCCCACCTGCTGATGAAGGGGGTGGGGCATGTTCAGGGGGAGTCAATAGTGGTCAGGGAACAGGGAGCAGGTGGCACAGCACATCAGCTGCAGAGAACAGACTGTCAGAGATTGTGATGGGCAGGTGTAGAATGTCTCTCTCCCTGACAGTCTGCTCCTCTGTGCTGCTGTGCTCTGTCCATCTGTCTAAACCTCCAGTAGCTGCATGATAACGGCAAGACTGCAAGTAGGAGGTGAAGGACCTGTGGTGACATCACAGTCACATGATCAAGGTCCTGGAGGCTGCCAGAGCACAAGCACCGCAGAGGAAGGGGCTCTGGTTCGTGTTGTGTGTGTATAGTGTAAGTCTATGTAGTGTGTGTGTGTGTGTATATATTGAACATAGCGTAAGTCTATATAGTGTGTGCTGTGTGTATAATGTAAGTGTATATAGTGTGTATAATGTAAGTATAAACCATATACACACAGCACACACTATATACAGTGTGTTAAATGTACGTGTATACAGTGTAAGTGTGTGTATATTGCATATATGTGTGTATAGTATATATATTGTATAGTGTGTAAATAGTGTGTGCTGTATGTATAATGTAAGTCTATATAGTGTGTATAGTGTATATAGTGTAAGTCTATATAGTGTTTGTATGTATAGTGTAAGTCTATATAATGTGTACTGTGTGTATAGAGTTTATAGTGTGTATAATGTAAGTCTATATAGTTTAAGTGTGCTCGTGTAGTGTGTGTATATAGTTTGTCTGGTTTGAATATATAGTGTGGGGAGTTACTGGGAATTGTATATAGGGTGTTTTGTCTCTAAATTTTTGTGTGTGAAATTGTTTCCCATCCATAGAGCCCTCTGCAGTCAGTCAGATGCTCAGAACTCCCCCCCCCCCGCCCTTGCAGTATAATCTCCTCCCCCATAGAGCCATCAGTAGTTATTATACTGCAATGGGGGGGTCAGAGCATCTGAATGACTGCTTAGGTCTCTATGGGGGGATAACTCCTCCCCCTCAGAGTCATAGGAGTCAGATGCTCAGAACCTCCCATAGAGCACTCAGCAGTCAGTCAGACACACTGATCCCTCCTTGCAGTATAATCCCCCCATATAGCCCTCAGGAGTTATTTTACTGCAAGGGGAGGGGTGTCTGACTGCTTAAAGTGTAACTAAACTTTTAAAAAAAAATTGATATGTCATAGTGAAATGTCAAAAGATCTGATCGGTGGGGGTCCGGGCACTGAGACCCCACCAATCGCTAAAACAAAGCGGCAGAAGCACTCTGGTGAGTACTGTGCCACTTTGTTTCTGATCGTCTTTCCTCTGATAGCCGAGCAAGCTGTGTATGGACTCAATAGAAAGTCTATGAGTCCGTACACCACTCCGAGGAAAGACTATCTGAAATTAAGTGGAACAGCGCTCACCCGAGAACTTCTGCCGCTTTGTTTCAGTGATCGTAGTGGTCTTAATGCTCGGACCCCCATCGATCAAAATTTCTGACATGTCACTATGACACGCCAAAAGTTTTTTAAAAGTTTAGTTACCCCTTGGGGACTGAATTTATTGGTCTGAGTTAATGTATGGACCTGGGGTCTTAATTTGCTTAGGGGTTTGGTCTGGGGAATAAAACAATTTAGGGTGTTAAGTTTCAGAATTTTTGTGTTGCTATAGACGCTGAAAATGGATGCAGAATTAAGGGGCAAAGATTTATCATCAGGAAACTCTGCAGTCATCAGGAAAAGTCGCCATAACGGTCTGTGTCAGATAGAGAAGAAAAGAGAGACTCCCATCAGAGAAGAAATCACTGTCCCCTCTACTGACATGTCTGTTATAGGAAATCCTTGTATTCTATATAAAGTCTTTGTGTACCCAGGACTAATAGACAAATGTGTGTTACCATTCCTATTGTCAAGAGGATGTGTGATACACAGTGTGATACTGTCAGCGATGGTTGGAGACTGTCAGTATGTAGGGACACAGCGCTTTGACAAGGGGAATCGTAATACTCATTTGTCAACGCACAGAAAGACACGGTGTGGCAGGGCGGTGGTGGAGAAGGGGGTCCAAGCTTGTGGAACAGCCCAGGGCCTATGGTCTTCTTAATCTGCCACTGGTTGGCTCCATAGAATTTGGACCTTTTCAACTACTTTGGATTCTGTTTTTTTCACGCAAACACAGAGAACACACAAATTCTTTGAAGATGTTTCAATTAGTCAATTTAGTTCCTAGGACTCCAGTACTACAAGAAAGCGATACTAACCACTGAGCCACAATGAACAGAACAACAGTGATACATTGTACCCCTTTAGGAAAAAAGTTACATTCATTTTAACCCCTGAGGGACATGGACTAGTTGGCATGTTCAGAACGCAGCCCCATTTTTCAAATCTGACAAGCGTTAATTTATGTGGTAATAACTTGGCAATGCTTTTACCTATCCAAGCGATTCTGACAATGTTTTCTCGTGACACATTGTACTTTAACCCCTTGATGACATAGCCGTACAAGGGCTTGTTTTTTGCGGGACGAGTTGTATTTTGTAACTGTACCATTTTTAGATGCTTATAACATATCGATTAACTTTTATTAACTTTATTTTAGGAGGGAATTGAAAATAAGCAGCTATTCCAGCATTGATTTTCACGTTATAAATTTATGCCGTTTACTATGCAGCGTAAATAACATGTTAACTTTATTCAATGGGTCAGCACGATTACGGGGATACCAAATATGTAAAGGTTTTATGTTTTCCTACGTTTGCACAATAAAAACCCTTTTAGAAAGAAATTACTTGTTTTTGCATCGCCGCATTCCAAGAGACGTAATTTTTTTATTTTTCCGTCAATGTGGCCGTATGTGGGCTTGATGTTTGCGGGCCAATGTGTAGTTTTCATTAGTACTATTTTGGGGTACATAGGACTTATAGATTAATTTGTATTAAATTTTTTATGGGGGGAATGGGACAAAAGAGAGAATTTTGCCGTTGTTTTTTGCGGTTATTCTGGACGCCGTTCATCCGGCAGTTTAATTAGTGTGTTCATTTTATTGTTCAAGTTGTTACGATCACGGGGATACCATATATGTGTGTGTTATTTGTTTTGACACTTTTACTAAATAAAACCACTTTTTGGGCAAAAAAAGTAGTTTTATTTGATTTTCACTGTAATTTTTTTTTTATTTTTTTTTCACAAACTTTATTTAACTGATTTAAATTTTTTTTTGAAGTCCCACCAGGGGACTTCACTATGCGATCTGCTGATCGCATATATAATGCTTTGGTATACTTAGTATACCAAAGCATTATTGCCTGTCAGTGTAAGGGTATGTTCACACGCTAGCTGGCTTTTACGGCTGAAATGACAGCCTGTTTTCAGAAGAAAACAGCTGCGTCGTTTCAGCCGTAAATGCTCCTCCTCGTAATATACGAGGCGTCTGTGACGCTCGTATATCTTGAGCTGCTCTTCATTGAGTTCAATGAAGAACGGCTCAAATTACGTTGCAAAGAAGTGCCCTGCACTTCTTTGCCGAGGCAGTCAATTTACGCGTCGTCGTTTGACAGCTGTCAAACGACGACGCGTAAATTACAGGTCGTCTGCACAATACGTCGGCAAACCCATTCAAATGAATGGGCAGATGTTTGCCGACGTATTGTAGCCCTATTTTCAGACGTAAAACAAGGCATAATACGCCTCGTTTACGTCTGAAAATAGGTTGTGTGAACCCAGCCTCAAGCTGACAGGCAACCTATTAGGTCATGCCTCCGGCATCGCCTAACAGGCATTTGCTGAAGGCAGACCTGGGGTTCTTTGTTAGACCCCCGGGTGCCATGTCACTTTTGCAAAGCCCCTGTACACAAGTGATCCCATTTGGGAAACTATACACCTGAAGGAATTTATCGAGGGGTATAGTGAGCATTTTGACCCCACAGTTTTTTTTTGCTGAATTTAGTGGAATTAGGCCATGAAATTGAAAAGCTAAATTTTTTCCGATAAGACGTGGACATTTTACATTTTTACAAGGAATAATGAAGAAAAAGCACCCCAATATTTGAAAAGCAATCTCTCCCGATTACGGCAATACCCCATATGTGGTCAGAAACAGGTGTTTGAACAAACGACAGGGCTCAGAATGGAAGGCGCACCATTTGGCTTTTGGAGCTCAAATTTAGCTGGAATGGTTTTCAGGTGCCATGTTGCATTTGCAAAGCCCATGTGGGGCCAAAACAGTAGGATCCCCCCAAAAGCTACATAATTTGGGAAACCACACCTCTTAAAGAATCTATCTAGGAGTATAGTGAGCATTTAGACGCCACAGATCTTTTGCAGAATTTATTGGAACTAGGCCGTAAAAATGAATATCAACATTTTTTCCACTACAAAGTTGATTTTTTTCATTTTCACAAGGAATAAAAGAGAAAAAGTAAAGCGCCCCAACATTTGTAAAGCAATTTCTCCAGAGTACAGCAATACCACACAGTGGTCATAAACTGCTGTTTGGACACATGGCAGGGCTCAGAAAGTCAATAGCGCTATTTGGCATGCAGATTTTGCTGGATTGGTTTTTGGGGGCCATGTCGCATTTGCAAAACCCCTGGGGTACCAGAGTACAGTGAAAGCCACGAGAAGTGACCCCATTTTAGAAACTACACCCGTCATGGCATTTATCAATTGCCTGGACATATGACAGGGCTCAGAAGTGAAGAGCGCCATGCGTGTTTGAGGCCTCTTTTGGTGATTTTCACAGCAGTGACCCAAAATTGCAGGGCTGTGAGGTCAAATAGTAACACAAATCCCTTAGACTTGACCCTTATTTTGGAAACTACACCCCTTATGGCATTTTAAGGGATGTAGTGAGCCTTTTGCTCTAACGGGTGTTTTTTTCATTAGACATTAATGCACAGCAGATGGTGCACAGTGAAAATTGCAATTTTCCACTGATATGCCACTTAAGTGCAAATATGTTGTGCCCAGTTTGTGCCACCAAAGACAAATATCTCATAAAGTGTTAAGTGGGTCCTCCCGGGTATGGCAATGCCATATATGTTGGCGTAAACTACTGCTTGGGCACGCTGTAGGATTCAGAAGGGAGGGAGCGCCATTTGGATTTTGGAGCACAGATATTGCTTGGTAGTAGTTTGGGGTTTTACTGGTATTTCAGTTTATAATGTGGGGTCATATGTAAGCTGTGCGGAGTACATCAGGGCATAATAAGAGCGTATAATAATTAATAATTCATAGATGTGTGGCCAGTGTCGCGCTGATAAATGGTGCCCAATCTCATCTGCTTTTGGAACACTCTGCGCATTTTGTGTCGCCATATTCTGAGAGCCAGAACTTTTTTAGTTTTTCTCCACCGGATTTGTGTGAGGGCTTATTTGTTCCGGGATGATCTGTAGTTTTCATTGGTTCAATTTTGGGGTACATGCAATGTTTTTGATCACTTTTTATAAAGGTGACCAAAAACCAGCAATTCTGACAATGTTTTTTTTTTCTTTTTTTTTTTACACTGTTCACTGTGCGCTATAAATGACATCTTACTTTATTCTGATTCGATTACGGCGATACCATATGTATATAGTTTTTCGCACAATAAAATCACTTTTTAAAAAAAATATATAGATTTTTTGTGTCACCATATTCTAAGAGCCATAACGTTTTTATTTTTCAGTCAAAAAAGCTGTGTAAGGACGTTTTTTTGCGGGACAGGTTGTAGTTTTTATTGGTGCTATTTTCGGGAACATGCAACTTTTTGATAACTTTTTATTCACTGTTTTGTGAGGGGTGGTGACCAAAAAATAGTGATTCTGGAATTATTTTTTAATTATGTTTTTTTGCGGTGTTCACTATGTTGGAAATATAACATTATTGTTTTATAGTTTGGTTCGTTATGAATGCGGTGATACCAAATATGTGTACTTTTTTAACATTTTAATTTTTTCCTATAATAAAAGATTTATTATAGAAAAAAAGCAGTTTTATTAACTTTTGCATCTTTTTTTTTTTTTTTTTTCCCCCTAGGGGATTTGAAGGTTTTCTTCTCTGATCTTTATTCTAATGCATTGCACTACCCATGTAGTGCAGTGAATAAGAGCGGTCAGTCATTCAATGACAGCAAGCCTAATGGGCTCCACCTCTGGTCGGGGCCTAATGGGCTTCTGTAGGTGGCAGATCTGAAAGCCATTGTTAGGCCCCGGTTGCCATAGCAGCCATCAGCACCTCCGAGATTGCTTACAATCACTAAAGATGCCGCGATCGCTTTTGATCACGGCATCTTAGTGGTTATTGGCAGGGAGCAGAGCTATCTCCTTTCCCTGCCGTTACAGCAGGGGGTCAGCTGTAGCATACGGCTGATGGCACAGGCTCAGCTTCTGAGACCACGCCATCTTCTTTTTGCGATCGGAGGCCTTTTATGCCCCGCCTCCTGGCGGAGCCTAACAGGCCTCCATGCTTGGTAGACAAGAGGTCATTGTTAGGCCTCCGGTTGCCAAAGAATTAATCGGTAAGCCCACGATTGCATCGCGGGTGCCGATCTGCTACTAACCCAATAGATGCAGCGCTCGCATTTGAGCGCTGCATCTAAGGGATTAATCTGCTGGATCGGAGGCTAGCTCCGGTTTTAGCCTTGCAGCAGTTGATAGCGTTAAGCTATCACTGCTTTAAAACTGTGTCTGCAGACACAGTAGTCTGTTAAAGCGATGCCATAATATTACGGCATTTTGTGTTAACAGGTCAACGCCCGTGACGTAATAGTACATTAAGGGGTTAATATATGTGTATTTTAAGAGACAGATGGGAAAACCAATGTTCCCAGAAACACTTGTTTCCAGAAATGTAGTACCGGCTTTTTCAATAATCATTCAATAATTGCTACTATAAAATAAGCATAGTAGATAAAAAAAAATACTGTCACATGGTTTACTTTAATAATATTCTTAGTATTGGAATCAGATGTGTTTCTCTATTTCCCAGTGACTGTTATTTCTAGCTACAAAAAAAGTACAATCTGTGCACTTGCATAATTAAATGCAAATTTACTTAACCACATCAGTGCTGGGAACAAACCTTACTCTATGATAACAGAAAGGGACACATGTATAAAAATAATATTGTTTTTGGTTTAAATCTGTATTTGTAAATGGCTCATACATGCAGAATGGTAGCTAGGCTTTCCTTCACTTGGGGCAAATATTATGTTTGCTGTCCTAGCCCTGTACCTAAATACCCTAGGCAAAATAAAGTGGTTTGTTGGCACTCCCCTGTCGCCCAGCACCCAGGGCACATGCCCCATTAGCGAACCCCCTAATTTTCTTCATGTATGACTCCATTATCCTGAACTATTAAGTGTGTGTTACAATAGCAGAAAAATGCCTACCACATAGTCAGACCAGGCGCAAAAAGTAGCAGATGAGACATTTTTTTAATTTGGCAACACTTTGGGCTTCAGTGAGCATGCTCCAATACCTAGTACCGAATTCATATAAAGGCAGCAATTTTGGGAATTTGGTGCGCATTTGGTAAAATTTGCACTATTTTTTAATGACGATAAAACACGTCAGCATAAACTCATAAGGAAGTTAGTGCGTAGAGATCTAATTTCCATTACAGAAAGAACAGAATGATTATAAATTACAAGCATCTAAACCACCAGTGAAAAGAAGATTCTACAGTAACTAAGTAAGAAAAGGGTAAGAGGCCGTGATCCTCCAAGGTAATATTGTCTAGGATCAATCTGGTTCTTAAATCATGTACAGGTAGTAGTAGATCCGATGACCTATTACAGTTATGCTGAGTGCTGACATAAACTTAACATTATTTGTACGCATGTAGGTAATATGTCCTGCCAGCTGCCTCCCAACTGCTGCCCCTCTGGGAAAAGCTCTGTATGCGGAAAAAAGAATGCATTTATAGAGGAAAGATTGCAGTATAGGGATCAGGTGGCAGGCACATCAAGCAGGAAAGCTTTTTGTGCAGGGAGGAGGTCACCTTTATTGAGTTAGGACAATGCGTTTCAGCACTGAACAGGTCACTTCATCAGGTCACGCATTACAATATTGGATTTAGTGTTTAAATGCAAAAAAGACCGGGAAGAGATATTGTAAAGGATCTGCCAGGCACAACTTCTGTGTATACGCCCATGGGTAATCAGTCTGCACCTGGTTCTATGTCTCTGAGACTGACTCCATCTTCCACCACTCAGGATGGCAGGCTTAGGAGTGGGAGAGCCTATGGCAGCCTGGCCAGATGGAGCTAGCTTCCGCCCTCTGTCTATTTATACCTGCCTTTCCTGTTCCTCCTTTGCTTGTGATTCTTCCCGTGTGGTTTCCTGGCCTTGCTGCAGCTCCTAGCTATTTGACCTTGCTTCATACTGACCCCGGCTTACTGACTACTCTCCTGCTCTGCGTTTGGTACCTCGTACATTCCTGGTTTGACTCGGCTCGTTCACCTCTCTTGTTGCTCACGGTGTTGCCGTGGGCAACTGCCCCATTTCCCTTTGCTTGTGTCCCCTTGTCTGTTTGTCTGTCGTGCACCTACTGAGCGTAGGGACCGTCACCCAGTTGTACCCCGTCGCCTAGGGCGGGTCGTTGCAAGTAGGCAGGGACTGAGTGGTGGGTAGATTAGGGCTCACTGTCTGTTTCCCTACCCCCCTGCCATTACAGATATAATGGAGCATGACGTGGAGCATGTCCAATGGTCTGTTCAAATAAACAAAAGCCCTGTGAAAGCTCGTGACTAAAACATATACAATACATGTACAAAACTGCAATCTTTCCTCTACAAACGCATCCTCCCGCACAAAGTAATATGCACAGATGGATTTGTATTTCAGTCTGCCATGCGCCTGCCATGCCTAGTAACTGATGCATCATTCTTTCTGCTTTGCCATGTAAAGTGAGTCCACTTCCAATATAGTATCTGCTGGTGCCAGTGGTGCTCCCCCACACACACCCAGCACCTTTGACACCCGCCCCCATTGCCGCTAGCTTTCCCTCTAAACATATATCATAGAGGCGTAAGTTGAAGCTCTTAGGGCCCAATGCAAAATTTGTAAAAGAACCCCACCTTCTACCATGTGCCAATTATAATAATGGTGTCTTCTCATGTGGTAGAGGGGTCAAGGAAGAAGGTTTGCGCCGAAATGCGTGTTGGGGTTGACGCCATCTGATGTGCAGATTATCACGGGTCGCTATCATTTTATGTATGTATTCATTTATCTATGTTTCCATTACTTTGCACTTTACCTGTTGGTACATGTATCGTATCACACTTTATCACTTGTACGTTGCCTTCCCATTCCATGCTAATTGTATGTACTATTTATTTTTATTGTTGCCTATCACCATTTGTTGTGTATTCCTGTACACTTTCTGCATTCCTCTTGATGTTGTTCCTTTGTTGTTCTGTAGTCGTGTGTCTCATTTTTTATTTTATATTTTCTTACATGTACTATTCTTGTGAATAAACGTATAACATTTTATGGCATGTTTTTGCACATCTTCTCTTTTTTGGTAATTCATAGAAAGGGGATGTCTGATCAAGACCCTAACCCTGCTAGGCCTAGTTCACACCTGCATTCGTTATTCCATTGTTCTGCTCAGCAGAACAAGGAAATAACCGAATCGCTGGTTTCATTGCAGCACGGACACCATCAGTGGCCGACAGAACACATTGACCTAAATGGGTTCTGTTGGTTTTCCGTCGGAGTGTCCGTGCTTTTACTGGAAACAATAGCGCAGCATGCTGCACTATTGTTTCCGGTATTTTCTGAGGAATCTGTAACGGATGCCCCTACCGGAGCTTCCAACACAGATGTGAATTAGGCCTTAGATATAGTTGACATTTATGGTACAAATGTTACAAAATTCTGTCCGAAATGTTTAATAACTATGTTGTACATTTATCAATGGAAAGAAAATACATGGGCAATATTTTTTTACAGACTAAATTTGAAACAATAACAAGAAAAGCGAAAAGAGAATTTAAATTCTACCTCAGACATTACGTCAATTATCTAAGTATAAAATAGAAACAAGGGCTGGTAATATATATATATATTTCTAGTATGAATGAGAGGTTTCATTACCATTCTATTGTCTGCTATTTATGGCTTCTCCAGGAGCGTAGAATTGCATTTCATTGACACATTTAATCATTGTATTATTCTATCCTCTTTTATAAATGTTAATTATATTACCTTACGGGAAATGGTGACATTCTCAAAAAGGAACTTTCTATATATTATTTTTTTCTATTGCACAATGTTTTGAGACAGAATGCCTAAATTGTGAATGGAAGCAGTCACTCTTGATTGTTTCCAGAATACACTTCTTCTCGGATAATGTTCACAAGATAAGTATTACAATTCTGGAAATATTACTGAGACGACTGCCAATAGATAACGGAACAAAAATGAATGAAAACCCGCCATGGTAAAACGTATTAATAGATAATGCTACAGTGACCTAAATATTGATGGCCTTTCCTTAGGTGGGGTCCAAGTTCATTTCAATGGGACTAAGCTACAGTACCAGACACAGACGTCCTTTTGGCCGATTGTGTAAACAATGAAGGATATGCAGCGCATTTCAATCAGTCTTGAGGTTCAGATAGCCAGCAAATTTTTACTATGTTAACATTCTATCCGCCGCAGTCATGCCCTGTTCTTCAGCTGATTTACAAATGTGCTATATTCTTTCCATTTCTTTTAATAACTGATTTAACTGTACCCTGAGGAATTTTCAGTGACTTGGAAATGTTTCTGCATCAATCCCCTGACAAGTAAAAAAAACATTGCCATTCAGCTGATTGGAGCATTTTGGGTTTTTTATCTTTTTTTTTTTTTATCAGAAAACTAATTTATCAATATTTGGACCTCCCAGATACTGTTGAATTTACTTCAGAAACTATAGAGGGAATACGCACGTCTTTTAATAAATTAGACGCATCTCTCTTGCGCAAAAAGTCAAATCTAAACTAGCTGGGACCTGGCGTGAATTTGTGCTTTAATTTACACATATTACCGGCGTAAATTATTTTACATTTGTCGAGCCCTTTCACTCAGCTCTGCCCACTTTTTGGTAAAGTGACACAAATGCCTTTAAAAGTCAAATGTTTTGTGCAAATAGCCATGTTTTGTAGCATTTGCGATGTTTCTATGCCAGAAAACTGGCACAGAATAAATTGTTATTATTAAATTTAAAGCGACATTAATTCCATGGCGCTGTACATATAAAAAAGGGTTTAGGTACATGACATGAGACAATAAAACCAAGTAAAATAAATATGACCTTAATGAATGGCAGACTGGTACAGAAGGAGAGAGGATCACACAGGTGATCTCCATATGACTTCTGAAACCTTCCGGCTTTTCCTAGGTGTCACAGTAAGGCTCAGTTCACATCTCGTCTTTCAAGCACGTCAGATTTTTACGTCAGGAGTATTCCTTGACATATGGCTCTGAAGTATGCCTCCAATGTATGCCACTGTATGGCATAGAGTGGCATATGTCGGCATTGACTCCCATTGTAAACAATCATACACCGCGTGGTATACATTATTTTACTATGTCCGTCTGCATAGAAAAGTATTGTAGACCACGCTTTTCTATACAGTTATAAAACAGGTACCAGCGTATGCCAAAAGGACGCTTTTTTAGCATACACTGGGTGCATAGGGGGCTATGGGCACGTTGAAGTATACATCAGGGAATACTATGGCATCTACCTCTGACGTGCCTGAAAAACAAGGTGTGCCTAACTAGTAGTGAGCCTAACTAGTATGAATAGTTATATATTTCATTACTTTGACTATAGTAATGATATTGCAGATTGTAGATCACTTTCTTAAGCGTGTTAGAGTGTCTTTGGTCATACAAACTTTGTAGAATTTTCCAATGAAAGTATTTTATACCAGTAGAACATCTCATGAAACACTGATTAATAAATCCTTCCACTAAAGCTCCCACTGATCCTGGGAATTGGTAGGTTTTGTTTTAATACTCAATTTCAATTGGCTGTCTCTGTATCTCTTATTAAATATAATTTGTAGTCAGTACCCATGCATTCATACCACCTCTCCTCTGCAAATGAATGATACAGGAACCCCATTCTCAGAATTGTGGGGGTCTTAGCTGTCAGATTCCTACAAATCATACATTTATGGCATATCCTTTCGAACTGTGCTAGGAAAACAACTTTAAAGAGAACCTTTCACCTGCCCATACATGGGCAGGGCTGGACAAACCCTGGGGCACTTTAAAAAAATAATTCCTCCGTTATTAAGATATCGGTGCCGTTATATTTGGCGCCAACGGCGGATCATCATAGGGCGTTTTGGGCGGCCTCCCAGGGCCCGAGGCTCCCAGGGGGCCCATGGCCGCCCAAAGTACAATGTAATTTTGTCGCATTTTTGCCGCGATTTTGTATATGTCCTGCAAAAGGACCTTTAGACATAAGGTCACATGACCTCATCTCTGAAGTTCTTACTACTGTTTAAAGACCTGCTGGTCACAAGACCGCAGCTCCCTGAGTAGCAGCAGCAAAATTCCACAGAGAAGACTGAGGCGAGCTACTATGTAAGTATCAGGGGATGGATTTGTTTAAGGGGTCTGGTCTGTATTTAGGAAGTTTGGTGTCTGTATTAGTTTAAGAAGTCTGGGGTCTGTCTTTAGGGGGTCTGAGGTCTGTATCAGTTTAAGGGGTTTAGGGTTTGTATATTTAGGGGTCTGTGTTAGTTTAAGGGGTCTGGGGTCTGTATTTAAGGGCTCTGTATTACTTTGATGTCTGGGGTCTTTATTTAGGAGTCTGTATTTAGAGGTCTGGTCTGGGGTCTGTATTAGATTAGGGGTTTTGTCTAGGGTCTGTATTACTTAAGGGAGTCAGGTCTGGGGTTATTATTAGTGTAGGGGGTTAGGTCTGGGGTCTGTATTTAGGGGGTCTGTATTAGTTTGAGGTCTGGGTGTCTCTATTTAGGGGGTCTGTATTTAGGGGTCTGTATTAGTTTATGGGGTCTGTATTTAGGGGGCCTAGTCTAGGGTCTGTATTAGTTTAGGGGTCTTTATTTAGGGGTCTGTATTAGTTTAGGTGGTCTGGTCTGGGGTCTGTATTAAGGGAGTCAGGTCTGGGTTCATTATAAGTGTAGGGGGTCAGGTTTGGGGTCTGTATTTAGTGGTCTGGTCTGAGGTCTGTATTTATATAGGGTGCTTGTTCTGGGGTCTGTATTTGTTTAGGGGGTCTGGTCTGGGGACTGCAATAGTTTAGAAGGTCTGGGTCTGTATGTAATCTATGATTTAGTCTGGGTTCCAAATTTATTAGTCTGAGTAAAAGGGGTTGTCCAGGCATATCGATAGGTCATCAGTATAAAAAATGGTCTGTGCCCGTACAACCCCTTTAATGTATGGGCCTTGGCCTTGGTGTCTAAATTTGTGTCTTTCTATAGAGGCTGGAAATGGCTGCAGAAGTGATGGGCAAAGATGTCTCATCAGGAGAAGTCGCCATAAAGGTCTGCGTCAGATGGAGAAGAAAATTAAACGACTCCTATCAGAGGAGACGTTACTTGTGAGTCACTAGATCTATAGGGGATCTATCCCCTCTCCTGACATGTCTGTTGCAGGTAAGCCTTGTATTCTACATATCTTTGTGTACCCAGGACTAATAGACAAATGTGTGTTACCATTCCCATTGTCAAGAGGAAGTGTACCTACACAGTGTGATACTGTCAGCGATGGTTGGAGACTGTCAGTATGTAGGGACACAGCCCTGTGACAAGAGGAATCGTAACACCCATTTGTCAATGCTCGCACAAAAAGGTGGTGTTAACTATAGACGCGGCAGAGCAGCGGTGGGGGAGGGGGCCCAAGTTTGTGGAGCAGCACAGGGCCAATGGTCTACTTAATCCACCACTGTTTGGCGCCCGATATTTAAATAACCCCCTGAACTGTAAATGGGGCATGTAATGGCAAGGGGGCATGTACAGCTGGAGAGAGGAGAACGTGCATGTGCGCTCTCCTCTCTCCAGCCCTTGCACTGTCCGTAGCAGTGACACACCCCTTGCCATTACACGCCCCCTTGCCAGTTCGGCAGACAAGTACAAGACTGTGTGATCTCTCGTTAGAGATCAGTCTTGTCCTTTTCTGCCGAGAGCTGAAGAGTGGGAGCGTTTTCGCGCGCACACGCTCTCCTCTCCCCAGCTCTTGCGGTGGCACTGTCCGTAGCTGATTGGACAGTGTCACAGCCATGTTACAAGCCCCCTTGCTATGACACACCCCGTTGACAATTCAGGGGGTTATTTAAATATCGGGCGCCAAATATAACAACACCGATATCTAAATAATGGAGGAGGGTACAAAAAAATGTACCCCAGGGTTTGTGCAGCCCTCGCCATTACATGCTGCACTCAGCTGCACATGTATGTGCAGGTGAAAGATTCTCTTTAATTGACTCCATAAGAGTGGTAGCAGTGATATGGTACATTAAAAAAATGTGCATTTTTTTTTTCTATTCTCAATTCTCAGAAGAATGAGTAAAAGTAAATAGCAATGGCAATCAATGTGCTATAGAGGGATTGTGTATCACAGTAGTATAAAAGAGGTATTTCCCTTGATAGATTTTAGTTTCATGTCCTCTAGGCCTTTCTTCTACAGCAATCATCTGATTTTTGTATATTTATGTGAATAAATACTTATCCATCCGCCTTACTAATTATCTTTCTAAGTTATAATTTTCTGGGAAGGCGAGAGAAGGGAAAAGAATTTAAGAGAAATTAATTAGTCGAGAGCCCCTAGCATGCGATGCACACTTTACTAAAAAAGGGTAGGCAGGTTATGTTTCTATTTATGTGCATGTTACATTTCGCCTTCTTGGCTTCGATGTTATAAATACAGCGTTTGGAATTGGAGTTGTGAATGAATAAACAGGATATACTAGGCAGAGCTACACGGTGACCAAGTCAATTAACTGCTAACTGAGAAATAAAAGATTAAAGGGGTTGACTGCCTTAGGAAAATCTTCAAAAATGCATTGTAAATAACTTACTATTTTTTATTTTAAAATATCTTTTAATTGGTTTTATACACAAACATGACATCATAATTAACAGAATCTATTTTACATATCTTTTTAACAGCAAAGGTGGTTATTTAGATTATGCATTGGGTAAATAATACAGAAGCATTTCTAAACATTGAACAAGAAAACTTAGGGTGTGGATGGGAAGGAGGGGACCAAAAAAAAAGAA
Organism: Rhinoderma darwinii; assembly: GCF_050947455.1. Classification (NCBI taxonomy): domain Eukaryota; kingdom Metazoa; phylum Chordata; class Amphibia; order Anura; family Rhinodermatidae; genus Rhinoderma; species Rhinoderma darwinii. Next base: position 71,059,197 of record NC_134688.1, read on the forward strand.
AAGAATTCCCGAGTAAGCATCATCACTCGGCAAGGTGTTTGTGTAGTGTCTGATATTAATGATAAGACCGTAATTCCAGGGGCGTAACAATATAGAGCAGGGCACGCGCAGGGCCCAATACCCTTCCCCCGATCAGACCTTTCTCTAGTTCGGACATAAAAAAAACGTACTAACCATTCCCCTTCTCTGCAGGGGACCCGCCCTGTACCCCCTCGGGCTGCCACATCAGGTCCAAGCAAAGGTCTTTGTCGAGCAGCGTCAGTACTTTGTATGCACCAGGCGCAGACAATTGCCGGGACCTGATGTAGTTGCCTGAGGGGGATGCTGGGCTGGAACCCTGTGGTGGACCACATTCCTCTCCCAGACCGGTTACACCTATGTGTATTACAGTTTCTAAAGAGACTACATTACCGTGCTTTTTGATAATAAGGGGACCAGTTAACGTTAAGGCCCAGACAACTACTCGGAAGTTGGGAAAGCAGTGGAAGTTATAAGAAAACCATACTAGTCTTTAATTCATCTGGAAGTCTCTGAAGGCAGTTCATGGACTCCAGACGTGAATGCTTCTTCCACGAGAGCGTGACTCCCAGTGGTAGAGTTTCACAAATCTGAATATATGCTCTACTTTACTTATGCACTTATGAATGCTAGGAATTATGGATGAGTTTTATTTGTCTGAGACCAGAAACTGAGCAGCAGCTAAGAAAAGACGAACTAAGTAATTGAAGTTATGATTGATGTAATTTGGTGAGAGAGAAAGTAGTATGATAGTTGGGTCCACAGGAATGAATATTTTATTAATCTGTTCCATTAGCAGAGTTCAGAAAACTTGTAAAGTTGGGCAGGACCACAAGATGTGGTAGAAGGAGCCGATGTCATCAATGCATCTCCAGCAGAGGGAGAATATTTATCAGGGGTAATATGCCGTCTCATCAGGATCTTATAGGCGTTCTGGATACGAACGCATCTAAAGATTCTAGAAGGGATCGCCTGTTACTGAGTTTTCTCTTGGGGAGTATAGGATCTATTTAAATCACATTCACACTTTTGTAAAAATGGAAGTTGTGTTAGAGGGAATTTGTCATTGGGAAGGTTGTATTATAGAACTAAAATAAGTTTGACAGGGGATTTAGACCTAGTTAGAGGTCTATTTAAGTCCCCATGTAAGAGACTATTGTGTAGGAAGGCTATCTGTAATCATATTAAGGGGTTGTTTGATGTTCCCCATTCTTTGTTTAAAGAGGCTCTGTCACCAGATTATCAAATCCCTATGTCCTATTGAATGTGATGGGCGCTGCAATGTAGATAACAGCAAAGTTGTTTTTTTTTAAAAAACAATCATTTTTGCCCAAGTTATGAGCAATTTTATATTTATGCAAATGAGCTTTTCAATGGACAACTGGGCATGTTTTCTCGTGTATTTCCAACTGGGCGTGTACTGTGTTTTTACCAACTGGGCGTGTATTGTGTTTTTACCAACTGGGCGTTGTGAATAGAAGTGTATGATGCTGACAAATCAGCATCATACACTTCTCATCGTTCCCACCCAGCTCCTTTCACTAAAGACACACAGCGTGACGTCACCCACAGGTCCTTCAACCTTGTCGTCAGACCAAGTAGATACATTGGCTGAAAGGCGTTCAAAAGGTTAATATGCACGTCTCTAGGGAGTTTACTATGCTTACCTGCACATGGTGATGCTGCTGCAAATTCAACTGTACGCCTGGAGCTGTGGTGTCTTCTCTCTTCTGACGCCAAGGTTGAAGGACCTGTGGGTGACGTCACGCTGTGTCTGCCGTGAAAGAAGCTGGCTGGGAATGATGACATCACCCACAGGTCCTTCAACCTTGGCGTCGGAAGAGAGAAGACACCACAGCTCAAGGCGTACAGTTGAATTTGCAGCAGCATCACCATGTGCAGGTAATCATAGTAAACTCCCTAGAGACGAGCATATTAACCTTTTGGACGCCTTTCAGCCGATGTATCTTCTTACGTGACGTCACGCTGTGTGTTTTTAGTGAAAGAAGCTGGGTGGGAACGATGAGAAGTGTATGATGCTGATTTGTCAGCATCATACACTTCTATTCACAACGCCCAGTTGGTAAAAACACAATACACGCCCAGTTGGTAAAAACACGATACACACCCAGTTGGAAATACACGAGAAAACACGCCCAGTTGTCCATTGAAAAGCTCATTTGCATAAATATAAAATTGCTCATAACTTGGGCAAAAATGATCGTTTAAAAAAAAACAAAACTTTGCTGTTATCTACATTGCAGCGCCCATCACATTCAATAGGAGATAGGGATTTGATAATCTGGTGTCAGAGCCTCTTTAAGTTTGTGTAAAGTAGGGATACACCCTTATGTCAATACCTCATCGAGGCCTAGATTACACTGTTTAAGAGAGGATGGGACCATTGACCAGAATGTTTTGTTATAAATACACCTACGGATTGAAAAAAGGAAGTCATGTCAAATATTGCCAGAAAGCTTTGTAAAATTAGTAAAATTTGCTGCAAAGACATAATATGGTCAATGTGTAACAGAATAAGATATTTTGAATGGCATTTACTTAGAATATTCTTATAAAAGTCAGACAGTCAATGTGTTACCTAGAAGTTAAGGGTTTGTCTGGTTTAGGAGAAAAAAAACCATTTAAAATATCACATTAAATAAAGTAAGAACATACTTTTAAAGATGTGTTGCTTTGCACAGTACAGGTATGTTGATGCAGTTAAATTATAATCCAATCTCTAAAAATTGGGTCTATTTCAGTTTTCTCTATTATTGAGAAATCTTTCTACAACTGGCTGTAAATAAGTCTCCATACGCCCACTGGGTCTTTTTAATAAAAGCCAGTACCCCCTTCCCCTCCTGAGCTATGTCTAAGGCATCTCAGTCAGCAAACCAGTACTCTGCTCTGTACTGATGAGGGGCAAAAACCCAGAGATATTGCTGTCTGCCGATGGGTCTCTTCCTTTTGGAGGAGTTTTTTTTTTGGGATTCTGGTTTGGCTGGTATAAAATCATTTGCATACTTTTTTCCCATGGAAGATTGACTGTAAATAAGAGGCAGTACTAGCCCTGAGCTAAAAAGTCTTCTCATAGTAATTTTTCAGGAAAAAATATGAATTCATAAATCAAATTAAGAATATTAACGCAGCAGAAAATATATTTGAAAAATATTGGGGACGTAGAACCATACATTGTGACACAGTGAAAGATTGATCAAAGAAAGAGTGGCCACTAGGACTCACAAGACCCTTTCTGCAGCGCCAGGTTAAGCATATGAGCAAAGCAAGGAAAGTGTGACTGTTTTCCCAATCATAGGGAAGCGACAGTCCTTTTGTCATAAATCAATAATAAAATAATTATCCTACCTGTTTTTCTCCACTTGGCTTCTTGTGATTTAATAGTAGCTCAACAGCTCCAACCACTTCTTTCCTTATGGCATGTAGTAAAGCATCTCCAACATAGACATTAAAACTTAGCAATAGCTCGATCAGTTCTAGGTTTTCATTTTCAATGGCAATTAATAAAGCTGTTCTTCCCAAAGGGTCAATGCAATTAATATTGATTTTGAAATAAATTTCAGCTTCTTCAAGCGCTTGCTTCACACTGGCGAAATCACCTTTCTCCACTGAAATTAGGTAGGCTTTCTCATAATAGGAGAGTTCAGACTCTGAACGTACAATGCGAAGGGGGATACGATCTTGAAAATGAGAATTGTTACCTTTACTTTTGTAGTAAAACTGAGCCATATTTTATGCCATCACTTCCTGTCTCTGAAAAATAAAAAATATCAATAAGTATCGTCAAAGCATTACTATTATGTTTTTTTTGTAATTTATTAAGACATTAAAATGTACAAGGTTTTCCCATTTTTTTTTTATCCGTAGGCCCCTTCACTGCTGTACCTGATACATCAACGCCTATATATCTGTTCATACTCCAGCACCAGGCATAGGCACACTTGTATGAACATAGTTGTGCCATATACTGCAGTGGACGGGCACTGCCCCTTTGTTGTGCTGATCATCAGGGACCATGGAGCTGTAAATATCAGGGTCTCAGGCAGGGCCAGGCTGGACTACAATTCAGACCTGGCATTTGAAAGCACACAGGCTCACTTGGTGTGTGGTGAATGTAAAATATGTTTGTGCGCTTGTAGGTTATGAGAAGGTGTGGTGAGTGCAGTATATATATTATATAGTCATGGCTGTACCTGATATTACAGCTCATTTCCATTGAATGGGACAGAGCTGATCTGAAATGTAATACCAGGCATAGTCACTACTAAAAGTACAGAGCTCTGCCTGACAAACAATAAAGAGAACATGGAGATTATTTAGCCCTCTAATGCTCCTCCACTTTTTTGCCCATGCACAGCGGCGTCTTGGCCACCCGCTGTGCCCTGAACTGCAGAAATGCCCTATTAAAGTGAACAGGGCTGTGCTTCAGTTCCCTGCACAGCCGGGTGTCTGGGAGCACCGCAGTGAAGGAAAAACAGTGAATGGGATGCAGTGTTAAATCAGCAATGCAGACCCTTCATTCCCAGAAACATGAGGGGTCTGGAGGTCAGATGCCCACTGATCATAAATATTCTAGAAATATTCCATCACTTTGCAAGACAGAAATTCAGTTTTAAGAAGGCAAAAAGTTCCTTGTTTAATGCAATTTGTGTGAAAAACGACAACTCTTAGGCCTCATGCACACGGCCGTGCCTGTTATCACAGCCCGCGATTCCGAGCATGGCCGGCCTGCCGACGGCCGCGGGCCGCATTTTCGGGCTGTGCTCCCATACAAATAATGGGAGCATGGCCCGTAAAAAAGGAAAACTAGGACATGCTCCATAATTCCTGTCACGGTTCTATGGCATGGACACCCAGGGCCGCCATCAGGGGGGTATTACTGGTACTCCCGTCAGGGGCCCGGCCACATGAATGAAGTAAAAGGGGCCCGCCGGGCTGCCGTCGCCCCCCCCCCCTCGGACTGTTGCCCCCCCCTCGCAACGCTCACGGGCCCCCCCTCGCAACGCCCGCGGCACCCCCCTAGCTACACCCCCCTAGCGACACTCCCCTAGCAACACTCGCGGCAGCCCCTGCATACCTGTTGTAGCTTCACTGGAGAGGAAGATACAGCATGTGCTGAAGCTGCGTGTGGAGATCCCGCCCCCCAGCTCCTCTACACTGCCGACCGGACCTGCAGGCTGGTGAGTATGTTCCCCTATCCATTCTGATTCCCATCCCCCTGACCCCATTTGTAGATTGTATAAAGTTGGTTAAAAAGTTTTTTGGTATTTTTTCGTTTTCCTAGCGCTTTTTTGCCGCGATTTTCGTAATCGCGGCAAAAATGGCGCAGTTTTGCCGCGATTATATAAAAATCGCGCCAAAACCGCGTGATTTGTGCCGCAATTACGAAAATTGCATAAAAAAAAGATACAAAACATGAAAAGTGCTGTTAGGCTATATTCTCACAGTGCGGTCAAGTCACGTTTTTTTGCAAAAATTGTGGCAAAAAAATGGGATTTCACCGCACTGTGTAACTAGACTAAGGCCTTATTCAGACGGCCGCATTCGGTCCGTGATTTTCGCGCGTTTCGCACGGACCTATGTTACTCTATGGGGCCGTGCAGACTGTCAGTGATTTTCACTCTGCTGCGACTGTAATACGCTGCGGATTTTCCACAATAAAATGTGTTGCATAAAATCCGCAGTGTTCATGCCTAGTGTGTTCCTACCCTAAGGCCGGATTTACACGAGCGTGTGCTTTTTGCGTGCGCAAAAACGTGGCGTTTTGCGCATGCAAAAGGTCCATAACAGCTCCGTGTGTCAGCAGCGTATGATGCGTGGCTGCGTGATTTTCGCGCAGCCGCCATCATTATGACACTCTGTTTGTAGCACGTGGTGCATTTCTGTTTTCATTCATAGTTTATACGGCTGCGGAAGTGCTGGGCGTGATTTTCACGCACCCATTGATGCACGAACAATGCACAAATATAGGACATGTCGTGAGTTTTACGCAGCGGACACACGGACTCACGCTGCATGAAACTCACTGACAGTCGGCACGGCCCCATAGAGTAACATAGGTCCGTGCGAGGCGCGTGAAAATCACGCGCGTTGCACGGACGTATTACACGTTCGTCTGAATAAGCCCTAACAATAAGGCCCAGTTCACAGAGTTTTTGGCCCTTGATATTGACTCGGACACTGCGTCAGAATCAGCACCAAACAACTTCCAAAACCGCTTCCCATTGATTTAATCTGAAATCAATGTGAGCCAGTCGCGGAAAAAAGAAAAAGCAGCACGTCCTTTCTTGTCGCGGTTCCGCCTCTGACCTGCCATCGAAATCAATGGGAGGCAGAAAATGCATTTGTCCCTGTGTTTTTTGTCTGCTGTCCTCAATCGCCGCGGACAAAAAACGCGGCAAGATAGTGTGGGCAGGTCAAAATCTGCCTCAAAATTCGGTGCGCGGTTCCAGGCGGTCGCGGGTGGGCATGCGCGGGAGTTTGCGGGTGCGCGCGATCGGTCGCACGGGCGGCAGTGTTTGACGACCCCCATGCTACCCAGGGCCGCCATCAGGGGGGGTATTATGGGTACTGATGTGAGAGGCCCGGCCAAACCTAATTGAAAGGGGGGCCCGCAGCTCACGACATTCTTTTGGTGAAAAAAACAAGCCCCATTGCAGGGGTTTGTTTTTTTTTTCTACCAAAGGCAAGTCGCGGCAGTTTGCCGGGCCCCCCTTTCAATTAGGTTTGGCCGGGCCTCTCACATCAGTACCCATAATACCCCCCCTGATGGCGGCCCTGGGTACCATGATATGGTGCTGGACGGAGTACCGTTAACAGGCGGTAGGGGGCCCAGAAAATTTAGCTGTAGGGGGCCCTGAAATTCCTGATGGCGGCCCTGTGGACACCTCTCCGTAGCGATACGGAAAGGTGTCCGTGGACAATAGAACCGGGCGGGTCCATGATTGCGGACCATATAACGGTCCACAATTACGGAGATTTTTTTACGGTCGTGTGCATGGGGCCTTAGCAGCTGTTCCTTCACTTGAATGGGACCGGACTGCAGAGAACTGCAATGCCAGACACACAGATACACACCTACACATATATACACACACACACACACGCACACACGAAAATCACTGAAAAAGAGCTGCCCGCCTTGTCTAATATTATGTGCGTGACTAATAGGCTGTAAGCCAGCATGGTGCACTACATGCACCCATGTGACTGGCACTCTTATAAAAGCTAAGCAGCCACCCCCCTCATGAATAGTAGGCGTGTGAGTGGGTATTTTATCAGTATATTGCACCTGTGTGATCTCCCTCTATGTAGCATTTTGGTTTGTCTGCGTCCTGCCGGGGGGGGGGGGGGGGTGCTGTATCTCCGTCATGAGTAAGTATGGCCTGTTCGGTGATTTTACGCACACACACACACACACACACACACACACGCACGCAGTTATTGGAGATCATGTCTATTGTAATACAGCCTGTGTGTAGTGGTTTCCAAGCACAGGGCTGAAGCATAATAAGACCATAGCTGCCAATGACACAACAGTGCCAACCACATTCTGCTGCTTTCATTGTAAACACAAGAAATGTGAGCTTCAATTTTATGTGACATCAAGAAGTAAATATCACTGTAAACTCTTCGGCCTTGAGAGCCTGCCAGAGCTGAGATGTTCTTGTGAGCCCTGCAGTCACAGCTTACAATACAAGTATGGCCGGAACTACACACTGGGGCCTTATAGAGGAACAGATTCAATAGCAGCAGTTGTAAGACAATCGCCATCATGTGACCATTTTCCATCCAAATCTGCATGGGACTGTCTTGTAACTCAATGTACTCTTAATAAACTGTGACTGCTGCGCATCAGTTGCTATGAAAAGACTATGGAAGGGATTTATCAACCTTTCTATGTCGGTTTTTTGGTGTAGAAATGTCACAAAAGAGCGATTTTAACGCCGCCCTCACACTTTTGTGGAAAGGGGGCATTGCCGCCGCCCCAATCTTTGTACCTTCCGCATGACGCCATTCTGTTTTCCCTCCTCTGTGATCCTCTGACTGGTGCCTGCTTGGTGATTCAGACTTTAAAAGGGAGGTTCCCGCTTGGATGACCCCCGTACGAAGGCATCAGCCGAAACGCGTGTCGGGTCTAGGGTCTTCACTGTGCATAATCATTAGATAGGCATGTACTTTACTCCTTAGATTTATGTCCTCTTCAGCCCTGTGGTCACTTGGATCTGAGACGATGCCAACACTCTGACATTGCACATATGCATCTGCTCCTTGATATGCTTTTCTACTTATGTGTCACGATCATTTGTTTGACACATTGCTTATTCATGCAGAAACCATTTATATATACACTATTCAGTCAGGTGTGTTTGTTGGCCCTGTCCTCATCCTTGCATCCACATCTCTGTACATTATGTTTCATGTATGTACATGCCTTGATTACACTTTATATCTCCTGCATAGGCTGATGAAACGTTTTACATTGTTTGACTAATTTTTACATGTTTTTGTATCTATCCCCCAATAAAGTGATTCTTTTTTACAATAGTTCATGATCTTTTGTGCTATGATTGACCTTTTTGTTTGTAGGTTTTATTATTGCATAATTTTGCAGTGTGCATGAATCAGTTTTTCCTTTTTGGGGGGCCCATCTCTGATATTTGCTATGGGGCTCTGTGATTTCTGAGTATGCCGCTGCTGCCACTTGCTGACATCCTTCAGTGACAGCGTGGGTTCGGCTGATACAGCTAACGACAGTCTTTATTAACTTTATTACTTTTTTTTTGGGGGGGGGGGGGGAATGCAAAAGACACCATATTTCCACTATTTTTATATTGCATTGTTTTTTTTGTTCGTTTTTTTTTGCCATGCCCCGTGCAGTGTAGCTAATAAGTTATTTTTGTTCTATGGTGTGTTACAATTGTGGTGGTACTAATTATGTATTTTTTTATGGGTGACAATTGTTAAAAAATTGTACTAATTTTGAATCTAAAAAAGTGTGCTTTTTTGGGGGAGGGGGCTGGGAGACTTTTTTTTCCCCCACTTGTATAATGCTTTGTAATATTTACACTGACAGGCAACCTATAAGCCCATGCCTCAGGCATGGACTAATAGACAGATACCGACGGAAGAACTAAGGGCCTTTGTTAGGCCCCGAGCTTCCATGGTAACCTATCACCGATAGTCTAAGAGAAAAAGCCCCCTCTCTCCGTCAATCACCTGAGATGCCAGTCAATATTGGCCATGACATAGAAGGGGTTAAATGGAGTTATCTCTGATCACAGCAGTTGCGGCAGGACCAGGGCAGTATTTTACAACCATGGTCCTACTACTGAGTGCATGGGCACAGTGACAGTGCCCACGTGTTAAGAGCAACGTAATTATATGGCGCTAGTCGTCTGAGCCCTCCAGCCAGCGCCATAATATTACATTGCTGGACGTCAAGGGGTTATTGAGTTTTTTATTTGTTCCCCAGTGTTGTTCATTGTGTGTTTACATATCCAGTGATATTATTTTCCTAATAAAAGGGTAAACTAAAGAAAACAAGATAATCCCTAAATACAAGACAATATATAACAGCACATTATTACACAGCTCGTGACTAGGAACAGCGCAGATGACTCATAGATCCAGAACTGAAATAACATTTCAACCCACAGAATCATGCACCTCCCTGTGCATTGATTATAAATCTGTGCAGATTTAAGTCTATACTTTGTAAAGTATTTTTACATTAGTATTTGCAAATTAATTGAAACAATATGTAGAACACGCCTGTATTAGCAGTCATAAAGATAATATAATAGTAATGATTACAATCATAATATAAATGAAAAAGAAAAAAGTAGAAGGAAGAAGTAGGAAAAAGAAGGAATAAGGAAAAAGAGAAATCAGGAAGCAGAACACTAAAGGGTTACATGAGATTAGTTTAAAAAAAAAGAGTTTTTGGAAAGTCAGACCTTTTTTATGAAATGTCATACAACTTTTACAAAGCATATTTAAACTGGTATATTCTACAACATAAACTTAAAGCATAGAATAATTGAAGAGCAGAACAACATCCCCAAAGGTTTTGTCAATACTCATTGTTTTTGGCTCTTAGGATATGAGAAATACAATAAATGTAATATAGGTACAGTAGATAGCGGTACAGTACATGCAATAACGGTAGAGAGCAAGTACAGTATACATGTAGTACAGGGGGAGAGCTGTACAGTACATGTAGTACAGGTAGAGAGCAGTACCGTACATGTAGTATAGGTAGATAGCAGTACAGTTCATGTAGTACAGGTAGAGAGCAGTACAGTACATGTAGTATAGGTAGAGAGCAGTACAGTACATGTAGTACAGGTAGAGAGCAGTACAGTACATGTAGTACAGGTACAGAGCAGTACAGTACATGTAGTACAGGTACAGAGCAGTACAGTACATGTAGTACAGGTACAGAGCAGTACAGTACATGTACTACAGGGAGAGAGTAGTGCAGTACATGTAGTACAGGGAGAGAGCAGTACAGTACATGTAGTACAGGGAGAGAGCAGTACAGTATGTGTAGTACAGTACAGAGCAGTTGTCTTTTGTTTTGTTCTCCATCTGGCCCAGACCACTATGATGACTTCTAACAACTGCAGAGTTTGCTTCAAACATATCCTTGGCCCCTGGCATTTACAGCCCATCCCCACTCTCTATAGCAACACAAATGAAGACCCCCAAGCCCATGAATAAATTAAGACACCAAACTCCTAACCAGACCCCTATATTACATTAGATCCCAGACTATACCCTTAAATAAAGTCAGATGCCAGACCAGTCCCCTAAATAAATACAGATCTCAGACGGATTTCAACTCCAAGCCAGTCATCTTAATTACTTTTTTTATCTATACAATTGTGTGCTTTAGTAAAGAAGCAAAGGAAACAATTGTACAGTGTCTCAATGATACATTAGATGTAAAAAGTATGAAACATAAAAGGATCTATATAAATTAAGGGGAAGCAACCTTCCTTTCATGAAAAGGAAAATGTTTATTTTAGTGTCCAGGATAAGAGCATATAATAAACCACACAGACAGATACAAAAAAACAGTAAAAGACGGTGGAAAGAAGATAAAGGAAGAACTCCTGTGAAACATTAAAACAATAAAGGACTCATCATAGCTTATTTAAAGAGGCTCTGTCACCACATTATAAGTGCCCAATCTCCTTTATAAGGAGATCGGCGCTGTAATGTAGGTGACAGTAATGCTTTTTATTTCGAAAAACGATTTATTTTAAACCACTTTATGAGTGATTTTTAGCTTTATGCTAATTACTTTCTTAATGCCCAAGTGGGCGTGTTTTTACTTTAGACCAAGTGGGCGTTGTACAGAGGAGTGTATGACGCTGACCAATCAGCGTCATACACTTCTCTCCATTCATTTACACTGCACTAGCGATATAGTTATATCGTTATGTGCAGCTACATACACAAGCACTAACATGACTGCAGTGTCCTGATAATGAATATACATCACTACCAGCCTGGACGTGATGTTTATTCAGAATCCTGACCTTGTCTGTAGCGTCTCTGTGAGATTCTAGCAAGGCAAGCGTAATCTCGCGAGATTACGATGTAACCTGTCATTTCAAATGAGATTACGCTTGCCTTGCTGGAATCTCACAGAAAAGATTCAGAAGTGTCAGGATTCTGAATAAACATCACATCCAGGCTGGTAGTGATGTATATTCATTATCAGGACACTACAGTAATGTTAGTGTTTGTGTATGTAGCTGCACATAGCGATATAACTATATCGCTAGTGCAGTGTAAATGAATGGAGAGAAGTGTATGACGCTGATTGGTCAGCATCATACACTCCTCTGTACAACGCCCACTTGGTCTAAAGTAAAACACGCCCACTTGGGCATTAAGAAACTCATTAGCATAAAGCTAAAAATCGCTCATAAAGTGGTTTAAAACAGAATGTTTTTCTAAATAAACAGCATTACTGTCACCTACATTATAGCGCCGATCTTCTTATATAGGAGATGTGGTTAATCAATCTGCACCTGCTCCTAAGTCTGATAGAGTGACTCAATCTGCTACCACTCCGGCTGGTAGGCTCAGGAGTGGGAGAACCTATCACAGCCTGGCCAGACGGTTCTAGCTCCCGCCCTCGGTCTATTTATACCTTCATTTCTTGCTTGTCTCTGCCTGTGATTCTTTCCTGTTTCCTGGCTCTGCTGCTCCTGCTATCATTATTGACCTTGCTTTATTTTGACCCTGGCTTTACTGACTACGCTCTTGCTCTGCGTTTGGTACCTCGTACACTCCTGGTTTGACTCGGCTCGTTCACTACTCTTGTTGCTCACGGTGTTGCTGTGGGCAACTGCCCCATTTCCCTTAGCTTCTGTCTACCCTTGTCTGTTTGTCTGTTGTGCACATATTGAGCGTAGGGACCGTCGCCCAGTTGTATGCCGTCGCCTAGGATGGGCTGTGCAAGTAGGCAGGGACTGAGTGGCGGGTAGATTAGGGCTCACCTGTCTTCTCCCTACCCCGTCATTACACCCCCATTATTACCCGGTACCCACTGCCACCAGTGGTATCGGGAAGAGCCGGGTGCGATCCAGTACCCGACCATCTGTAGCGATGGTCGGGTACTGGGGCGGCCACAGGCTGGTATTATTAGGCTGGGAAAACCCAAAAATAGTGAGCCTTCCCACCCTGGTAATGCTAGGCTGCTGCTGCTATGTTGTATTTGGCTGGTTCTGAAAAATGGGGGGGACCCCACGTAATTAAAAAAAAAAAATAATTGTAAAAAACGATGTGATCCCCTCCCATTTTCATAAGCAGCCAGATAATATCTCTGGGATCCCGTACTGATAAAATAGGTTTGTAGGCGGTTGATCTTATCATTTTTATGTCCTCCCTGACTCAACCCTCCCTCTTAATATTGACTTAATATATGAATTTATACATTCCGGTATTTAAATCATTTGGGGGAGGTCTGTTTATATTCCTCTATACTCAAAAACTTGGACTGGGGCCCCTATACTGTGTGACTGCAGGTGGTTGCTGAATTTAAGTATATGGGCATTATTATAACAAAAGAACCCCATCTTGCACATAATCGTAATGTATTACCATTATTAGAGTACGCTAATAATGTGGCTGGTTGCTTAAATTTAGTGTCTACTAGAGCAGGGGTGGGGAACGTCCTTATGCGGTCCGCAGGATCATTTGGTCCGGCCCGACCGCACTCTGACCGCCGCTGCCGCCGTGATTCCGCCATACTCACTCACATTTAGGAGCCAAGTATGGTGGCGGTCTGATTGAGGTCGGTGCGTGCCGGCCCAAGAGTGGATCAGTCCGGTTGCCTGACCTGAGTCAGTGATGTGAGGTCAGGTGACTGAACTTGTCCACTCCCGGGCTGGTAGTGATGTAGCTATAGGGGTCGCAATTGCGACCAGGCCGCTAAGCCTGGGGTGGTCCGCAGGGCCCCTGTTACCACACAGCACTGACCGCGCTAGTCTCGGTTCCAACTGAATCTGCATCACAGCATAGTGCAGAGGAGATGAAGGATCCTTGGGAATAGGTAAGTAATTATGTTATTATTTTTCTATTAGGTACATACCTATGGGAGCATTATACTGTGTATGAGAGGGGGGCTCATATGGTAGCTGCTGAGGGGGCATTATACTGGGTATGGGACAGCTAAGGGGGCAATATACTGTATGGGACAGCTATGGGGGGCATTATACTGTATGGGGCATTATAGTGTATGGGGCAGCCATGGTGGGCATTATACTGTATTGGACAGCTATGGGGACATTATACTGTATGGGTCAGCTATGGGGGCATTATACTGTAATGGGGCATTATACTGTATGGGGCAGCTATGGGTGGCAATATACTGTAAGGGGGCATTATACTGTATGGGGCAGCTATGGGTGGCAATATACTGTGGGGGCAGCTATAGGGGCATTATATTGTGTGGCAGCTATGTGGGGCATTAGACTGTGGGAGGCAGCTATTGGGGCATTAGACTGTGGGGGCATTAAACTGTGGTGGTCAGCTATGGGGGGCATTATTAAGTTGATAATTTTATATGGCCCGTGAATGATGTTATAAATATCCGAATTGGCAGAAAAAAGGTTCCCCACCTCTGTACTAGAGCATGCATCCAACCCTGTTCCCAATGCTTTTTTTTGTCAAGTAAATTCTCTCATAACTACCCATTGTTTGGGGTTCTTCCCGTCCTAAACTTAAAATGTCTATTCTACAACGCCCTAAACATATTGAATGTTTAGCGCTGCTTGATTTATTTCTATACAACTTAGCAGGCCAGACCAGACCTCTAAATAAATTTCAGACCGCTTAAATAATCAGACCTCAGACCAAGCCTGTCAATATACTCACCTTTCCTCACTCCATGATCCTCCTTCTAGCTCTGGACTCCGCCAAAAAACAGCGTCCTGGTGTTGGCAGTGTTAGGACGTTGTATGCGCTACCACACACTATGTTCTGATGCTAGACAGCATCAGGAAACAGCACAGCGGTGCCCAGAGCTAAAAAGGTGCTGTTATTTGAGCGGAGTGATTGCCCCATGACCCCCCTAAATCCGCCCCTGGAGAGGTGCTACTAGACAACTATTAAGTGTTATAGCAATACTGAGTGGCTCTACATGCCGCAAAAGTGATCCACTGATAGGCTGTGGCCAATCACAGGCATTTTACAAGTGAAAAGCACATGCTGATTGGGTGGGTCTTCCAGCAAATCACATGCGTAGCCTATCAGCATTGTCTGTGGCAATGTAAGTTGAACGTGGTTTCAAGGAATGATGGTGTAAGAAAAGCCATTGTGTATATGTGCAGTATATGTGTATGTGTTTGTTTACATTTGTATCTGCATGTGCATATAGTATTTGTGTGCAAGTACTATGGGGAAATGTATCAATCAAGACTGTCATTTTAATATAAAGCTAGCTGGAGTAAGATGCGCCTACTATAATAAGAGGTGCACCTCTCTTATTAAATTAGGCACATCTCTGGCCGTCCGTGCACCTGAAAGGGAAATCTATGCCAGCTACAAGATGTCGTAGATTTCCACTATACTTTACGCCAGCTGCTTGGGTAAATTATAGTAAATTTGTCGAGCAGCGTCAAGCCACGCCCCTTTTGCTAAGCCCCGCTTAGTTTTTAGACATTTTTGCGCAAATTGCAACTTTTGATGGAAACTCGCATAGAAAAATTAATAAATTCCCCCATATGTGAGTGTATGTATATATCTCTGTATAAGTATTTTTTGTGGCCAAAAGCACTAACACTTACTAACATTAAACTTCACATATCAATTATCAATAAAACAAGAATAAATTAAGATCATTTAAATCAGAGTGTTCAAGAAAAAGAATCATTTTCAAAATCTTGAATGCATAGAAACCCATTGTCCTAAACCTGTGATCTAAAGACATTTCGTTTACATAATTCTTTGTTCCATCTTCATCTATTTAAATTTTCATAGATTTTTAGTATTCATTTTTCTATAAATATTTCTCATGGAATTTATATTTCAGCATCTTCCCATCGCCCTGGTGTAATGTCATTAGAGAAGGTCTCCAGGGAATATCTTATGAATACAGAAAATAACTAAACAAAAATATGCCAATGCACCCTCCAAGAAATCGAAATGGAAATGCAGCATTAAATGTTTTTGTGTTTCATATCATTAGTGATCACGACGAGACACAGACAGTAGCTCCCAGCTATAGAACTCACAGACCCGGCATAACAGTGAAGGCAGCAATGTCCAACGTATTATGCCTAGGAGCAAAGTCAAACTTACATAATATGCAATGTAAAAAACAAATGCTAATGTTTTTTTCAGAAAAAGTATAAAGAAAATCAATGACGTTATCACACAACCCTAGTGAAAACCACTCCATTCAAAGTCCTACTCAATATGGTTAAGCATTGAGGAGGAGGGGGGCTCAGGAGCCCCATTCTAAGGATTAGTGGGGTTTCCAGCAGTGGGGCTACTGACATTTATCCCCTATCCTGTGGATGTCCTGCGTGGGAATTTTTTTGTTTTTGCCTCGTAAAATTCCGCTATCCATAGCCTTCATAGATAGCAATTTGAGACGTTGTTATTTACAGAGTACATATATGGTAGCATTTAATTTATATGAATTTAATATGTTATAAAAAAAAAATGTACGCTGTTTACTATTTGCCTTAATAGATGGAATAATATTATTTTAGAGGTTGTTAGGAGTATAATTATACTAAATGCATATGTTTTATATGTTGAGAGATTATTATCTATCCCCTTCCCGACCACCCCACGTAGATGAACATTAATCTACATGTGCTCCTAACGGAGCGCACAGGCATCTCCCAGTACAGGCTGCTACTAGCAGCCTTAGACCTGGGTAAAATATCGGGTCGTATCACAGTGGTGATCCCCGCCGATTAACCCCTTAAATGCAGCAGTAAATAGCGACCGCCACATTTAAAGAGGCTCGGTCACCACATTATGAGTGCCCTATCTTCTACATAATATGAATGGCGCTGTAATGTAGATTACAGCAGTGTTTTTTATTTAGAAAAAGTCCCACACAAACGTTACCGAAGTGTCGGGATTGTGAATAGACATCACGTCCTGGCTGGAGGTGATGTCTATTAACTCTCAAGACACTTCAGTAACGATAATGTGTGAGTATGTGATTGCACATCATGATCTAGCAAGATCACTATGTGCTGAATAAATTAATGGAGAGAAGTGTATGACGCTGATTAGTCTGCGTCATACACTTCTCTCCTCAATGTCCACTTGGTCAAAACGTGAAAACACGCCCAGTTGTCTATTAAGAAAGTCGGGGAAAAAGTAGAGCCAAAATCCAGCGCTGGGTGTAAGTAAAAAGGAACTCCTGTTCCAATTTTATTGATATAACAAAAATAAAATGAACTATATAGAAATAGTAGTATAGTTGAGCAGAGTACAAAGATGAGAGATGGGTAAAGGATCAGAATGAACCCCATTAAATGGTGCCTTAACGGGGTTCATTCTGATCCTTTACCCATCTCTCATCTCTGTACTCTGCTCAACTATACTACTATTTCTATATAGTTCATTTTATTTTTGTTATATCAATAAAATTGGAACAGGAGTTCCTTTTTACTTACATCCAGCGCTGGATTTTGGCTCTACTTTTTTCCCTGTTGTTTGACCGCTGGCCGTGCGGGAATCCGGGCGCTGTCTATTCTCGGACCCAACATATGGTGAGCTGGAGGATTACCCCCCCCCCTCTTCCCTACTTGTAATTTTTATTAAGAAAGTCATTAGAAAAATCTAAAATAGGTCATAACTCCGTCAAAATTGATTGTTTTTCTAAATAAAAAACGCTGCTGTAATCTACATTACAGCGCCGATCACATTATGTAGAAGATAGGGCACTTATCGAGTGGTGGCAAAGCCTCTTTACAACAACGTCGGCAACCCGTGGCGCGATTGCGGGATGTCGATGTTTGCTATGGTAACTGGAGGCCTAACAAAGGCTTCCGGTCTGTTATCTACGAAAGGCGATTATGACCTAATACGCCTCCTGTCAGTGTGACACTGACAAGTCTAATTCACTGCAATAAATAAGTATTGCAGGGTATTATAACAATGATCCAACAGTTGGATCTTCAAGTCCCTAGTGGGACTAAAAAAAAAGAAGTTAAAAAAGTTTAAATAAATTTACAAAAATAAAAAAGTTAAAAAGTTCAAAGTACTAAAATTACTTTTTCCCTTATAAAGTCCTTTATTATTAGAAAAAAAAAAGAAAAAATGGCCTGAACTATAAAAATATAACGTTATTTATCCCGCATGGTTACCGCCATAAAAAAATTATTCAAAAACTACCAGAATTGCTATTTTTAGTCACTTCAGCTCCCCAAAAATTTAATAAAATAGGGATCAAAAAGTCACATGTACCCAAAAATGGTACCAATAAAAACTACAGATTGTTCCGCACAAAACAAGCCTGCACACAACTTTCTTGATGGAAAAATAAAAAAGTTATGGCTCTTAGAATATAGCGACACAAAAACTAAATATTTGTTTTAAAACCGTGATTTTATCACGCAAACACCATACAACATAAAATACCTATATACAGTGGAGGAAATAAGTATATGATCCCTTGCTGATTTTGTAAGTTTGCCCACTGTCAAAGTCATGAACAGTCTAGAATTTTTAGGCTAGGTTAATTTTACCAGTGAGAGATAGATTATATAAAAAAAAAAGAAAGAAAATCACATTGTCAAAATTATATATATTTATTTGCATTGTGCACAGAGAAATAAGTATTTGATCCCCTACCAACCATTAAGAGTTCAGCCTCCTCCAGACCAGTTACACGCTCCAAATCAACTTGGTGCCTGCATTAAAGACAGCTGTCCTAAATGGTCACCTGTATAAAAGACTCCTGTCCACAGACTCAATTAATCAGTCTGACTCTAACCTCTACAACATGGGCGAGACCAAAGAGCTTTCTAAGGATGTCAGGGACAAGCTCATGGACCTGCACAAGGCTGGAATGGGCTACAAAACCATAAGTAAGAAGCTGGGTGAGTAGGAGACAACTGTTGGTGCAATAGTAAGAAAATGGAAGACATAAAAAATGACTGTCAATCGACATCGATCTGGGGCTCCATGCAAAATCTCACCTCGTGGGGTATCCTTGATCCTGAGGAAGGTGAGAGCTCAGCCAAAAACTACACGGGGGAACTTGTTAATGATCTCAAGGCAGCTGGGACCACAGTCACCAAGAAAACCATTGGTAACACATTACGCCGTAATGGATTAAAATCCTGCAGTGCCCGCAAGGTCCCCCTGCTCAAGAAGGCACATGTACAGGCCCATCTGAAGTTTGCAAATGAACATCTGGATGCTTCTGAGAGTGATTGGGAGAAGGTGCTGTGGACAGATGAGACTAAAATTGAGCTCTTTGGCATTAACTCAAATCGCCGTTTTTGGAGGAAGAGAAATGCTGCCTATGACCCAAAGAACACCATCCCCACTGTCAAGCATGGAGGTGGAAAGATTATGTTTTGGGGGTGTTTCTCTGCTAAGGGCACAGGACTACTTCACCGCATCAATGGGAGAATGGATGGAGCCATGTACCGTCAAATCCTGAGTGACAACCTCCTTCCCTCCACCAGGACATTAAAAATGGCTCGTGGCTGGGTCTTCCAGCACGACAATTACCCGAAACATACAGCCAAGGCTATAAAGAAGTGGCTCAAAAAGAAGCACATTAAGGTCATGGAGTGGCCTAGCCAGTCTCCAGACCTTAATCCCATCGAAAACTTATGGAGGGAGCTGAAGATCCGAGTTGCCAAGCGACAGCCTCGAAATCGTAATGATTTACAGATGATCTGCAAAGAGGAGTGGGCCAAAATTCCATCTAACATGTGTGCAAACCTCATCATCAACTACTAAAAACGTCTGACTGCTGTGCGTGCCAACAAGGGTTTTGCCACCAAGTATTAAGTCTTGTTTGCCAAAGGGATCAAATACTTATTTCTCTGTGCACAATGCAAATAAATATATATAATTTTGACAATGTGTTTTTTTTTTATTTTTTTTTATATAATCTATATCTCACTGGTAAAATTAACCTAGCCTAAAAATTCTAGACTGTTCATGTCTTTGACAGTGGGCAAACTTACAAAATCAGCAAGGGATCAAATACTTATTTCCTTCACTGTACATATGGTATTGCCGTAATCGCATCGACTCGCAGAATAAATTAAATATGCAATTTACAGCGCACGGTGATAATAAAAAAGATAAAAAACTATAGTTGTTTTCACGGCCTAATTTCATTAAATACAGCAAAAAACATGTGGGATCAAAATGCTCACTATGCCCCTAGATAAATTCTTTTAGGGCTGTAGTTTCCCAAATGGGGTGATTTCTGGGGGGTGTCCACTGTTTTGGTACCTCAGGGGCTTTGCCAATGCGACATGACACCCAAAAACCAATACAGCAAACTTGAGCTCCAAAAGCCAAATAGCGCTCCTTCCCTTCTGCCGTGTATCCAAACAGCAGTTTATTACCACATGTGGTTATACGTGTGAGGAGAAATTGCATTACAAATCTTGGGGCGCTTTTTCTTTTTTATGCCTTGTAAAAATTTATCATTTCTACATTTTATTTGAAACAATTTAGATTTTCATTTTTACGGACTAATTCCACTAAATTTAGCAAAAAACCTTTGGGGTTAAAATGCTCCTTATACCATTCTATAAATTCCTTGAGGGGTGTAGTTTGCCAAGTTGTGTCTTTTTTTTTGGGGGGGGGGGGTTTCCACGGTTTTGGTCCCACAAGACCTCTTTAAACCTGACAGGTTGCCTAAAATATATTCTAATAAGAAGAAGGCCCCAAAATCCTCTAGGTGCTCCTTTGCTTCTGAGGGTTGTGTATCAGTAAATTAGCACACTAGAGCCACATGTGGGATGTTTATAAAAACTGCAGAATCTGGCCAATAAATATTAGGTTGCGTTTCTCTGGTAAAACACTCTGCGTTACAGAAAAAAATAGATTAACATGGATTTTCTGACAAAAAACAAAATACATTTGTAAATTTCACCTCTACTTTGCTTTAATTCCTGTGAAACACCTAAAGGGTTAAGAAACTTCCTAAATGCTGTTTTGAAAACTTTGAGGGGTGCAGTTTTTACAACTGGGTGACTTACGGGGTTTCTAATATATAAGGCCCGTAAAGCCACTTCAGAACTGAACTGGTACCTATAAAAATAGGTTTTGGAAATTTTCTTGAAAATGTGAGAAATTTCTAAGCCTTGTAACGTCCTAGAAAAATAAAAGTATGTTCAAAAAACGATGCCATCATACAGTAGACATATGGTAAATATTAAGTAGTAACTATTTTGTGTGGTATTGCTATCTTTTTTACAAGCAGATAAATTTAAATGTAGAAAAATGTTGCAAATTTTCTCTAAAATTTGGTGTTTTTCACAAATAAATACTGAATTTATTGATCACATTTTTCCACTAACATAAAGTACAATATGTCACGAGAAAACCATATCGCTTGGATAGGTAAAAGCATTCCAAAGTTATTACCACATAAGTTGACAAGTTGACATGTCAGATTTGAAAAAAATGGGCTGCGTCCACAAGGCCAAAACAGGCTCAGTCATGAAGGGGTTAAGGAAAATAATTTTGTTGTTTTTTTATTTATTTTTTTATAAATAAATATTTTATTTTGTTCATTAAACTATTGTGGTATAACCACAGAAGAAAATAAGACAAAGTAACAATCCACACAATATCCTGCAACTTCCCAAAGTGTCCGCTGTATGTTACAGCGGACATCCCACTGTAAAGGCAGGAACCAAATCTAGCTCCGATTCCTGCCATTAACCCCTTCAATGCAGCGATCAAATGCAATCGCTGCATCAAAGTGGTTTGTATGAAATCGGCAGCCTGCCATGCGATGGCAAGGCTGGCGACTGCTACCATGGCAACAGGAGGCCTAACAATGGCTTCCTATCAGCCATTACGGAAGCCGATTAGGCCCCGTCCGTAGGCGGAGCCTGATCGGCTTACTGTCAGTGAACAACTGACAGTTATAATACATTGCACTACATAGGTAGTGCAATGTATTAGAACATCAAACAAACAGTTGGAGCTTCAAGTCCTCTAGTGGGACTAAAGAATAGTGTAAAAAAAAAGTGTAAAAAAAGTAAAAATAAAAGTTGTAAAAAATACAATAAAAGTTTCAAGTAATAAAATAAAACACAATCGCCCTTTTTCCCTTATCAAGTCATTTATTATTGAATAAAATAATAAAGCCATACATATTTGGTATCGCTGCGACCGTAACGACCTGAACTATAAAAATATTATGTTATTTATTCCGCACAGTGAACGGCGTAAAAAAAAACCTAAAAAATACTGACATAATTGCTATTTTTTGGTCACTTTGTCTTCCAAAAATTGAAATAAAAAGTGATCAAAAAGTCGCAAGTACCCAAAAATGGTACCTATAAAAACTATAACTCGTCTCGCTAAAAACAAGCCCTCATACAGCTCCGTCAACAAAAAAATTAAAACTGTTATGGCTCTCACAACTTGGCGACAGAAAAAATCCATTCTCTTTACAAAAGTTATTTTATTGTGCAAAAAGTTGTAAAACATAAAAAAGTGCTATAAATTAGGTATCTCCGAAATCGGACTGACCTGCAGAATAAAGGTAACATGTAATTTATAACGCGTGGTGAACGCTGTTTAAAAAGAACTAAAAAAATATGCCAGAATTGCTGTTTTTTGGTCTTGCCTCCTTGCCTCGCAAAAAAAAAGGATAACAAGTGATCAAAAAGTCGTATGTACCCCAAAATGGTACCAATAAAAACTACAGCTCGTCCCGCAAAAAAAAACAGCCTTCATACCACTACGTCTATGAAAAAATAAAATTAGTTAAGGCTCCAATAAGTCAGGAAAGAAAAAATATGCAGTTATGCCGACCCGAGGGGAACATTTCTTCTGTTTCAAGTGGCGAATTATCAAGGCCCCTAAAATTAGGGAACCAGGAAGGGGAGGGCCCAAACATATCTGCTGGAAGCGAGGGCGCCCGTATTATACCAGGACAACACTTCCCAGCAAAATTCCTCAAACTGCAAAGATGCCGAGTGTGGACCAAAAGGTGAATAAGTAAGGACCCTTTATTAGTGCAACACCGGCCTGTGCAGAAAGGATAGTGTCACAGCATAACAAATATCTATGGATTATTTTATTGTTTTTTTTACCCCATTATTATACTACCTGACTATGCCCCTTATATACTCCGCCGGCTTACATGTACCCCCACATTAAAAAACGGAAACACCAGTAAGACTCCAAACAACACTACTACCAAGAAAAATCCACGCTCCAAAAAGCCAAATGGCGCTACCTCCCTTCTGAACCCTACAGTGTGCCCAAACAGCAGTTTACTTCCACATAAATGGCATCGCCATACCCGGGATAACCCTTTTAACAATTTTTGGGGTGTGTGTCTCCAGTGGCATAAGCTGGGCATGACATATTTCCCACTAAAAAGGCATAACTAGGGAAAAATTTTAATTTTTACTTTGCACCTTCCGCAGCGCAATCATTCATGGAAAAGGCCTGTGGGGTGAAAATGCTCACTACACCCCTTAATAAATGCCTTGAGGGGTGCAGTTTCCAAAATGGGGTCACTTCTCAGCAGTTTCTTTTATTATTTCACATCAGAGCCCTGCAATTGTGATCCAATACTTTGTAAATTGCCAAATTAGGCCTTAATTTTACATCGTACTCTTTCACTCCTGAGCCTGGTCGAAGGTCCAGGCAACAGATTAGGGCCACACGTAGGGTGTTTCTAAAACTGGGAAACACAGCATAATAATTAGAGAGCTGTCTTGTTATGGTGGCACAAGCTGGACACCAGATATTGGCATATCTATGGAAAAAATCAGATTTTCACTTTGCAACACCGAGTGCACACCAATTTCTACCAATCACCTGTGGGGTTAGTATGCTCACTACACCCCTAGGTGAATACCTTGAGGGGTGTAGTTTCCAAAATGGGGTCACTTCTGGGGGGGATCCACTGTTTTGGTCCCACAGGGACTTTGCAAATGCGACATAGCGCCCAGAAACCAATCCAGCAAAATCTTTACTCCAGAAGCCAAATGGCGCTCCTTCCCTTCTGAGCCCTACTCTGTGCCCAAACAGCAGTGTATGACTGCATATGTGGTATTGCCGTACATAGGAGAAGTTGCTTTACAAGTGTTGGGGTGCTTTTTTTCATTTATTTGTTGAGAAAATTAAACATTTTCAGCTAAAACTACATCTTATTGAAGAAAAAGGATTTTTTTTATTTTCACTGCCCAATTCTAATAAAATCTATGAACACTTGTGGGGTCAAAATGCTCACTACACGCCCTAGATGAATTCCTCAAGGGGTGTAGTATCGTGAATCGAGTCACTTTTGGGGGGTTTCCACTGTACTCGTACATTAGGAGCTTTGCAAATGTGACATGGTGTCAAGAAACCAATCCAGCAAAATCTGTGCTCCAAAAGCCAAATGGCGCTCCTTCCCTTCTGATCCTTGCCGTGTGCCCAAACAGCAGTTTATGACCACAAATGGGGTATTGCCGTACTCCAGAGAAGTTGCTTTACAAATGTTGAGGTTCTTTTATTCCTTTATTTGTTGAGAAAATGAAAAATTTTGAGCTAAAGCTACGTCTTATTGGAAAAAAAGGATTCTTTTTCATCTTCACTGCCCAATTCTAATAAAATCTATGAAACCCCTGTGTATTCAAAATGCTCACTACACCCCTAGATGGATTCTTCAAGGGGTGTAGTTTTCTAAATGGAGTCACTTTTTTGGTGTTTTCACTGTTTTGGTCCCTTAGGGGCTTTGCAAATACGATGTTGTCTCCGCAAACTATTCCTGCTAAATTTGAGCTCCAAAAGCCAAATGGCACTCTATCCCTTCTAAGCACTGCCGTGTGTCCAAACAGCCGTTTATGACCACATGTGGGGTATTGTTTTACTCAGGAGAAATTGATTTACAAATGTAGTGGTGCATTTTCTCCTTTAGTCCTTGTGGAAATTAGAAATAATTAACTTAACCTACATTTTCTTTGAAAGAATGTCGATTTTAATTTTTACGGCCTACTTCCAATAATTTCTGCAAAAAACCTGCAGGGTAAAAATACTCACTATACCCCTAGATAATTTCCTCAAGGGGTATAGTTTCCAAAATGGGGTAACTTTTGGGGGATTTCCACTGTTTTGGCACCGCAAGAGCCTTTCAAACCTGACATGGTGCCTGAAATATTTTCTAATAAAAAGGAGGCCCCAAAATACTCTAGGTGCCCCTTTGCTTCTGAGGCCCGTGCTTCAGTCAATAAGTGCACTAGGGCCACATGTGGGGTATTTCTAAAAACTGCAGAATCTGGGCAATAGATATTGAGTTGCGTTTCTCTGGTAAGACTTTCTGTGTTAAAAAAAAAATAGAGGAAATATGAATTTCTGCAAAAAAAAAAAAGACATTTGAACATTTCACATCTAATTTGCCTTAATTCCTGTGAAACGTCTAAAGGGTTAAGAAACTTTCTAATTGCTGTTTTGAATACTTTGAGGGGTAAAGTTTTTAAAATAGGGTGACTTATTGGGGATTTCTAATATATAAGGCCCTAAAATAATATCCTTTTGAAATTTTCTTAAAAATTTGAGAAATTGTTGCTAAAGTTCTAAGCCTTGTGACGTCATAGAAAAATAAAAGAATGTTCAAAAAACAATGCCAATCTAAAGTAGACATATGGGTGATGTTAATTAGCAACAATTTTGTGTGGTATTACTATCTGTCTTACAAGCAGATACATATAAATTTAGAAAAATGCTAATTTTTGAAATTTTTTGCTAAATTTTGGTGTTTTTCACAATTAAATACTTAATGTATCGAGCAAATTTTGACAGTAACATAAAGTACAATGTGTCACGAGTAAAAACAATCCCAGAATCGCTTGGATGGGTAAAAGCATTCCTAAGTTATTACCACATAAAGTGAAACATGTCAGATTTGAAAAAATTGGCTGTGTCCTGAAGGCCAAAACAGGCTGCGTCTTTAAGGGGTTAAATATCAAAGACCAGTATGAATCAATAGCTGGGCATTCCCATACCATATGCCCGAACTCCGCCACTTGATATTGGCATCTATGGCATTTTGCATCCTCAGTAAAGCCCATTTTACAAAGTAAAGAAGGACTATAGTACAAACGATGCGTAAGATTGGACTGAACCATTAGATGGTTTGCACTAACTGAAATCACCTTCCCATTCTTATAAATATTCACCCATTTCTCCTGACTTATTGGGCCTAATTCCCAATTCCAACACCTTTGACTTGTGAAAAAAGTGTTTTGTGAATGTAAACTTAAAATTATTTTCTAATCTTAGCTGCATTTATCCTAAGAATACATTCCAAAACGAAGTGCTTGGGTTTTAGTGCTAGCGTGCCATAATTGATAACACCTATATCCAAATTTCTTTTTTTTCCACGTACACGGCTTGTAAATCGTCAAAAGAGATTAATTGCCCTTCTTTAATAAAAATGTGACCAGCCAGTTTAATTCCAAGTCTTTCCCAAAAAAACATAATTAGGAATTGTCATAAATTGTTTATAGTTATAATTATTCCAAATCAGAGAGAATGATATAGCCCCCATGGTTTTTTAAATCATGTTTATTATATTTTTTAATTTGCATAGTTAATTTCTTTTATTTACATTTTTTTTGGTCCCATTAGGGGACTTTTACTTTTGAATATTTTTTTTTTACATATAATGTACTGTGATTTGATCTTGCTTCTGCATATGTATTTGTACCGGATGATCTCTTGATGTTGTTTAACTGTTATACCTCTATTAGAAAGGTGCCTGTCTATTGTCGGTCCTCTGCCCCTGCTGCTCAGGTTCTCCATTGCCATAGACAACCTCCTGTCTCCATTGACATGCTACTATGACTGGCAAGTTGTATGGTGGGCAGAGTACAAATGCTTTTCCTTACAGACTCCCAATATGTCGCACATGGAATTCCCTCCCTCTGACTATGACAGTCAGTTGTATACTGTGCTTTGTGACAAGACATACTGTAGTTAGAGAGATCAGAGGATATATGTGCAAGCTGTATGAATGAAAAAAGTAGAAATGCTATAGGGTGATAGCAAGAGAGGGATGAATTAACTGCTAATCCAAAGAAGCAAAAAGGGAACCTTATTGCTTCCTCTTATAATTAGCAAGTAAAGTCAAGTATTAAAACTTGCAAACTAATGTCAGACCACTGGTGTGCAGACAGGCATAGAAAATGATTGCTCTAAGTATAGCGCTGCCTTCAGGGGTTGGGAATTAACCAGGCGGTGTATACAAAAGTATTTCTTTATTCCACGACAACGCGTTTCAAAATCAACAACAAACGTGTTGTCCTGGAATAAAGAAATACTTTTGTATACACCGCCTGTCACGTTGGGTTCGTGGACCCACTGGGCCATACCGCCTTGGCAGTATGGCAGCTGGCCAACAGGGCGAAGGTCACAGTTCGTATAAGGTATCTGTGGCAGCTCGGACAGTAGCAAGGCAGGCTCGGCTGGGACTAGGCAGCGGATAGACGTCAGGCGTGGAGCAGCAGGACAGGCGTAGATACAGCACAGCACGGCACTTGACCAGGATAGCAGGGGATACAGGATACAGGAACAGAGAACACTGGAACTGGAAAACACTAGGAGTTCATTTGCTTAGAAAAACTAGGATATGACAAACAATGCTCAGGCAAGGATCAGAAGGGCAGAGGCCTTCTTATAATACAGGAAATCATGTGAGTTGATGATGATGATTGTTTTTATGTGCGCGCCCTTTAAGAGCGGGCACGAGCGTGCGCGCGCACCCTATGGGACACAGCGGACCAGAGCGGAAGTGATCCATAGCTGCGGCCGTTGGGAGGTACGTAA
Organism: Rhinoderma darwinii; assembly: GCF_050947455.1. Taxonomy (NCBI): domain Eukaryota; kingdom Metazoa; phylum Chordata; class Amphibia; order Anura; family Rhinodermatidae; genus Rhinoderma; species Rhinoderma darwinii. The sequence goes on from NC_134688.1 coordinate 71,086,755, forward strand.
ACCGGACGGCCCTCGGCCATGGACGCTACACCTGGTTAATTCCCAACCCCTGATGGCAGCACTATACTAAGAGCCATAATTTTCTACATCTTTCTGCATTGAATCACCGGTTTTACCGGATCATCGCCAGAAAAGCAGCAGCCATCCTATGCTAACAGTAGAGTTGCGCCTGTTCATGCACAACTCACTAAGGTAAGTTAAATATACCACCGTTATTTCACCCTACAACTGTCCTCCAGGTTTTACACTATTGGAGCACCTTGTGGCTCTTTATTTTTATTACAGACCACTGGTGTGTCACATTTCAAAGCAGGACACTGCTATGTGTTACTCCAAAGAGGATTGTTTGCTGCTCGTGTTATATGTGAAGACGATATATCCAGTACTTTAATTATTTATTATATAAGGACTATATAACTGTACATAATAAGAGAATAAAATGTAAAATATGTAATTAGAATGAATATACATAAATCCTCTATTACTTTGTTAATTCATTCCAATTTATCTGCGCAGATATTTAGCATTTTTATTTAAAACTACAAGAGTAACCCGGCTTCGCACGGGTCTATTTGTTTGTTGTTTGTATGTGTGGTTAAAAACTTTGTTTCCTATTCATATGCCTCAGTCTGCTGGGGAGTTTTAGCAGCTCTCTGTTTGCTGTGATGTATCTGGTCAGCCTAGAGACGGACTTGGGTCTGTTGAGAGGTTTCAGAATATCGGACAGTAGCCATGTGCTTTGCGGCAGTAGTCTGTTGTCTAAGTGCAGGGTTACTTTTTGGAAAAGGGTTCAATTTATGAGAGTGCTGAAATCCAGTATAGGTACAGTGTAGTATAGGTACAATCCGTTCATGGAGCGTAAAGAAAGATGACTGGATTGTTATGGAAACCCGGTGTAAAACAAAAATGACTGGGTTGTTATGGGAACCTGGTGTAAAACTATGTGTAGGTCAGTGAGGCTAAGAACAAAGAACTTGCGAGCTTCTATTTTGCTAATACTGGTCATCTGATGGATATGGAGAAAGGTCCTTGATGTGGAGCCAGTGGTGCCATATTTACTTTTGTATTGCAATTTTTTGTGAATATGTCGAACGGTAGGCCCTAGAGAGCTCAGAGTTACCCGGCTTTGCATGGGTCATGGGTCTATTTGTTTGTTGTGTGTGTTGTTTCCTACTGATATGCCTCAGTCTGCTGGGGAGCTTCAGCAAATTGCTGTTTGCTGTGACGTATATTGTCAGCCTGGAGATGGGCTTGGGTCTGCTGAGAGGTTTCAGCAGCTCTGGCAGTAGCCATGCACTTTGCCGCAGGAGTCCTTCATCCAAGTGCATGGTTCCTTTTTGGAATCATGACTGGTATGGAAGGGTTTAAATTTTTGAGAATATTCAAACCAGTATAGATACAGTGCAGTATAGGTACAGTCCCTTCATGGCGAGTAACACGTAGAGTAAAGAAAAATGGCTGGGTTGTTATGGAAACCTGGTCTAAAACTGTGTGTGTGAGTGAAGCTATGAATGAAGGACCAACAAGCTTCTATTGGCTAATACAGATAGTCTGATGTGATATGGGGGAAGGTCCTTGATGTAGAAGCCAATGATGCCATATTTGCTTTTGTGAATATGTCAAGAATGGTAGGCCCTAGAGAGCGGAAATCCGGTCTAAACCCATTGGAAGCACGTGATTTACTTATGTGTCAAATTTAGTGCAGATTGGTCGAGTCGTTGGGCTGTGCGTAAAAAACATTCAACAGACAACAGAAAAAGTACTCAGCGCTGCCCGGGTATAATGTGTCAGTCTGTCTGTTTGTGTGTTCATTGGATTTGTTCCAAGGGTGCCCAGGAGGCCAATCCATGCCCTTGTATTTTCTTGGTTTACAGGGACATCGCAAGTAGCCCGATATACCCTGGCAGTTACACACTGTTTATTTCAGTTTTAACTTCCTAAATACCTAACAGCTAAACTGGTGGGAAATTGAGTCATAAGACTGTGACAGACAACATCGGCAGTTTTATTACCAGTTGGCTATAGACTACGGTTGGATCATAATTGAAAACAGCATCATGCATGACAGCTCACTCATTAGCACGCTGAACATGAAGTGCTCTATCGGCTTGCTTTCTGGCCTGGGTTCGGGCAGGAGTCTCTGCGCTTCTGAGAGCCACCTGTCTGATCTGTTGCTAAGAAAACCTGAGTTTCAGCAGCTCGAGCAGCAGTATGATGCATTTGTTCAGCTTGTAGTTAGACAAAATAAGTCAGCCCAGCTAGTAATGCAGATTTCCCCTGGCCATCAGTAATCTGATTGGTTGCTATGGGTAACCGCTCCCCTGTACCTTCACATCTAGGATTATCTTGTAAAGTGCACTACCTGCTTCTGCCAGATAAACATATCTTTACCATAAAAGCGAATGTCTGTATTCACTTTTATAGTACTGGATCGTGATCATGTGATAATGGCTGATAACAGAGAACAACAGCAAGGTCGGGACCTTTACGAAAACCTTCCTGAACACCCGATGTACCTACGTGCCAAATTTGAGGTCAAATAGTTCAGGTGTTTGGATGCCTATAGAGGATGGCAAACAAACATTCGCTATAATGGCTGATAACAGAGAACAACGGCAAGGTCGGGACCTTTACGAAAACCTTCCCGAACACCCGATGTACCTATGTGCCAAACTTAGGGTTACATAGTTCAGGTGTTTGGATGCCTTTAGAGGACAACAAACAGACATTCGCTATAATGGCTGATAACAGAGAACAACGGCAAGGTTGGGACCTTTACCAAAACCTTCCTGGACACCCGATGTACCTATGTGCCAAATTTGGAGTCAAATGGTTCAGGCGTTTGGATGCCTATAGAGGACAGACAAACAGACATTGGCTTTTATAGTATAGAATAGCAGAGTTCCCCGGCTTCACACTGGTCCATTTGTCACACTGGTCCATTTGTTTGCTGTTTGTGTGTGGCTAAAAACTTAATTTCCTACTGATATGGAGCCGATATATCCAATAAAGTCCAAGTGCAGGGTTCCTTTTTGGAGGCATGACTGGTCTGAAAGGGGTTCAATTTATGACAATGCTTTAATCCACAGGCTTGGTTCTGTTGAGAGATTTCAGCAGCTCAGGCAGCAGCCATGCTCTTTGCCACAGGAGACTTTCGTCTAAATGCAGGTTCCTTTTTGGAGGCATGACTGGTATGAAAGGGTTTCAATTTATGAGAATGCTCAAATCCAGTATAGATACAGTTAGTTTACGGCAAGTAACACGTCGAGTAAAGAAAAATGGCTTGGTCGTTATGGAAACCTGGTCTAAAACTATGTGTATGTGAGTGTGACTAAGAATGAAGGACCTGCGAGCTTCTATGGACTAATACGGGTCATGTGATATGGAGGAAGGTCCTTAATGTGGAAGCCAGTGGTGTCATATGTGCATTTGTGAATATGTCAAGAACGGTAGGTCCTAGAGAGGTGAAACATGGTATAAACCTTTGGAAGCGCGTGATTTACTTATCTGCCAAATTTGGTGCCGGTTGGTATAGTCGTTTGGCCGTGCATAAAGAACATGCTACAGACAACAGATATTCATTTTTATGTATATATATATATATATATATATATATATATATATATATATATATATATATATATATATATATATATATATATATATGTCAATCTGCCAAAAATTCAACATTTTAGCCTTCACTCCCTTTTCTTTTATAAATGTTAAAAGATTATCTTTTTTACCTTTTGCATTTCTGTCCTTGTAGTTACTAGTTTTCCCCTTAAATTTAACCGCTTCCTAAATAATTATTAAAGTAGATAGGATGTTATTTTAATGTTTCTCTTGATGAGGGATATTAGACTAGTGAAATGTCTAATTTACTTAAAGCACAAATTCCACATGTAGAACTAGCTCCGAATACAGATACTTGGCTAGTCCCAGGATTTAGATGCCAATCTATTATGCCTGAACAAATTCACGTTCAGGGAAGAAATTGTCCTGAGGCAAGTGTTGTATCAAAGGCTGATAGGCAGCTCACAGCAGACTAGAGAGCAGCAACAGGCCATGAAGATTAAACGGAAGTAAAGTGAGTCAATAATGGTGAATCATTCAGTACAAAATCAGCAGAAAAAGAGATCATCACAGGGAAATATTGTCAGGCAAGAGGACTCAGCATGGTACCAGAACAGTGGACAGGATCATTGTCCCAGGGCAGGAAAGGATGAGTTGTGTGAGAAACAGGGCTGCCACCCGTCAGTACAGGCTGGACCCGGCAGAATGCCCTAGGGGGAGGCCACCATGATCAGGGATGTAGGCAGGGAAGGAGTTAAGGAGTTAGGAGGGGAGGTTAGTGGGGCGAGGCTAGGATACTTAAGGGTGGCAGAGAGGAAGGACGCCGCCATTACACCTAGCAGCACAGGAAAGCTTGTCCTGTACTGCTTTCAGCATGGATGCACTACTCACTCAGCTCCGGGCGGCGGTGGCAGAACGAGGTATGGCTTGGCTAGCGGAGGGGCTGGGGCTTTCAGGCCCGCTGTCGGCGACATCGAGCTCGGCGGTGAGCGGACGAGGCGAGGAGCGAAGGGAGCCCTCTGGTCCGGCGGCAGGAATGGAGGAAGCATTGGTGCTTGGATCCGGGGCGCAGGCGGTGACGTCATCTCCTCCCCGACGGCGGTCCCATCGCACGAGGCCACCGGAGAGGTTGAGCCCAGAAGTAATGCCGTGAGCCAGGCGCAGGGTAAGGAGCCCCACGAGGGACCTTCCAGGCCGGGCCCCTCGCTCGGCTGCCGGAAGCAGGACGGCCCAGTCTGAGAGGAATCCTGGAAGCCGGCCTGGCTCAGCGGAGGTGGGGGGGCAGGCGCCCTTGCAGCTGGGACCGCCCTCTGCCTCCAGACGTCGGGATCCAGGTCGTGGGCCGTGCTGGCGATGATCCAGTCGGGCGGCCCACCTGTCGCCAAGATGATGTCACGGGTTCCAGGCGTGTACCACGGTCGGTGGTGACATGGTGGGCAGGTGGGCGGCTACCTGCAGGCCGCGGGGTGGACGAGGTCCCCGACAGACGGGCGGAGAGGCCCAGTTCATCTGCGCTAGTCCGGAGCGCTCCCTTGGAGGGTCGTGGATGTCAGGCGTGTGGCGCTTGTCCTGGTACGGCTGGCCAGGATGAAGTTGTCGACTTAGAGTTCGGTGACCAAGAGGGACGTCTGGATGGATCCTTCGCCCCGGGTGATGGGGACACAGCACCTGCGCAGCCTGGTGAGTTGATGTCTCCTACTTTTTCGTTGCCTGCTATATTTCGGTCCCCAGGGGTGGGGGTTCACTTGCGCCTACGGGGTTGCCGGGGTGTAGCGGGGGGAGTCCAGGGAGTGCAGTTGGTGAGGGGGGGGGAGATTCAGGAATTGTTGGGTTGTGTGCGTGAGCTGTTGGCTCGATGCGGAGGGGGGGGCGTTTGGGTTCCCCGTCCCCGGTTTCGACGTGGGTGGGGCCGTCGGTGGGGCCCGCAGTGGTGGATAGCACGCCATGTGGAGCTGGGGGGTGTATAGGGAATCGGGTGTGGCAGCGTCGGTGCAGGCGGAAAAGGATGAGGTGCGGTTGAATGATAAGACAAAGGTCTATGTATGTTTTGAGGGCCCATTGGCGGCCCATCTGAAACCTGAAGTACGGGAAAAAATATGGAGGGACGAATATGTTGACATTTTTTCGTTGTTGCCGTTGGAGAAGTTTAATTTAGATAAAGGGAAATGGTTGAAAAGCAAAAAAGAGAAAGAGGAAAAACGTCGGTATCGGTTGATTCCGCAAACTTTTGTCAATTGGTTGCAGGCGTTTGCGATTTTGGCGAGCGTAATTGGACAGAAGACGCCTGAACTTTGTTCCGGCCTCTTCTGTTACATGGATGCTATTGGGGAGGCTCATCGAGTTTACGGCGGGCAGACGTGGCTGCGCTATGATGAGCAGTTCCGGCAGCGGATATTGGTTTATGGTTGCGGGTCATGGCTCCGGTGCGCTTTGGCCAGTCCTTTCCTGGGGGTGGGGCCGGGTCAGGTGGGGCAGGAGGAAAATCCGGGTTCTGCTGGCAGTTTATTGAGGGCCAGTGTAAGTTCGGACCGGGTTGCAAGTTTAAGCATAGCTGCTCATCCTGCGGGGGGATCTCTCACGCTGTGGTTAAATGTTTTCGTAAAGGCAAAGGACGGGGGGCCAGGGACGCCGGTGAGGTGGGAAGAAATGGAGCCCTTTCTAAATAGATTCCCTGATAGGTCCAGGGCTACTTTGTTATTGAATGGTTTTCGGGTTGGTTTCCGTATCCCTGCTCCTGCACACAAGGTGCCGTTTACCTTGCGTAATTTGCATTCAGCGTTGCAGTATCCGGGAGTAGTTGGAGATAAGTTGCGGAAGGATGTGGAATTGGAGCATATGGCGGGTCCGTTTGAGTGTTGCCCATTACCGGATCTAGTGGTGTCGCCGCTGGGGGTAGTGCCCAAGAAGGAGCAGAATAAGTTTCGGCTCATACATCATTTATCTTACCCGCGGGGGCGATCGGTTAATGATGGTATTTCTCCGGAACTTTGCTCGGTGGTTTACACATCGTTTGATGTGGAGGTTGCATGGGTGCGCCGTTATGGGGCGGGGGCTTTAATGGCGAAGACGGATATTGAGTCGGCTTTTCGCCTCCTCCCCGTGCAACCTTATAGCATACGGCTGTTAGGGTGTTATTGGGACGGGGCTTATTTTGTGGATCGCTGCATCCCTATGGGGTGTTCGATTTCCTGTGCCTATTTTGAGGCTTTTAGTTCCTTCCTGGAGTGGGTGGTTTGCGATGTGGCGGGGGTCTCGTCGGTGATACATTACTTGTACGATTTCCTGTGTGTTGGTCCGGCTGGTTCTTTGGTTTGTTCTACTTTGTTGAGCACGTTGGAGTGGGTGGCAAAGTGGTTCGGGGTGCCTTTGGCACAGGACAAAACAGCGGGACCTAGCTCCTGTCTGGTCTTTTTGGGAATCACCATTGATTCTGTGAGGATGGAGTGTTGGCTCTCGGAGGATAAATTGATGGCTTTGCGGGCGGAGGTGGATCGGGTTAGGCACTTGCGGAAGATCTCTTTGCGCGCATTGCAGTCCTTGTTGGGAAAGCTCAATTTTGCTTGTAGGATCATGCCCATGGGTCGGATTTTTAGCAGGCGGCTGTCGGGAGCGACGGCTGGGGTGTCGGCCCCGCATCATTTTATTCGTCTGCATAGAGAGCTTAGGGCGGATTTGGCAGTTTGGTTTGAGTTTTTACGTTGTTATAATGGGAAGTCCTTGATCATGTCCCCGGTGGTTGACAGCGTGGAATGGGAGTTGTTTACAGATGCTGCGGGGGGGGGGGGGGGTTTGGGGCTTACTGCAAGGGACAGTGGTGCGCTTCTCGGTGGCCGGAGCAGTGGGCGGAGTTGGGTTTGGTGAAGAACCTTGCCTTCCTTGAACTGTTTCCCATAGTAGTGGCGGTGGAAATTTGGAGTGAGAGGTTTCGGGACAGCAAGGTCCGTTTCCATTGTGATAACTTGGGGGGGGGGGTGGGGGCTATTAATAATGTGTCAGCTTCATATACCCCCGGTCATTTGGCTGTTGAGACACTTGGTTATACGTTGCCTGTCGTTAAACGCTTGGGTTGTGGCGGTTCATGTGCCGGGGATCAAGAATTACATCGCTGATTCTCTTTCTCGCTTGCAGTGGGACCGTTTCCGGATGGTGGCTCCGGACGCGGAGGCGGAGGGGATCCCTTGCCCGGACTGGCTGTGGGGGCTGGGTTACGAGCCGCAGGAGGATTGTTTCGGGCCTCGCTTGCTCCGGGTACTTGGGCGGCTTATGATTCTGCGTGGCGGGAGTGGGAAAGTTGGCTGGCAGTTCTGGATGGGGTAAGGATGGATGACGATCGGGTGGTGGCATTGTTGATTTTTCTGGGACAGGTCTCTATTGCGGGCTGGTCGGTGTCCAAGGTTAATCGTTTTGTGGTAGCCCTGGCTTTTTGTTTTAGGCTCCTGGGGTACAGGGATGTTACAAAATGTTTTGTAGTCGGCCAGGCCCTGAGGAGTTATAGGAAGGGGAGGATGTTGCCGGACCATCGGCGCCCAGTGTCTTTTATGTTGTTGGAACAGTTGTGGGGGGTGTTCGGTGATATTTGTTTTTCTAGTTTCGAGGTGACTCTATATAGAGTGGCGTTCTCGTGGGCGTTTTTTGGGGCCCTGCGGGTCGGGGAGCTGGTGGTGCCCAGCAAAAGGAGGCCTGGGGGGTGAGGATGGAAGATGTGTTGTTGACGGATCGGAGTGTGGAATTTCTGGATCCGGCGTTCTAAGATGGATCAGGGGGGTCGGGGTAAGAGAGTGGTGTTGGGGGCGGCCAGGGGGGCCAGGATGTGCCCGGTCGCATGCTTTGCAGGGTACAGAGAGGTTTCGCCGCTACTGAGGGGCCAGTGGTTGTGTCACGAGGACGGGTCCTTTCTGTCCCGGTACCAGTTTACGTTGGTTTTTCGTAGGTGTCTGCGGCAGTTGGGATTAGAGGAGTCTTTGTTTTCCCCCCATTCATTTCATATTGGGGCGGCGACGGAGGCGGTGTCATGGGGGCTGGGGGAGGAGGTAGTAAAGCGGATAGGTCGATCGGATTCCCGCTGTTTCCAGCTGTATGTTTGCCCTCAGTTTCTATGATAATACTGTAAAGGATCTTCCAGGCACAGCTTCTGTGTCAACGCCCATAGTTAATCAGTCTGCACCTGCTTCTATGTCTGTGAGACTGACTCCATCTTCCACCACTCAGGATGGCAGGCTTAGGAGTGGGAGAGCCTATCACAGCCTGGCCAGACGGAGCTAGCTCCCGCCCTCTGTCTATTTATACCTGTCTTTCCTGTTCCTCCTTGCTTGTGATTCTTCTCGTTTGGTTTCCTGGCTCTGCTGCAGCATCTGAACTATTTGACCCTGCTTCATATTGACCCTGGCTTACTGACTACTCTCCTGCTCTGCGTTTGGTACCTCGTACACTCCTGGTTTGACTCGGCTTGTTCACTACTCTCCTGCTCTGCGTTTGGTAACTCGTACACTCCTGGTTTGACTCGGCTCGTTCACTACTCTTGTTGCTCACGGTGTTGCCGTGGGCAACTGCCCCATTTCCCTTAGCTTCTGTGTACCCTTGTCTGTTTGTCTGTCGTGCACTTATTGAGCGTAGGGACCGTCGCCCAGTTGTACCCCGTCGCCTAGGGCGTGTCGTTGCAAGTAGGCAGGGACTGAGTGGCGGGTAGATTAGGGCTCACTTGTCTGTTTCCCTACCCCCATCATTGCATAATCACAAGCCATTTTACCTAGTTTACCCTGGTCCCTCACACTACTATGGACCCCCTTGAGTCCCTGGCTCAGCAAATGCAGGGTCTCTCCTTACAGGTCCAGGCCCTGGCTCAGAGAGTCAACCAGCCTGATGCTACCATGGTAGTGCCCCTCACCTCACCTCTTGAACCCCATCTCAAGTTGCCTGACCGGTTCTCAGGGGACCGGAAGACTCTTCTCTCCTTTCGGGAGAGTTGTAGGCTCTATTTTCGCTTAAAGCCCCACTCCTCAGGTTCTGAGAGCCAGCGGGTGGGTATAATTATGTCCCGGCTCCAGGAAGGGCCCCAAGAATGGGCCTTCTCCTTGGCTCCTGACGCCCCTGAACTTTCCTCCGTTGATCTTTTCTTTTCTGCTCTCGGACTCATTTATGACGAGACTGACAGGACTGCCTTTGCCGAGAGTCAGCTGGTGACCTTACGTCAGGGTAAGAGACCTGTTGAGGAGTATTGTTCTGACTTTAGGAAGTGCTGCGTAGCTTCTCGGTGGAATGACCCTGCCTTAAGGTGCCAGTTTAGGTTGGGTCTGTCGAACGCACTGAAAGATCTGCTAGTTAGCTATCCCTCTTCTGACTCCCTAGACCAGGTTATGGCTTTAGCGGTACGACTTGACCGACGTCTCAGGGAACGACAACTTGACCGTTTTTGTGTTTTCCCCTCTGACTCCCCCATGATGCCTCCCGAGGTTCCGTTGCTTCGCTCGTCCACGGAAGACTCGGAGGTACCTATGCAACTCGGGGCCTCCGTGTCCCCCTGACAACGTAGAGAGTTCTGCAGGAAGAATGGTCTCTGCTTCTATTGTGGGGATGACAAGCATCAAGTGAACACCTGTTCTAGGCGTAAGAATAAGCAGCCGGAAAACTTCCGCGCCTAAGTGATCATCGGGGAGGTCACTTGGGCGCACAGGTATTTCCCGTAAATATGAAACGTAATAAAATCTTGCTTCCCTTTCAGGTCTGCTACCGGCAGTGCCTTCGTGGATTCAGGGTCTTCTGCTAATATCATGTCTGTGGAATTTGCTATGTCTTTAGCTATGCCTTTGATTGATTTGCCTAAACCTGTCCCGGTAGTGGGTATCGACTCCACTCCTCTTGCTAATGGTTATTTTACACAGCATACCCCTGTTTTTGAACTCCTTGTTGGCTCCATGCAATTGGAGCAGTGCTCTGTACTGTTGATGCAGGGATTATCGTCCGATTTGGTTTTAGGCCTTCCCTGGTTGCAGTTGCATAAACCCACGTTTGACTGGAATACTGGGGATCTTACCAAATGGGGTAATGAATGCTTGACGTCATGTTTTTCTGTTAATTCTATTTCTCCCCCTGACGAGGTGAACACGCTACCTGAGTTTGTTCAGGACTTCGCTGATGTTTTCTCTAAGGAGGCCTCCGAACTGTTACCTCCTCATAGAGAATACGATTGCGCTATCGATTTGGTACCAGGAGCTAAGCTCCCTAAGGGTAGGATATTTAATCTCTCTTGTCCCGAACGTGAAGCCATGAGAGAGTATATCCAGGAATGCCTGGCCAAGGGTTACATTCGCCCCTCTACTTCTCCGGTAGGTGCTGGCTTCTTCTTCGTAGGGTAGAAGGATGGTGGTCTTAGGCCATGCATTGACTACCGTAACTTGAATAAAGTCACTGTAAGGAACCAGTATCCCCCTCCTTTGATTCCCGATCTCTTTAATCAGATTCAGGGGGCCCAATGGTTCTCTAAGTTTGATCTACGGGGGGCGTATAACCTTATCCGCATCAAAGAGGGGGATGAGTGGAAGACTGCATTTAACACGCCCGAAGGTCATTTCGAATACCTCGTCATGCCCTTTGGGTTGTGTAATGCTCCCGCGGTCTTCCAGAATTTAAGATTTTAAGAGATTACCTGGGGGTATTTCTTGTTGTGTACCTTGATGACATACTTGTGTTTTCCAAAGACTGGTCCTCCCACATTGAGCATGTCAGGAAGGTGCTCCAGGTCCTTCGGGAGAACAAACTGTTTGCAAAGACCGAAAAAATGTGTGTTTGGGGTGCAGGAGATACCATTTTTGGGTCAAATCCTCACTCCTCATGAATTCTGCATGGACCCCGCCAAGGTCCAGGCTGTGGCGGAGTGGGTCCAACCTGCCTCCCTGAAGGCGTTACAGTGCTTCTTGGGGTTCGCTAATTATTACAGAAGATTTATTACTAACTTCTCGGTCATCGCTAAGCCTCTTACGGACATCACTCGCAAAGGTGCTGATCTCCTCCACTGGCCTCCTGAGGCGGTCCAGGCTTTTGAGGTCCTTAAGAAGTGCTTTATCTTGGCCCCGGTGCTGGTTCAGCCAAACCAAATCGAGCCATTTATCGTGGAAGTTGACGCATCCGAGGTGGGAGTGGGGGCTGTCTTGTCCCAGGGTACCAGGTCCCTCACCCATCTCCGTCCCTGTGCCTACTTCTCCAGGAAGTTTTCGCCCACTGAGAGTAACTATGATATTGGCAACCGCGAACTCTTAGCCATTAAATGGGCATTCGAAGAGAGGCGCCACTTCCTGGAGGGGGTAGGCACCAGGTAACGGTCCTTACCGACCACAAGAATCTGGTTTTCCTAGAATCTGCCCGGAGGCTAAACCCGAGACAATCTCGATGGGCGTTATTTTTTTTACCAGATTCAACTTTTTGGTTACCTATAGGGCTGGGTCAAAAAATATTAAAGCTGATGCACTGTCGCGTAGCTTAATGGCCAGTCCTCCTTCGGAGGAAGATCCTGCTTGTATTTTGCCTCCAGGTATAATAATTTCCTCTATTGATTTTGATTTAGTCTCTGAAATTGCGGCTGGTCAAGGTTCAGCTCCCGGGAACCTTCCTGAGAACAAGCTGTTTGTTCCCCTGCATTTCCGGCTAAGGGTACTTAGGGAAAATCATGACTCCGCACTATCTGGTCATCCAGGCATCCTGGGTACCAAGCACCTCATTGCCAGAAACTATTGGTGGCCTGGGTTGCCTAAAGACGTTAAGGCCTACGTCGACGCTTGTGGGGTTTGTGCTAGGTCCAAGACTCCCAGGTCCCGACAAGCGGGCTTACTACGTTCTTTGCCCATTCCCCAGAGACCTTGGACCCATATCTCCATGGATTTTATCACCGATTTGCCTCCATCTCAAGGCAAGTCAGTGGTGTGGGTTGTAGTAGACCGCTTCAGTAAGATGTGCCACTTTGTGCCCCTCAAGAAACTACCCAATGCTAAGACGTTAGCTACCTTGTTAGTCAAACACATCCTGCGTCTCCATGGGGTCCCTGTCAATATTGTTTCTGACAGAGGGGTACAATTTGTTTCATTGTTTTGGAGCGCCTTCTGTAAAAAGTTGGAGATTGATCTGTCCTTCTCCTCTGCCTTCCATCCTGAAACTAATGGCCAAACTGAGAGGACTAATCAGTCTCTAGAACAATATTTAAGGTGTTTTATCTCTGACTGTCAATATGATTGGGTCTCATTCATTCCCCTCGCCGAATTTTCCCTTAATAACCGGGTCAGTAACTCGTCAGGGCCACGGTTCTCCTCCGTTTCACCTGTTAGTTCCAACAATCTCGAGGTAGAGGTCGTTCATCGGGAACTGTACACAGTCTGGGCCCAGGTTCAGAAGAACCTAGAGGCGTCCCACAGCATACAAAAAACTCAGGCAGATAGAAGACGATCTGCTAACCCCTTGTTTATGGTCGGGGATCTGGTGTGGCTATCGTCAAAGAACTTGCGCCTTAAAGTCCCGTCCAAGAAGTTTGTTCCCCAGTTTATAGGGCCGTACAAGGCCATTGAAGTTCTCAATCCTGTCTCCTTCCGACTGGAGTTGCCCCCATCTTTTCGAGTACACGACGTGTTTCATGCCTCCCTCCTTAAACGCTGCTCCCCGTCCTTGGCTCCCTCGAGGAAACCTCCTGTTCCCGTTCTCACCCCTGAGGGGGTAGAATTCGAGGTGGCCAAGATTGTGGACAGCAAGATGGTCCAAGGCTCCCTCCAGTACCTGGTCCATTGGAGAGGATACGGGCCTGAGGAGAGGACTTGGGTACCTGCCCGGGATGTTCACGCTGGGTTATTGGTCAGGAGGTTCCACCTTCGTTTCCCCAATAAACCAGGTCCACCTAGAAAGGGTCCGGTGGCCCCTCATAAAAGGGGGGGTACTGTAAAGGATCTGCCAGGCACAGCTTCTGTGTCAACACCCATAGGTAATCAGTCTGCACCTGCTTCTATGTCTGTGAGACTGACTCCATCTTCCACCACTCAGGATGGCAGGCTTAGGAATGGGAGAGCCTATCACAGCCTGGCCAGACGGAGCTAACTCCCGCCCTCTGTCTATTTATACCTGCCTTTCCTGTTCCTACTTGCTTGTGATTCTTCTCATTTGGTTTCCTGGCCCTGCTGCAGCTTCTGAACTATTTGACCCTGCTTCATATTGACCCTGGCTTACTGACTACTCTCCTGCTCTGCGTTTGGTACCTCGTACACTCCTGTTTTGACTCGGCTCGTTCACTACTCTTGTTGCTCACGGTGTTGCCGTGGGCAACTGCCCCATTTCCCTTAGCTTCTGTGTACCCTTGTCTGTTTGTCTGTCGTGCACTTATTGTGCGTAGGGACCGTCGCCCAGTTGTACCCCGTCGCCTAGGGCGGGTCGTTGCAAGTAGGCAGGGACTGAGTGGTGGGTAGATTAGGGCTCACTTGTCTGTTTCCCTACCCCCATCATTACAAATACAGTCGAAATCCCTCCTCCTTTTCTCTCTCCCTCACTCTCGTTTTCTCTCCTCCTGTAATGACGGGGTAGTGAGACAGACAGGTGAGCCCTAATCTACCCGCCACTCAGTCCCTGCCTACTTGCAACGGCCCGTCCTAGGCGACGGCGCACAACCGGGCGACGTTCCCTACGCTCAATAAGTGCACGACAGACAAACAGACAAGGGTACACAGAAGCTAAGGGAAATGGAGCAGTTGCCCACGGCAACAAAGTGAGCAACAAGAGTAGTGAACGAGCCAAGTCAAACCAGGAGTGCACGAGGTACAAATCGCAGAGCAGGAGCGTAGTCAGTAAAGCCAGTGTCAAAAATGAAGCAAGGTCAATAATCATAGCAGGAGCAGCAGAGCCAGGAAACAGAAAAGAATCACAGGCAAAGGAGGAGCAGGAAATGCAGGTATAAATAGACAGAGGGCGGGAGCTAGCTCCGTCTGGCCAGGCTGTAATAGGCTCTCCCACTCCTCAGCCTCCCAGCCTGACTGGTAGAAGATCATGTCACTCTCTCAGACTTAGGAGCAGGTGCAGACTGATTACCCACGGTCGTCGACACAGAAGCTGTGTCTGGCAGATCCTTTACACCTCCTCACTGTTTTCGCTCACATACGTGCATAGTTTTTGCTTTAATTAGTTGGTTTTTATTTTCCAGGTCTCTCGGGCCGATTGGTGTGGATCGTCGGGCATTCGTACGTTCATTGGGGGGCGGAGCGGGCTGATGTTCGTGCAGACGGTCGGCAGTTGGGTTTTCGGCGGGGGTAATGATTTGGGTAGTCGTCCTTTCCGGGAATTGATTAGGGATATTAAATATGATCTACTCAGGTTGTGGTCCAGTTTCCTGGGAGTTAAGGTGGTATGGTCGGAGATTGTCCCGTGTAAGGTTTGGCGGCATGCCAGGTCGGTGTCGCGTTTAAATAAAGCCCGGGTCAAGGTTAATCGTTCAGTTTCGGGTTTCGTGGTAAGAAACGGGGGGTCTTCGTGCATCATTACGACTTCGAGGATGGCCTGGGTAACTATTGGCTGGGTGATGGTGTGCACCTGATGGCCGTGGGGATTGACCTGTGGACTCTGCACTTGCAGGAAGGAATCGAAAGGGCCCTCTTGTTGGGTGGGGGCTCGCATACTTAAAGGTGTCTAAGTATGTTCGTGCGGCGGATTGGGGGTCCTTGGAGTTGGTGGTAAATTACTGTGGGGGGGGGGGGGATTCATCGGGGGTATGGACCCTCCCCAATTTATTATGGTTGGTAGTCTGGTCAATTTGGGCTCCTGCTGGGTGGTGTCCAGGGGAGTGGTTGCGATTTAGGTCAGCCAACTGCAGGTATAACGGTGCCCCTGAGCCAGTAGGGTGACGGCTGGGAGTAAAATACGATGCAGGTGGGCTGTTTTGGTGACAGACTTTTGTAGCTCCAAGGACTCCCCTTCCATTGTTATTATTATTTGTAAATCGTTGTTCATTATGTTTGTTTGTAAATAAAATGGCTGCTGTGGCCAAATTTAATCCAACCCAAGTGTCCGAGTTTTATTATAGGGATGGGGGTTTGGTAAAGGGTATGGCCATTAAGGGAAGGGGAGTGGGTGAAGTAACATGCCCCCCGGTAGGAGAGTACGCACTCTACAGTCCCCTGATCAAGTACAGGCTGGACCCGGCAGAATGCCCTAGGGGGAGGCCACCATGATCAGGGATGTAGGCAGGGAAGGAGTTAAGGAGTTAGGAGGGGTGGTTAGGGGGCGGAGGTTAGTGGGGCGAGGCTAGGATACTTAAGGGTGGCAAAGAGGAAGAACGCCGCCATTACACCTAGCAGCACAGGAAAGCTTGTCCCGCCCTCCCTCCCTAAATGTTTTTGTTCATCTGTGTTTTGGCAATTTTGGTATTTCGCTTTGTTGCTCGTTGTTTTTGTTTTTCCGCACGTACCAGAGGATGCTGTGGAACAGTTTTGCAATGTCGCAGCAGTTGTTTGGCGGATTGGGGGTCCTTGGAGTTGGTGGTAAATTACTGTGGGAGGGGGGATTCATCGGGGGTATGGTCCCTCCCCAATTTATTATGGTTGGTAGTCTGGTCAATTTGGGCTCCTGCTGGGTGGTGTCCCGGGGAGTGGTTGTGGTTTAGGTCAGCCAACTGCAGGTATAACGGTGCCCCTGAGTCAGTAGGGTGACGGCTGGGAGTAAAATACGATGCAGGTGGGCTGTTTTGGTGACAGACTTTTGTAGCTCCAAGGACTCCCCTTCCATTGTTATTATTATTTGTAAATTGTTGTTCATTATGTTTGTTTGTAAATAAAATGGCTGCTGTGGCCAAATTTATCCAACCCAAGTGTCCGAGTTTTATTATAGGGACGGGGGTTTGGTAAAGGGTATGGCCAAGAAGGGAAGGGGAGTGGGTGAAGTAACATGCCCCCCGGTAGGAGTGTACGCACTCTACAGTCCCCTGATCATGTAAATTCCTGGACAGTTTATAAAAATAAGGAAATTTTTTAAGAAATTGGTGCTTTCGTCATTTTTTTACTAAATTTGGAGGAGCATTCACAGATTGTTAGGATTCTTATTATTATACTTTTACAGTTTACAGTAAATGAAGATATTTTGTTCTTAACACTGCTATCAGCTATAAACAGATATAACATATCTTTATGACTTATTATGGTTTTCCAATTAGTCAGTAAAATTTTTTGGCTTTCTGGGATTTTTGAATAAGTTGTCCAGAAAAAAAAAATTGGGTTGGTAACCCTCGCGAGAGGCAAGGCTAGATACGAAAAGCCAATTTTGTAAGGACATTTTCTTATTTAAAGGGAACGTGTCACATTGCAAATGCAGAAGGAGGATCTGAGCATATTGATATATAGTTTTGTGGGAAAACATTGAGTATAACTCGTATGGCCTCTGTTCATTCTGGGCTTAGGAATCCAGTGGACAGTCTCACTCAATGATTGACAGCCTTTCACGTATAAGTTAGCATACAAAGATAGTTGTCAATCAGTTATTAGGACCATCCACTGTACTCCTAAGCCCAGAATGAACAGAGGTAGTACGAGTTATGCTTAATGTTTTCCCACAAAACTATATATCAATCTGCTCAGCTACTCTTACTCTATAGCATGCTATGTTGCCTGCAGACTTTTCAATGTGTCAGATTTAAGTCAGTTGCCCAGCTCATCATGTAGTTCATTTTGCCCCTGAATTTGGCCTCTATGATATCAGTGTAAATAATAATGGCTGTCATTCATGTTTTTGTACGAGTGTATAAAGTTACTGAATTTAAAATTACTTTTCCGATGTATCATCGATCTTATCCAATAGTCAGTGTGTATTTATAAAAGCCCTAAGCTGTATACTGTATACTGAAACATAGCGGAGTTGGGAAGATTATATGTAGTAGATAATTTAAAAAAAAATGTTTAAGATGTCCATGGCACATATACAGTATAATCGGCTGAATTTATCCAAGGTTTTAGAACTATGTCAGGGATTAAGTCCCTAAAAAGTTAAGAGATAAATCCAAAATATTGATCCTTATTGCCTAATTTACTCATATAATCCTATTCCAGATTTTGAGACAAACAGTAGTAGAATTCAAATTTGGGTTTATTTTTTTAAGAACCAGTAGATAATAAATAAACAGACCTTTGAGTAAGCTAACCCCAACTTGTACTTTTTCTAACTCGGGCCTGCCCACTTCATTTAGCTCTGACCAGCAAACCTTGATCGGTTCTAGTATGGTAAATGGTAATGTCAGGAACCCCTATAACCCTAGAATTTATTTAGCTAAAAAGAATAGTCTTAGCAATTCCAGCATATTTGGTGCCCCATATAAATCTCAGGATCAAGTTCTGCAACCCCTTAATTTGTTGAATTAGAAAAGATCAGACGAACACACTTAAAAGTATTCAAGATAGTTGGAAGAATCTTTAATTAGTCTTACATTTATTTGAGCTATCCATGAAAGTGATAGATTTATAAAATTTTTTGGTAAGATCTAGTATGACTTTTGAATTTGATTTAATTATTGAAGACACTGAGTGTGAAGTTTAAATGCCTAGATAAGTGAAATCTTTATTGATTCAACTGCATGGATTTTAGAGGTTGTGTAAGTTCATAATTCATATTAATGACCAACAGTTGGCACTTATTTTCATTCCGTTTATAATATGATACCCTAGAGTATTCCTCAATGTTTTTTCTTAAGTTGAGCAAAGAAAAGACGGGGTTAATGCAGGAAATAAGAATATCATCTGCATAGAGACCCACTGTATCTTTTTTTGAGCAGCTTTTAATACCCTGAATGCCTGCATTCAAGCTAATCGCTTGCGCCAGGGGTTCGATAGAAAGATTCAAAATCAATGTAGAAAGGGGACATCCCTGAAGTGTACCTTTTGTAATTAAAAATAGTTTGGATCTAAAACCCATGTTGTAAACCTTAGCTGTAGGAGAAGAGTAAAGTGACAGGACAGCATCCCAAAAAATCCCCAGAAAAGCCATAATTAATCAAGACTGCCATAAGAAATCTGCAGTGCACTCTGTCGAACGCTTTCTCCCTAAAGGCCAGCCAGCTGCACCTACTCTATCCCCCTTCTAGTTGCATCTCTAGTATACTTTTTGGGCATAAAACTGAGCTGATCTGGTGAAATAAGTGGTTAGAACTGTGGTTAATCTTTTTTAGCTAATATAGTATATTAGTATAATATTTCCATTAAGTAAGGAAATAGGTCTATAGTTCTGGGGTAGCATTGGAGCTTGTTGAGAAGCAAGAAGAGCCACAAACTCCAGATAATATTAATTTAAGAAACCATCAGGTTCCAATGTTTTGTTGTATTTTAGCAGCTTTATCACTTCCCTGTTATGGAATCACCAGTTGAGGAATTCCCAGGGTGGAAATTTGTGGAATTGCTAGGTGAGCGATTCCCCAAAGGCTGCAGGAGACTGTCAGGAATGAGCGTGCAAATAAATCTGCAACCCCAAATCCATCACAACTCTGACCAACAGAATCTAAGGCTACTCTATGGTTTTCGCCAGAGCCCATCGCAAGGCAGGTTGGACTTTGCAGCATAGGACCCAGATTGTTTTAACAGAGTTCGGTGTTGGATATGAGGTGCAATGCAGGCAATACCAGAGCAGATAACAAGATAGCCCGAGGGCAAACAGAAAGTCCAAATCACAAAGCTAGTGGATATCAGGGATTGCAGAGGTCAAAACCAGCCGGGAGCAGAAAGTCCAAATTAGTAAGCAAAGGGTAATCCAGAGACAAGTCGAGGTCCAGTTTCAAAAAGTTCAAATAGTCAAAGGTACAGAGCATAGTCAGTAGCTTGATCAAACACATGGAAACAAGGAAAATCCCAAGCAAAGAAAACAGAACCAACCCAGATTTAAATACTCCACCCTTCAATCTTATAGGAGGAAAGACAGAAGTGGAATAGGCTCAACAACTAAAACCAGAACTGCCCAGAAGCTACACTAGTAGTCGTGGTAATCTTAAAGGAACAAACGTTTCCTAACACTGCCTTCCTTTGGAGACGATAATTTCCATATTTAACTGGTATTTTTGTTCTTCATCTAGAGTCGGTTTTCCCACACTCACTCAAAACTTATCAATAGAATCGAATTAGGTTTTAACAAGGTCTCGGTTGTCCTTTAGATTATATAGACTAAAATAATAGTCAGCAAACATATCCATTATTGTTTGTGGATCATGTATACTGTCTCCATTTGCATTATACAACTTTTCTATGCTTATCTAAAAAAAAAAATCATGCCTCGAAAAGCACTAGCGAAACACCTACAAATAGCTTCCCATTAAAATTAATGGGCAATACGGAGTTTAGTTCAGACGAGGTGTAATTTTACGCCGCTGTTTTAAAAACAGGGCGTTAAAAGGAGCATGTCACTTGAGGTGTTTTTAGAAAATGCTTTTCCATTGACACTCAAAAACGGCTCCAAAAAAACGCTTGAAATTCATTTTCAGCTTCAAAATAATTTTCAGTACGCTCTTGCAATAATACAGCCTGTTCTGGATTATGATAGAGCTTATTTGTATGTATATTGTGATGATGTAGCTGATTTTTCTCCTGCTTTTCCAGACAGGCCTGTATGGATATGCACATGCCTCTGGTAGAGGCCTTATGGGCACACCAAAATATAGATAGAGATACCTAATTTGTCTAATTTAAATTGCAATATTCGCAAATAGCGTTTTCCATCTCCTGTTAATGGGATTGCAATATTCAAGGGTTCATTCTTCAACTGGATGGTTCATTCCTTGACTGGATGGATTGATCATGATTAAAAAATAAATCCGAGCATTGATTGACCATGTGAATAGTAGAATCTCGACTTTATTTACAGATTGAAGCAGCTGCAAATCCAAGAGAAAAACGTTAACAAGGGAGTATGTTTGATGTGGTTTGGGAAAAAATGAATGGTCTCTCTCAGCCCCCTACAGATATCGCCAAATATCATGAAGATCTGAAGGGATTAGAATGTCCCTAACTGACTTACGCATTAAAATCCCCCCCCCCCAATAAAAACCATACCAATGAATGTATTACTAAGGAAAATGGTCTTGAATATTCACCTTTGGTCTCTTCACAAATGAGACTGCTAGTACTTGAGGAAGCAAAACTCTAACTTGGTCCAAAAGAACCTCGACATAATTCCGAACCAGTTGATCATGTTATTCCCTTATATAATCCCTGCTTTACCATAGGACTAGATGATTTTATAGGTACTTTGGCAGTCTCAAATATGTCATTTTTATCTAAATGGAGTCTGCAGAATAATAATTCTCTACACAGACCAATCTGAGATGATTATGGGAAATCCAACAGTACTATCGGCATCAGTTAGCGGAGACACAGCGCCATCTCACCCAGCCGTGGATACTGTGTAGAAAGCAAAGTGTGGTGGCTTGGCCTTACAGATGCCGTTAGATTACAGCAGCATGTTTTATCTTGTGATTTTGATATGTCTAATACCCCTCTGAAGTATTATTTAGTTTAATCTTTCGAGTGGTAACCAAGACCTTTTATTGCATATTCAAATCAATTTCTCCCAAACGGCTTTCAATTAAGCTGACATTTACATTCATAGATGTTGATTTAAAAGGGTATTTGTATTTATATCAGTTACAGCTTTGTGAAAGTCTCTTGATATAAAGCATCATCTTTATCAGAATCAAAGCCTGTATTAAATTGATCTGTGGTTGTTCCAAATGAAAGGATATGTTAGTATTTTCGGAAATCCTTTTCTACAGTAGCTTGAAAAATATTCTGTATACTATCTAACAGGAAGCGTACTTATTGAAAACTATTAGGATTTTGCTAAGTATTAACTCAATGTGATAATGCAATAGAAGCAGAGGCAGTTCCGCTCCCTCTATTGGCCCAGACAATCACGTGATCACTGTAATAACTATCAGTTAACTCAGCTGCTTGGTCTATCTATTATTAGACAGACCCAGTTACAGGAAAAATCTGTTGTGTAAAAAAAAAAAATAATAATCATGTCCCCCAAAGTCTTTTCTGACTTTGTAAAAATATTTGAAAATTAAACAAATAATAATAAAATAGTAAAAAAGAAAACAAATAAACCCTAATATTCCCAACCTTATCTGAAGCCCTTGCCACAACACAATTCCCCCTACTAGGCCATTCTACATATGAAAATACAGTAAATGGTGGAATATAGCAGAC
Source organism: Rhinoderma darwinii (assembly GCF_050947455.1). Lineage (NCBI taxonomy): Eukaryota > Metazoa > Chordata > Amphibia > Anura > Rhinodermatidae > Rhinoderma > Rhinoderma darwinii. The sequence continues at coordinate 71,108,516 of NC_134688.1, forward strand.
ACACATTCTATTGTAGGGTTTCTCTATGTAGTAAATAAAAATTAAATAAAAATAAAAAAACAACAACAAATGCTATATGTATAAACATAGTAAAAGCAACAAAAAAAAACACAATAATCACTTTAATAGCAAAAGAGAATTAAAAAAAGACATTTAACCAGCGCAAGTAGAAAAGTATTAAAAAGTGTCTAGTCCTTCATTAGAAAAATATGTGCTATAATAAAACAGGAAAAAGACAGCATATTTAGAATCAATACACAGAATGTCACTGTATCCATTGTCCAACTGACGGCAATTAATCTTATCAGAGGATATTCTGATGGGCCTAAGACGAAGTTGTCCCCATACTCTAACATGTATGTAAAAAGCAGAACCTAGGAAAAATAGAACTTGTTTTGCACTAATTTCATAGAAGTATAGCAAATTTTATAGCTGATTGTTATATATTATTATAAGTGTATATATTATAAATGTTTTTGTAAGTGTTACAAATCAATTTAAAATTGTTAATGCACATATAAGCAATATAGCAGAGTTAAACGGTAAACACAAATAGCGCGCTGGACACAAACCTTTGGGACCTTAAGGACACATTAGATTCTTGCCTTAACCCCTTAACGACCAAGGACGAAAATGAACGTCATGGTCGGCTGCTAGTTCCCGCACCATGACGTTCATTTTCGTCCGCATTTCAAACTGTCACTCTGTGTAAACACAGAGTGACAGACCCGCGCTGACAGTTGTCCCCGACAGCTGAGACATCAGTCTCGCCGGACAGCGGACCATCGCCGCTGATTTCGGCAGTTAACCCCTTAAGTGCGGCGACGGATTGCCGTCGCCGCATTTAAGTGGTTTGAAGCACATCAGCAGCCCCCACGAAGTGATCGTGGGGGCTACCGATGCTTGTCACGGCAATCGGAGGTCAGATAATGACCTCCGGGTTGCCATGCACGGAAGCCTCGGAGGAACAGCCTCCGGCCGTTCCTCCTCTGCTTCCTGTCAGTGTGACAGTCACGTCACAATGACAGTTAGAGTACATTACACTACGTGTGTAGTGTAATGTACTCTAGCAGCGATCAAAGCTGCAAGACTAAGTGTCCCCTAGTGGGACAAGTTAAAAAAGTAAAAAAAAGTAATAAAAATGTTTTAAAAAAAGTGTAAAAATAAAAGTTATAAGTTCTATAAACACTAAATGCTTTTTTTCCTATAATAAGACTTTTATTATAGAAAAAAAATGAACACGTTAAAAAAGTACACATATCTGGTATCACCGCGTTCGTAACGAACCCAACTATAAAACTATAATGTTATTTTTCCCGCACGATGAACACCCCAAAAAAAATCTATAAAAAACTACGACAGAATCGCAATTTTTTGGGTCACCACCGCTCCCTAAATAAAGAATAAAAAGTGATCAAAAAGTCGCATGTACCCGAAAATAGTACCAATAAAAACTTCTATCCGTCCCGCAAAAAACAAGCCCTTACACAGCTTTTTTGACTAAAAAAGTAAAAAATGATGGCTCTCAGAATATGGTGACACAGAATTTTTTTTTTTTTATAAATAAGTCATTTTATTGCGCAAACGCTAAAAAAAAGGACCAAACCTATATACATATGGTATCGCCGTAATCGTACCAACTCACAGAATAAAGTAAAAATGTCATTTATAGCGTACGGTGAGCGCCGCAAAAAGAAAACCTAAAAAACGGTGTCAGAATTCCTGTTTTTTGCTCAGGATTGCAAAAAAATTGAATAAAAAGTGATCAAAAAAAATCGCATGTACCCCAAAATGGTACCAATGAAAACTACAGATTGTCCCGCAACAAATAAGCCTTCACACCACTCTATTGATGGAAAAATAAAAAAGTTATGGCTCTTGGAAAGCGGGGAGTGAAAATCTAAAATATGAAAGCAAAAAATGGATCAGTCCTGAAAGGGTTAATTCATTTCTAATGAAAAAACGTATGACCACATGGGGGGTATTTCCGTACTCTGGAGAAATTGCTTTATAAAAAAATGGTTGTTTTTTTCCTCCTTTATCCCTTGTGAAAATGAGAAAATGCAACATTTTAGTGGAAAAAATGTTGATATTAATTTTCGCGCCCTAATTCTAATAAACTCTGCAAAAGACCCATGGGGTCTAAATGCTCACTATACCCCTAGAAAAATTCCTTGAAGGTTTTTCCAAAATGGGGTCACTTTTGGGGGGTTTCCACTGTTTTGGTCCCTCCAGTGCATTGCAAATGCGACATGGCACCGAAAACCATTCCAGCAAAATCATAAATCCAAATGGCGCTCCTTCCCTTCTGAGCCCTGCTGTGGGTCCAAACAGCAGTTTATTACCACATATGGGGTATTGTCGTAATCGGGAGACATTGCTTTACAAATGTTGGGGTGCATTTTCTTCGTTATTCCTTGTAAATAATAAAAATTTCTATGTTGTTTCAGAAAAAAAGTACATTTTAATTCTTACAGACTAATTTCAATATATTTAGCGAAAAACCTGTGTGGTCAAAATGCTAACTATACCCCTAGATAAATACCTTAAGGGGTCTAGTTTTCGAAATGGGGTCGTTTATGGGGAGTTTCTATCATTCTGGCAGCTCAAAGCTTCTCCAAATGTACATTGGGGCCTAAAACATTTTCAAGCAAAATATGAGTCCTGAAAGCCTCCGGGAGTTCCCTTCCTTTGGGGCCCTGCCGTGTGTCCAAACAACGCACGGAAACAGCGTAGCTCGAATGCTACGCTTCTTATGTAACTGCATTTCACTACTATGGGAGTTACGGAAATTGCCTAGCTCAGCAAGCTACGCTGTTTTCGTAACTCCTGACCATAAAGTCAGGAAGAGGCTGGGAGTCAGCGATAGCATGCAAAGGTAGAACGGGGTTTAGGTGGCCCCGTTCTAGAGATAGATGCGGGTCCCAGAGGTGGGACCTGCATCTATATGACATATCCTATGGACATGTCATAAACGTCCCTGGTGGGAAAACCCCTTTAAGTTTTTGGCTCCACATTATAAAAAAACATAGGAGATCTAAAGAGGAGGGGGGGGGGGGGTGACTGAATTGTTTAAGGAGATGGATTCCTCTCTTATAATAATAGGCTAGAAAAATTGGCCTTGGTTAAAATACGCCTTAGAGGTGATCTTATTAACATGTATAAGTATATGTGTGGTTAATACAAAGAACTAGCACATGATTTATTAATTCCAAAGACTGTACAAAGGACCAGGGGACATTCACTACACGTGGAGGAAAGGTGATTAAGACAACAGTATAGGAAAGGGTTCTTTACAGTTAGGGTAGTCAAACTATGGAATGCCATTCCGCAAGAGGTAGTAATAGCAGATAATATTTGCGCTTGATCCAAGTTTTATTTTCCCTGCCTGTTACCTCATCGCGTGCCGCCACGAGGATCCGTGTGCAGATTGGATTCGTAGACTCGGGTCGGTGAGCTGGAGGAATTCCTCCCCACTTTTTTCTTGTTAGCAGATATGTCAGCTTTTAAAAAAGGACTAGATGTTTATTTACTGACGAATAGCATAGAGGGTTATAAATAATTTAGCAAAGAATAATATATAATTTATCTGGGAAATATTGAACTTGATGGACATGTGTATTTGTAACTATAGATTGTGGCAATAAAGCGGTTTTCTTCATTTCTGGCCCTTGACATGGGTAGGAGGGGAGTATCAATCATAAATGCTAGGACCCTCCCTCAGTCCTGGTCTCCCGTGTACAGCTGCTATCACTTTGATGTAACTGTGCGACACAATGTGATAAGGCCCTGCTGCCAGCACCGAAGATTTATGGCGCAATGTGGGAAAAGGTTAAAGAAAGCTTAAAATAATTGTTTAACAGAATAAAATGTTCTCTATTTACCAGAAACCTCACTCATTGAAGGGGGATAATTTAGAATAAGGCAAAGAAATTCCATATCAAGTTCAAGAATAATACAATAATATGGCATCCTAGAAACAGTATTATCAGATTTTTCTTACATGAGCATTATAAAAAAAACAATCGTATCTTCAAGGGTTGAATTCCACATAGACATATACTGTCCATATGGATGAGCATAACTAAATAAACAGTGCTGCCCACCCTCCAGCAGTGAGTTTCAGTTATGTTGGTTACATTGTTGTCAGAGGCTCCATCAGCAGCTCCATCAAATTTGACAGGAAGAATAGCGGTACTCGACAGAACTCATAAGTCAATGGGGTCCATTGGGCACCATTGGTATCCATCCTCTGACAGATCCGGCAATGCATTGTGGTTTCTGTTCTAAACATAAAACTACGGCTCAAGTGTGGACCAATTAGAAAACCCAAAATATATGGAGAATATGATCTACTGGAAATTTCAGTACTTTGGATACGACTGCTGAGAAATAGCCGATTATAATACAGGAAGAAAAAAAAACTTGTTTTTACTGTCCACATAATAAGTGCTAACATTAATAATGAACCCATGTAAAAGTCTTTTTCCTAATCTCCTTTTAATAAATTAGAAAGCGCCTCATTTTAATCAAGCAGATGGTGTCAGCCGAGAACATTTGAATGAATCCAGAAACGTTTAATCAAACTTCAGAAGAGTAACTTTAATCACATTCGCTGCAATGCTTTATAAATTAAAAACTCAAAAAGCTTTTTATCTTCTGTCTGTGTTTTTTGTATTTTGCATGTGTGTGGTTTCATATCCTACGTATCACTATTTGTAAAAGCAAAACAAATTATGAATACATATATATATATATATATATATATATATATATATATATATATATCCATTTATATAAAAGGAAAATTGTACTTGTACCATTTTAGCCAATAGATGGGCATCCTTGTGGTACCCCAGAGCTGACTTCAGCCCATTTTGAGTAAGTCCCATTTATAACAACTCTTTGTTTTCTGTCCCTTAACCATTTCTTTACCCACTTGCATATATGTTCCCCCAGTCCCTGTGTCTGTAGCTTCAGAAAAAGACTGTTGTGTGGAACAGTATCAAATGCTTTTGCAAAATCCAAATAAATCACATCAGCCGCATGACCAGCATCCAGATTTGAACTCACATCCTCAAAGAAACCGAGCATGTTGGGTAGGCACGACCTATTTTTCATGAATCCGTGCTGGTTATCAGTTATTAGACTTTTCTCCGCTATATAATTTTGCAGTTCATCTCTTAGAACACCCTCAAATATTTTACATGCCACAGATGTCAAACTTACTGGACGGTAGTTACTCGGTTCCACCTTTTTATCCTTCTTAAATATTGGTACAACATCAGCCGTCCCCCAATCCTGTGGCACTGATCCTGTTACAAGAGTGTCTAAGAAGAGGAGATACAACGGTGTGTCCAATATTGCGCCCCAGGGGCGTTGCTAGGGTCTTAAAAGATCAGGGGCACAAGCCCCGAAACATATAATCCCCCCCCCTGAAAATTAAATACATTGTGACATATACATCGGAGATAGCATATCTATGAGACTAATGATACATGATAGGCTTAGATACATGGCCCCAGCAGACAGTATCACACATGATAGACTTAGGGCTCATTGAGACAAGTGTGATATTCACCTGTGTGCTGTGCGTTGAAACAATGCACAGCACACAGATCCATTGATTTCAATTTGGCTATTCACACATGCGTGAGTTTTCACACAGCGAGTGTCCGTTGCGTGAAACTCACTGCATTTCCTATTTTGGGGTATTTCACGCACCTAGCCGCCCATTTAAGTCATTGGGTGTGTGAAAACCACAGACAGCATCCGTGTGCTGTCCGTGTTTCACACATCAATTACACTGAAAAAAAGTACCTGCAAATGCATGAAAAACACGTCACACGCAAAGCGCACTGATGTAAAAACGCAACACACATGGACAGAGTTACACACATTTTTTACATACGTAAATCTGTCACGAATGTGTGAATATAGCCTTAGATACAGGGCCCCAGCAGTAAGTATCCTTGTACTAAACCTTAGAGGCAAATTTGGAATTTCTGGGGCCCCAAGCAAAGTTATGTCTCGGGGCTCAAATCAAAGACACCTATAGAGCGTTCCCCACACAATGCCCCCTGTATACAGTGTCACACCCCCTGTATGGTTCCACACACAGTCCCCCAGCCATACATCCCCCTTGTAGACAGTGCCATGCAGTCCCCTGTAGGTAGTCCCACATACCCACCTTGTCTCAGCAGACAGTATCATACATGATAGGCTTAGATACATGGCACTGTCACTATATGTGGGCACAGTGGCATTGTCACTATATGTGGGCACTGTGGCCCTATGTCACTATATGTGGGCACTGTGGCACTATTACTATATGTGGGCACTACGTCATTATATGTGGGCACTGTGGCACTATCTACCCTGACAAATAAAATCCATCTTTTTTTATTATTATTTTTTAACAGCCATGAACGACGGACTGGAATTGAATGAGAATTTGGAGACACTGATCCAAAATGGACATGAAAAACTGACAATTAATCCGTTTTTAATGGTCATTTTTTTTCACTGTCGTGTGATTGTAGCCTAAATGACTGATGCCAGGAGTCCCGTTCACATGTACCGTGATAGGGCAGCGAAACCGGCTGACACACGGACTATTTTTGACAGTCCAATAACGGTCGTGTGAATCCGGCTGACGTGGTGACGGGTAGAGAGGGACGCAGCGCATCATTGATTATAGATTCTGTTAACCTTTCCCTGCTGGGGAACACAGGAGTTATAATCAATTAGATATATATTTTTCCAACTGTATTTATTATAAAATAAAGTATTTGCAGAGGTTAAAAGTTGTGAAGTTACGTACAATATTTATAGCAATATATGTTAAAGAGTTATTTATCGCCCAAAGTGTTGAAAAAAATTCTAGATGTAATTTTTGGTCAAAATCGCCCAGCTACTAGCACTCTGCCTGGTACACTGCTCTGCTCCTGATAACACTGTTCATATATGGACAGTGATGTCGGGGGCTTCCCCAGAGACGGAGTCCCAGAGCAGAGCTGCTTCTAGTGCTCTGCCTGTGACTCCTTCTCTCCCTCTGACATCACTGTCCATATATGGACAGTGATGTCAGGGGCATCACCAGAGACGGATTCCCGGAACAGAGCCTCTCATAGCGCTCTGCCTGGGACTCCTTCTCTCCTCCTGACATCACTGACATCTCTTGTGTTTGAGTATCTGCAGTCTCCCTCCCCCTCATGTCTGGCCCGACTGCTAAATGCTCGCTGTAACAAGTTACTACAAGCCATATATGGACAGTGATGTCAGGGGCTTCCTTAGAGACGGAGTCCCAGAGCAGAGCCGCTAGCGCTCTGCCTGGGACTCCTTCTCTCCCCCAGACATCACTGTCCATATATGGACAGTGATGTCAGGGGCTTGCGCAGAGACGGAGACCCGGAGCAGAGCCGCTAGCGCTCTGCCTGGGACTCCTTCTCTCCTCCTGTCATCACTGCCCATATATGGACAGTGATGCTGTGACGACGGCAGTGACAGCACCTGTCGGCCGAGTGGGCCCCCCCAAGGGTAGTGGGCCCCGGCACTTGCCTCAGTTTGCCGGGTGCTGACGCCGGCCCTGCATAACACATATATACAAGGAGGAGCATTGACATTACAGTACAGGAAACCTCTTGAGTTTGAGTGTCTGTAGTCTCCCTCACTCTCATGTCTGGCCCGACTGCTAAATGCTCACTGTAACAAGTTACTACAAGCCAGGCTAAGGCAGGAGACGGAGATGAGGCAGGACCTGATAGACAGGGTCACTAGCCTGGTCTGCCGGTGGGTGGGGCCTCCTCTCCTCTGCTAGCACACAGAGCAGTTCAGGGCTCACAGTCTCTACACTGTTTTTCAGCTGCACGCATCCTCGGATAGGCATCTGAACAGCAGTGTGGAAGCAGGGGACCCTTTGAGAATGGAGGCCCTGGGCAACTCCTCAGTTTGCCCCCTTCCTAACGCCGGCACTGCATGGAGCATATTTTTAAATGGGCATAAACAGTATAACAAGACAAAAACTTTTGTTGTACAGAATACACAACAATGCACAAAGAAAATGTATCAAACCTTATTTTACTATGTCCTTTAGTAAAACTATGTCCCCTTGTTTAAATATGCACTTATCTGCAAAATTGCACTTTACTTCACTCTCGCTCCACTCAGAAAAACCTTGCTTGTAGTCGTAGTCTGTCAGCTTCTCCCCTAGCATCAATATTTGGAACGTCACCAAATAATGCTAATAGTTTAATTGACTTGCTATGAAATTTACCCTAGTGTGTATGTTTGTCTGAGAGAGGGAAATTAGATTGTGAGGACTGATGTGAATGGTAATTATCTCTGTACAGGGCAGTGGAATATGTTGGCTCTATAAACAACAGAAATTAATAAATAATTCAGTCCAGAAATCCCCTCCACCATCCACCTCCTGGCCCGCTTATCAGTGGTGTGGCTCCCATGTGCTGCAGGTATACCACTGGTATTATAGTACAGCTCTAGAACAGATCCACCAACAAAATAACTACCATCTGTGCTAAAAAACGATATACAGTAACTTCTGCCCATTATAATAATTATTCTGTTAATTATAATAATAATTACTTGTCAAAAATCTATTACATCACAAAAAAAAGAGATATAGAAATTTTTAATAAACTCTTACTGGAATTCTAGAAACTATTCATCCATTCCAAACTTTGTAAGATAATAGCAAATACTAAAGATATGTTTCTTATGCAAACAGGAACATTCCTTTCACATGGTGCTACAGTTTATTTATAAATATTTAGATTATGAAAGGTGCCTGTGTTTTATTAGGTTAACCGGAATGATTTATATGTTGCTTTTTAAGATGCTGGCGTTATGTAACTACCTGTGTGGGGCACCGAGCCTTCATAAACACCAAACAGTTAAAAAGTTCCCCTGTGCCAAATATTTCCCCAGAGAGGCTAAACATGCACTTTCACGGGATATGTTGGTTGTGCCCAAGCCCTGCAGTGTCCTAAAATGGCATCTTTATGGATCTGCCCTAGATCTTTTGTTGCCCTAATGTTATTATGACCTTTATCTTGTTTTGTGTCATTCACTATATTCTTTTGCTCTTGTCGTCAAATGAGCTCAATGATGTGAACACATCTTACACCAAAGGCATTTCTTGCTAGCTATATCAGATTATTTAAGTGTTTTTTTTGTAGGCCTGCATGGTAGATAAGGTATGAACAGCTGAAATATCAATTATTTAGAATGGCAGCGTTCCCGCAAACCCATGGGTCAAGGTTCTTGGCATAAAGAGCATAATAAGATAAAAACTAAGTTGTTTACTAGCATGGAAAAATGTAATGTAACTTTTATTTCCAAAGTAGAGAATGTCAGACACCTCTCAAGATAAAGCAATATCCAACTTTGATGTTACAATTACAGGAAACATGGCGGTCATACATATATAATTCAAGAGGGAAACAATAACAAAAAGTCTGCATGCAAGAAGCTTCAGTACTTGTCCATGATTGAAAAATAGGTTTATCAAAGGGTCTGGCGTAAATAGAGTTTATATAACAAAGCATGACGTATATGTGATACACAAACAGAGAGCTATGGAGATTATTTGTTATATCCCATTTGAGGAGCTGCCTGAACGATTATGAAGCATGTAAATCAATAAAACCAGATCAGTTCTCAAGGGCTTCATGTCAGCATGATACATATTGTCAATAGTAAGAATTACATGTGCTAAAACCATCAAACAATAATAAAAAAGGCAAAAAAACAAACAAATCTAAACCATATATACAATACAAACAATATTTCCACAAGTATTGGTAACCAGAACATCATTCATCTGTTTAAGGAGGGCTACTCAAGCTTTGTCTGTTGAGGTCTTACCGGCCAGAATGTAGTGATGCCTTATCCTCACTATTGGGGCACCAAGTCCACATAAAAGTTACAAATGAATCTTAGCTTACATTTCATTTGTCATTTGAACCCAGGAACTACTGAAGAGGATGGGGAAGGGGGACTCACCAGTGAAGTTTGCTTTTCAATTTACTCCCTTGTGCTAAAGGATTACCAGTTCTTAAAACAAATATGTATGTGCATTTGCTTAAAATGAATCTCAACCTTTCTTCATCAAGTGGTTTCTAAGTCCAACATTTTCTGCTGATTTACTTCTTAATATATTTTTATAATGATATAGTGCCTGCAGTCACCACTAGGTGGGCATGGGAGCTTCCTGCATACTGGTTTAGAGGCTTTATACACACCTTTGAAAGGTTCACACTGAGCTGAAATGTTGCATGTGGAATTAAATAGGATCACTTCTTATTTGGTAATGCTGCCTCATTCCCTATTCTGTTACATTGAATGGTCATTGGACTGTGACCCAGGAGGCGTGCACCCATCCAATATTTTCGGCCAGTGCTGCTGATCTTTGCCTGTCTAAGTTATGAACTTAGATGTGATCGATAGTAGCTCGATCCCCCATCTTCAGAGACAGGTAGAACCCGCTGACTATGAACTTATCAGTCCTGCGGGACTGATGGATTCAGGTTTCAGCGCTAGATACAGCTGCTCTGAATACAGTATATAAAGCAGCTGTATCTAAAAAAGTTAAAATAATCTTTAATAAAAAGTATTTTGAAAATTGCACCAATCACACTGATAATTTTTATTAAAAAGAAGACAAAACGATTTCAAATGTGTACATAGCCTTTAATATTAGGTTCAATATACACTGTATTGACAATAGTATTGGGACACCTACACATTACACCTACAGGAATTTTTATGACATCTTATTCTATATCGATAGGCATTAAAATGAAGTTGGTCCCCCCTTTGCAGCTAAACAAGCTAACACTCTTCTGGGAAGGCTTTCGACAAAATTTTTGGAGTGTGTCTGCATACTTCCCAACTTTCAAGTATCGCAAAGAGGGATAACCTATGCAGCGCGCGTAGCGGCAATTTTTTTTTCTTTTAAACCATGCCTCTAACCCCGCCCAATCCCTGCCCATACACACCTGGTTCAGCCTCCTCACAGCATAATGCCCCTATAGAACCCCCACACAGTGTAATAACACTATAGCTGCATCTCACACAGTATAATGTAAAATAGTTGCACCCACACAGTATAATGCCCCCATAGCTGCCCCCATACAGTATAATGGCCCCATAGATTCACCCATACAATATAATGCCCCCACAGCTGCCACCATACAGTATAATGCCCCTTAGCTGTTCCCATAAAGTATAATGCCCAATAGTGCTGCAATGCCCCTGTAGATAGTACCACAGTGCCCACTGTAGACAGTGCCCACATACAGTGAAGGAAATAAGTATTTGATCCCTTGCTGATTTTGTAAGTTTGCCCACTGTCAAAGTCATGAACAGTCTAGAATTTTTAGGCTAGGTTAATTTTACCAGTGAGAGATAGATTACATAAAAATAAATAAAAAAATCACATAGTCAAAATTATATATATTTATTTGCATTGTGCACAGAGAAATAAGTATTTGATCCCCTACCAACCATTAAGAGTTCAGCCTCCTCCAGACCAGTTACACGCTCCAAATCAACTTGGTGCCTGCATTAAAGACAGCTGTCTTAAATGGTCACCTGTATAAAAGACTCCTGTCCACAGACTCAATTAATCAGTCTGACTCTAACCTCTACAACATGGGCAAGACCAAAGAGCTTTCTAAGGATGTCAGGGACAAGATCATAGACCTGCACAAGGCTGGAATGGGCTACACAACCATAAGTAAGACGCTGGGTGAGAAGGAGACAACTGTTGGTGCAATAGTAAGAAAATGGAAGACATACAAAATGACTGTCAATCAACATCGATCTGGGGCTCCATGCAAAATCTCACCTCGTGGGGTATCCTTGATCCTGAGGAAGGTGAGAGCTCAGCCGAAACCTACACGGGGGGAACTTGTTAATGATCTTAAGGCAGCTGGGACCACAGTCACCAAGAAAACCATTGGTAACACATTACGCCGTAATGGATTAAAATCCTGCAGTGCCCGCAAGCTCCCCCTGCTCAAGAAGGCACATGTACAGGCCCGTCTGAAGTTTGCAAATGAACATCTGGATGATTCTGAGAGTGATTGGGAGAAGGTGCTGTGGTCAGATGAGACTAAAATTGAGCTCTTTGGCTTTAACTCAACTCTCCCTGTTTGGAGAAAGAGAAATGCTGCCTATGACCCAAAGAACACCGTCCCCACTGTCAAGCATGGAGGTGGAAACATTATGTTTTGGGTGTGTTTCTCTGCTAAGGGCACAGGACTACTTCATCGCATCAATGGGAGAATGGATGGAGCCATGTACCATCAAATCCTGAGTGACAACCTCCTTCCCTCCACCAGGACATTAAAAATGGCTCGTGGCTGGGTCTTCCAGCACGACAATGACCCGAAACATACAAGGCAACAAAGGAGTGTCTCAAAAAGAAGCACATTAAGGTCATGGAGTGGCCTAGCCAATCTCCAGACCTTAATCCCATCGAAAACTTATGGAGGGAGCTGAAGATCCGAGTTGCCAAGTGACAGCCTCGAAATCTTAATGATTTACAGATGATCTGCAAAGAGGAGTGTGCCAAAATTCCATCTAACGTGTGCAAACCTCATCATCAGCTACATAAAATGTCTGACTGCTGTGCTTGCCAACAAGGGTTTTGCCACCAATTATTAAGTCTTGTTTGCCAAAGGGATCAAATAGTTATTTCTCTGTGCACAATGCAAATAAATATATATCATTTTGACAATGTGATTTTCTGTTTTTTTTTTATATAATCTATCGCTCACTGGTAAAATTAACCTAGCCTAAAAATTCTAGACTGTTCATGTCTTTGACAGTGGGCAAACTTACAAAATCAGCAAGGGATCAAATACTTATTTCCTTCACTGTAAATGGTGCCAGTGTCCATAGTGCCACAGTTCCCACTGTAGATAGTGGCTCAGTGCGCACATAGTGCCATAATGCCCACATATAAAGTGCCATAGTGCCAACATATAAAGCTCCAGTGCCCAAATATGAAGTGCCACAGTGCCCATGTAGATAGTTCCACACAGTTCCCATGTAAATATTGCCACAGTGTCCCTGTAGAGAGTGCCCATATAGTGCCAAAGTGCCCATGTAAATAGGGCCACACTCCCCTTGGATAGTGCCACCCCCCCTGCAGATAGTGTTCCCCCTGTAGATAGCCCCATTGGAGCTACCTCTAGGAGCGTAAATCCCCAGTGAGAGCATTGGCAACGCTCTGGCCGAGGATTTCGCTCCTGGAGGAGCCCTTGACGTCACTGTCCATATTTGCATAGTAACATCAAGGGCTCCCCCAGGAGCAAAATCCCTGGTCAGAGCGTCGGCAACGCTCTGGCCGGGAATTTCTCTCCTGGATATACCCCTGACATCACTATCCACATATGGACAGTTATGTCAGGGGCTCCCTCTAGAAGCGAAATCTCCGGCCATAGCATCGGCAACTTTCTGGCCAGGGATTCCGCTCCTGGAGAAGCCACTAACGTCACTGTCCATATATGGATAGTAACATCAAGGGCTTACCCAAGACAGGAGACCATGGCCAGAGAGCTTGCGTTGCTCTGGCCAGGGACTCCATAGTTGAATGCTGAAGCAGGGAGCTCACATTTCGTTGCTTTAGCATTGGATTCAACTGTATCTGCATCCTGAGGACGCAGGTACAGTTGACATCGGACATACGACCGGCCGTCCGGGACAGCGGGGCACTGCCCAGAATATGGGACTGTCCCGCTGAATCTGGGACGGCTGGGAGGTATGAGTCTGTGGGAATTTTTCTCCATTTATCCAGAAGACCATTGTGAGGTCAGACACTGATGTTAGACAAGAGCGCCTGGCTTGCAATCTTTGTTCTAGTTCATCCTAAAGGTGTTCCATGGGGTTAAGGTCAGGTTAAGGTATATGTTCTCTTTTAAATTAAAGTCTATGCAGGAGATTTGGAGCTCTGTATCAGAAAAATGGAGTTCCAACCGTTATTTAAACCTATTTAGATAACAAAACAAAATGGTGTTCACCAGCCGATGATTCCCCTACCTTATTGGGGAAACTGGCTAATTAGTATGAGCCCTCAATGTGATTGACTACTCAACCTCAAAGACCAGATTCCTCACCTAAAATCCACAACAAAGTATAATGCAATACATGGAAATGGGATATTCAAAACTCAAGTCACATGTATCAAAAATCTATTAGATGTGAAAAATCTCTGACAAAAAAAACTTTGACACGGTTTTGCAGCACAATCCACAGCAGATCTGAATAGACCCAAGCAATACTCCAGTGATCAGCCATTCAAGCTAAACAAAGAACAGTTGTTGCAGGAGGTGATTTATGAACAGAACGTTTATTATGAGGGAAAGGCACAACTGCCATACCCATGTGCTATTATCTTACCATCTATCAAGGCTGGCATCAGCACCCAAATCCGGGCAAGTGCCGAGGGCCACTACCCTTGGGGGGGGGCCCACTCGGCCATCGGGTGATGACGCTGCCATCATGGCTCCTTCACGAGTGGAGTCTTGCCGGGGATTCTACTTCTAGCATAAGCCCCTGTCTAGCCGAGCAACACCACATTCAATAGTATCTGCATCCTTAGGACACAGATACTATTGAACGCTACGGCAGAGCAGGGAGGTATCTCCCATTTACTACGCTACAGACTCCCAGGCAGAATGCTAATAGCTAATAGCGCTCTGCCTAGGACTCCGGCTCTGGGGTAGCCCCAGACATCACTGTCCATATATGGACAATGATGTCAGGAGGAGAGGAGGAGTCCAAGGAAGGGCGCTAAAAGCGGCTCTGCTCCGGGACTCCATCTCTGGGGAAGCCCCTGACATCACTGTCCATATGTGGACAGTGAAGTCTGGGGGGGAGAAGGAGTCCCAGGCAGAGCACTAGAAGCGGGACTCCGTCTCTGGGGAAGCCCCTGACATCACTGTACATATATGGACAGTGACGTCAGGAGCAGAGCAGTGTCCCAGTCAGAGTGCTAGTAGCGCTCTGCCCGAGACTTTGGCTCTGGGGTTGCCCCTGACATCACTATCCATATATGGACACTGCTTTGCTCCTGACATTACTGGCCGTATATGGACAGTGATGTCAGGGGCTTCCACAGGGACGGAGTACCAGAGCAGAGCCTTTACTAGCACTCTGTCCGGGACTTCAGCTCTGGTCCGGACATCACTTTCCATATATGGACAGTGATGTCAAGAGCAGAGCAGGAGTCCCAGCCAGAGTGCTAGTAGTGCTCTGCCCAGGATTATGACTCTGGGGTTGCCCCTGACAACACTGTCCATATATGGATAGTGACATCAGGGGCTTCTCCTGAAGCGGAATCCCCAGCCAGAGCGTTGGCTGGGGATTCCACTCCTAGAGGGAGCCCCAAAGGCGCTACCTACAGGGATGGGGTCTGTGTGACACTACCAGTGAGTGGGGTCTGTGTGGCACTACCAGGGAGGGGGTCAGTGTGGCACTACCAGGGAGGGAGTCTGTGTGGCACTACCAGGGAGGGGGGCTGTGTGGCACTACCAGGATGGGAGCTATCTGGCACTACCAGGATGGGGGCTGTGTGGCACTACCAGGAAGGGGGGCTGTGTGGCACTACCTGGGAGAGGGGCTGTGTGGCACTATCTGGGAGCAGGGGGCTGTGTTGCACTACCTAGGAGGGGCGCTGTGTGGCACTACCAGGGAGGGGGGATGTGTGGCACTACCAAGGAGGGGGCTGTGTGGCACTACCGGGGAGGGGGGCTGTATGGAACTACCTGAGAGGGGGCATTCAAATTATGGGGGTACAAACTGGGGGCCTAACTTCTATATGGGGGCATAAACAGCGCCTAACGTCCATATGGGGGCACAAAGTGAAGTTTTCTGACATTTTACTGCCACCGTGAGTTTCCCTGCAAAGGGGCCAACATAAACCTGGAGCCGGCCCTTCCATCTATAAAGATCAGACGCATATCAGGTTAAAACGATCCATCAATATCAGTCCATCAATAAGGGCTATACTGTATAATGGGCTTCCTGATCTAAGATGTTTCTTTTTAAGAGGAAAGAATAGTTGAATTGCATAACTGATACTTAGAATACATCAATTTTTATAATTCTGTTGTGCTAGAACAGTGCCCACTATTTTACTGAAAGTGTGAACTCTTTCACAGCATTAATATTTTCTTTTGGCATCAGTCTTGGGTAACATTTGGCTATGCATATATACATATTTATGTTCTAGCATGCCTTGTCAGCATGTTATGTAATCATTATCTATAAATATCAAAGTATTTGCTTTTATTTTTGCCATATCATAGTTATTTTAGCAATTCATGTGTAGAGATAAGGCCTCGTTCACAACTGAGTTGGGGTTCCGTTCTGACGTTCCGTCTGAGCTTTTCGTCAGAACGGGACCCTGAACAGACACAAACGGAAACCAGACGTTTCTGTCTCCATCACCATTGATTTCAATGGTGTTGGATCCGGTGCCCATGGGTTCCGTTCGTCTCTGTTGTGCACAGGACCTGTCGTTTTGCCAGAAGCAATAGCGAAGCAATAGCGTAGTTGACCGCTATTGCTTCCGGCAAAACGACGGGTCCGATGCACATTAGAGACAAACGGAAACCATGGGTACCGGATCCGTCAATGGTAATGGAGACGGAAACCTCTGGTATCTGTTCAGGGTCCCATTCTGACGGAAAGCTCCAACTGAACGTCAGAACGGGACCTCAACGCAGATGTGATTGAGGCCTAAGCTGGTTATTGTAATAAAAAGCAAATACATGTATAGGTTTATAATAGACTGCGGATTTGTTGCTACGCTTTCCTTTACCTGGTGCAAAGATTACGTTTGATGTCCTATGCTCTCCCCCTAAATACCTCAGCCAAGTCAGAGTGATCTGTTAGCCTCCCCTGACATCCAGCACCATTTTCTGACTTAATTGTTAAAATGGGTTATACCAGAATTAAACTTTTGTTAGAAAACCCTATAAAATAATAATTTAACATACGTAAGTGAACTTACAATGTGTTTTTCTTATTATTCTTTTCCCTCTACTCCCTCTGTTCTCCTTCCAATGTGCACCGTGGACAGTCCTGCATCTCCCCACACATGACCGCAGGTTTACACAGAGAATCTGTGAATGCACCGTCTCACTGCACAGAGAAAGGAAGATATCGTATATAGAAGACCCGAGATTCTACACTGCACATGCTCGCCCTAACGGAAAAAACTACTGCCAGACATATCTAATAGCAAAAGGTTACCAACAAACTTATAGCATGAGGTACGTATTTAGGGGGTTTTAATTGCTGAAAATCCTTTCATTTTGGTTAATGAGAGTATTTGACAATGTTATTTATATCACCAATATGGAATAAAGAGACATAAATAAGATCATGGGAATACACCTTTAATTTGGAAATGACTTCAATAGATTGTCTGCATAGCTTAGTACAGTCCTTCTACAGCAGCTACAGTATATAAATAATCAGTGTGAAGTCCTAAAATAAGTGAATCCTCATTCATATGCAATGGGCAAGGTTGGTATTTCTGCAGTATGATTGATACATTGTTGCTTCAAAAGTCAATACCTGTATAAAGAAAACATAAATAGAAAATGCACCCTAAGGAGCCTCCAGTTCATTTCATTCAAGGGCAATTGATTTTCTTTTAATTTTCATAACCAATTCCTTTTCCTCTTTTTAGAGGCACTTGTAAGAAGCCAAAAATTCTGGGCTGGAGCTCAACAGAATACTTTATGCTGATCGTTATTCCAATCATATTAAGTTTTAGATAGAAGCGTGATTGATTACTAAAGAGTTTACAGTCTGAGATCGAAATGATATCACGCATTAGTATGCAGTCCTGAATAAAATTCACATTGATAATTTGAGGGATATTCAATGTGATACATGAGATGATTACATAACACATTGTCACAGGCTGTATGATATTTCTTATTTTTATTTGCTTTATAAATTTACAGAAACAACAAAAACAACACACAGTTCAAAGACAAATACTGGTCAATAAGAGGTACAAAATATTATCAATATTTCAATATTATAATATCAAATAACAATCCATGTTAAAGCAAGCATTCTAATTATTAGGGATCAGACCTTAAGCAATCGTTGCATCCAATCATAGGTCCCAAATAGCGGTGTTCTGCCAATGGAGGCAAAACATGTCAATGCCATGGGGTCCAAAGACTGTGGGGCTCACGGCCAACCAGCACCGTTCCCATCTCGATTCCCAGCATATTACTAGATTATTGCTGTGGCCACCTGCTAATGCGTTTATCGATACCCAATACTGCCAACCTGTACCACTTGCTCACTATTGCTGTGACCTTAGAGCCTCGACTAAGCAATAAACAGAGCAGCTTTGCTTATTGGCCAGTCGAGGTCCTGTGACTTTTGAAGCCAACCCACTGGTGCCATAGCTCCGCCTCTTTTATAGAACACTGCACCTCAACAACTTTGCTCCAGTACACCAAAAGTAAGTGTGTGGGAGGCACTTCAGATTTTAGGCAGCACATTGAGTGACTGTACTGTATTAACATGAAAACAATTACATTTTTATTGTTTGTCTTTTTGGGGTGCCCAGTTCTGTCTTATGCTATGGGGCTCTGGAATTTCTATGAATTTCTAAGATGTAAAAGATATCCAAAGTGCATGTAGAGGCTTATTTAAGCCTATAAAGAACTGTAGCATTATAGGCTACACTAATCCAACATTTAAAAGGAATGTCTCAAGTATTTAATTTTCTATTTAACGTGTTTGTTCTTTTGTTTTGTTTGTAACTTTCCATTTAAACAAAATTCCCTGGGTGCAGCCATATACAATTCACATACACAATTCTAACCTGTATTGTCTGTATAGTGCAGCACGGTGTGTGAGAAATGTCATAGACTATTAGGCCTTCTTCACACAGTGCAGATTTGCATGCATTTTTCAAGACAAAACCAGCAGTGGAATCTAAACAGGAAGAAATATGTAAAGGAACACCTTATAGGTCTGGATCCAATTCTGGTTTTGGCTTAAAAAATGCATGCAAAATCTGCAGCATATCAGCACTCTGTGAACAAGGCCTTACAGTCTCAGAAAGAGATGTAGCACAGCCCATTCATCAAAGACCAGGGAGTGACAGCGGAGAAGCATACAAAGCCTTATCTGTGTATATAGTGTTGCTATCCTGCCTGATATAAACCTCCAGCAGGACAATAGAGTTGTCATTAAATCAGCTTCCCACTAATGATAATGAAAAGACTTTGTTCATACTGTCCCATCTATCCAGCAAAGCTGACAAGTGAGCTGCAAAAAAGGCCAACATACTGTGACAGCCCTACTTTTACAAAAAAAAGCCTATTTGTTTAAAAAAAAGTTTTGTATTGACATTCTGAGACCAAAAAGGCTTTGTTTACATCTGCGTCAGGGTCCCGTTCGGACGTTCTGTCGGAGCTTCCCATCGGAACTGGACCCTGACTAAGACAAATGGAAACCATAGGTTTCCGTTTGCATCACCATTGATTTCAATGGTGATGGATCCGGTGCCAATGGTTTCCGTTTGTCTGAGTTGTACAAGGGTTCCGTAGTTTTGACGGAATGAATAGCGTAATCCATTACGTCAAAACTACGGAACCCTTGCACAACTGAGACAAACGGAAACCATTGGAACCGGATCCATCACCATTGAAATCAATGGTGATGCAAACGGAAACCTATGGTTTCCATTTATTTTAGTCAGGGTCCAGTTCCGATGGGAAGCTCCGACAGAACGTCCGAACGGGACCCTGACGCAGATGTGAACGAAGCCTAACTTATTTTATTTTTTAATGTAGTGTTGTGTGAGCTTGTTTTTTGTATCATTTTGATCAATTCTAACAGTTTTTCTGGGGGTTTGCTTTTATGGCGTTTGTCCTGCCGGTCAAACAATGTTATATAGATTTCACTTTTACGGACACAGCGAAACCTAATATGTTCATTTTTTTATTTTTTACAAAACTTTAGGGAAAAAAAATGTTAAAAGAGGTTTTCTTTGAACTTTTAATATACTTTTGTGTACATTACTAAAAACTTTAACTATTTTTTCAATTTTTTTGGTCCCCATATGGGGTTTAAACAAGCAATTTTTAGATCGTTGGTACAATACACTGCAATACTTATGTGTTGCAGTGTATTGTAATTTTTACCGGCTCCTATAAAGCCCTTCCTCCCTTTTTTGTTTCCTGTTGACGTACAGTAGTCGTATGAGGGCTTGTTTTTTTGCAGGATAAATTATAGTTCACGTTCAGGGGTACCGATGGAGTGACATCCAACTGGTCAAATGGCTGGGATCTAAGTTATCTCTGATCCCGGCCGTTAGTGCGAGGAATCAGCTATAATATAGAGTGGGCTCAACCGTGAAATGTCAGTAAAGGATTAAAGGGCAACTCTAAGCCAGAATAAAAAATTGACAATCACAATCAAAGTGTTTGCGTTGTCTGAAAGTGCATTGTAATAGCTTTGTTCTCTATGTATTTTCTGTTGCAATATAATTGCTACATTGTAGCAGCTAGGAACACGTTTGTTATTAGAGTCAAGCATATTTTAATTTCCTAACAGTCACATTAAATATGGAAAAACCCTCCAAAAAAAGTTACTTTTTTTTATTGCAGTTTTTTAATTTATGGCTCAAGTAAATATAGTTGCTTTTAACCCCTTAGTGACGTAACTAATTTTAGTACATTTTTTCCCCCTCTGTTCCAGCCATCATAATTTTTTTTTCTTCAATGTCGCTGTATGAGACCTTGTATTTTTCGAGACGAGTTGAAGTTTTTATAGGAACCATTTTGGGTACATGTAATGTATTATAGGACTTTTTTGGGGGGTGTGGAAAAAAAACAGCAATTTTGCAATTGTTTTTTATTTTATTTATTTTTACGCCGTTCACCGTGCTGTATAAATAATATGTTAACTTTATTCTACTAGTTGATAGGAATATGACTAGAGATGAGCAACCACAGGCAGCAGCAGTTACATGGCATAAAACTAGGTCATCTCAGGAGGCCGCCAACTTGGATACAATCCTAGAATACATCAGGGCAATCGGGAAACTTGTGAATCGCAGAAAATGTATTTGCATAGGAGCGGACCACTGAATGGATTTTGGGAAATTTTGGGAAATTCGCTTATTTCTAAAATCACTCTTTTCTTACAAAATGATTGTTTTTTGTGTTGCCACATTCCAAGTTCCGTAGGATTTTTATGTCAATTTAGATGTCTAAGGGGTTGTCTTTTGCGGGTTGTCTTCTATTTTTCATTAGCATCATTTTGGGGTACATATGACTTTTGATTCTTTTTTATTACTGTTTTTGGTAGGTGAGGTAAACATAAAACAGCTATTATGGCATTGTTTTTTTTTAGCTTATTTTATAGTGTTTACCGTATAGGACAAATAACTTATTCATTTTATAATACAGATTGTTACAGATGTGTCAATACCAATTATGTAAAGTTTTTTTCATTCTTTTAAATTGTTTTAATAGTAAAATATTGTGGTAGGGAAAAAAAAACGTTGTTTTTATTTTTTTCGTAAAAATAATTCAGATGCCAGCATTGACAGCGTAGTTAAAGGCTCATGGGCCCGGGTGCAAAAGTCCTTCTTGCCCCCCCCCCCCACCAACTTCTTCTCATGGCCGACGGCACACAGCTTTCAGATGAATCTCCTAAGTGACCTAAGGGTATGTTCACACGGCAACGACAAATACGTCTGAAATTATGGAGCTGTTTTCAGGCGAAAACAGCTCCTGAATTTCAGACGTTTTGATAAGTGCACGCCTTTTTCGCGGCGTCCATTACGGACGTAATTGGAGCTCATTTTCAATGGAGTCAATGAAAAACGGCTCCAATTACGTCGCAAGAAGTGACATGCACTTCTTTGAGGCGGGCGTCTTCTTACGCGCCGTCTTTTGACAGCGGCGCATAAAAATACACCTTGTCTGCACAGAACACCGTAAGACTCATTGAATTCAATGTGCAGATGTTTGCAGACGGTTTTGAGCCGTTTTTTCAGGCGTAATTCGAGGCGTAAAACACCTGAATTACGTCCATTAATAGGGCGTATGAACGTACCCTTACAATGCAGCACTAGCAGCTAGGAGCACTAGGACCCTATGGCTATTTTTAGGATTACATACAGTGGCTCAGCAGACTATCACATATGATGGGCTTAGATATAGGGCCCAGCTCGCTGACAATGCGGCTCCAGCGCTGCACCCAGGAAAGGCAAGTATAATAATTGTCTTGCTTTTTTATGTGTTACTAATTTTTTTGTGTTTTTTTTTTACAGGTTTGGTTGTTGGACTAGTTCAGATTCGAGGACTACTTCGATGATGGCGTTTTTTTTCAATAAAATGATTAACGAGGGTTGTGTGTTTTTTTTAATTTCAATAAAATATTTTTTCTATGTATTTTTTTAAAGTTTATTACTACCGCCTTAGTAATGGCTTCTGGCTATTACTAAGGCGGGGCTTAATTTTAGTCAGTGAGAAAGCTAGCAGTAAACCCCATTATTACCCCGGTACCCACCGCCCCCAGGGGCACTGGGAGAGCCGAGTATTATCCAGTAACCGACCATCTGCAGTGATGGTCGGGTACTGGGGCGGCCGCTGGCTGGTATTATCAGACTGGGAAAGACAAGAAACCTTGGCCCTTCCCATCCTGGTAATGCTAGATTGCTGCTGCTATGTTGTATCTGGCTGGTTATGAAAAATAGGGGGGACCACAAATCGTTTTCACCAATTATTTATTTAAAAAAAAGGCTATTTTTCATAACCAGCCAGATACAACATGGCAGCAGGAGGCTAGCACTACCAGGGTGGAAAGGCCCACTGTTTTTGGGCTTTCCCAGCCTAATGATATCAGCCTGCGGCCGCCCCAGTGTGCGGCCATCACTGCAGATGGTCAGGTATTGGATTGCACCCGGCTCTTCCCGATATGGCGGTGGCGGTGGGTACTGGGGTAACAATGGCAGTTAGCGCTAGACTCTGCACAGGCTAACACTAAGCCCCGCATTAGTAATAGACGCTGTCAATCAGCTGGCAGCCATTACTAAGGCAGTAGTAATAAAGTTTTACAAAAATACAAAGACATAGAAAAAATATTTTATTGAATTAAAAAACTCCCACACAACTCTTGTTAACCATTTTAATAAAAATAAATAAAGCCGTTATCGAAGTAGTCCTCAAATCTGATGTAGTCCAACAACCGAACCTGTAAAAAGAACACAAACACAAAAAAAACATTAGTAACACATGTGGTAGGCTTGTGTTACTAACGCTAAAAATCACTTTTTTTTTAACTTAGCTCTCAAAAACTTTTTGATAGAAAGTGATCAAAATGTTCTACATGCCAAAAAATGTTACCGATAAAAACTACAGCTAGTCCCGCAAGAAATAAGCCATCACGCCGCTCAATCGGTGAAAAAATAAAAAAGTTATGGCTCTCAGAATGCGGCGACACCAAACATTTTTTATTTTTTAACAAAAGTTTATTATTAATAAAAGTAGTAAAATCTAAAAAAGACTATATAAATTTGGCATCACCGTAATCACATGGAGCCATAGAATAAAGATAAGTTGTCGTTTTGACTGCACGGTGAAATCACAGTTGTTCCCAACTTCAGCCCACAAAGATTTTTTTTTTCAGTTTGCCAGTACATTATATGGAACTATAAATGGTACCAAAAGAAACTTCACCGATAAGGGGTTAATCCTGACCTGTGTGGTTGAAATGGTCCCATTATGTAAGCATGATAACTCAAAATTTCTACACAGAACTAAAAAGTAGATTTATCCTGAAAACATGGAACTGTTAATTTACAGTAGAATAAGGTGTGTAAACCTTGAACCATGAACAATCAACCATATCAGGGGCGTACCTACCATAGAGGCAGAGCCTGTTGCCTGTGGACAGAGGCGACTCAGTAATTGCTTGCTCCCCCTGCTTGCGTATCACTGTCATGGCGGCTAACTGCAGCTGTCATTAATTGGCGCTCACTGCATACAGATTTATGCAGCTCCCATTGAGTTCAATACCAGCTGTATAAATCTATATTCAGTTAGCTCCCCCTGATGATGGCGGCATGAAGACAGTATCATATCACTTATGAAGTAAGAAAGACAGGGTTCTCCTATACAGATAAACTTTAAAATTAATCAGAACAGAATTTTGGACCTACAACAGATCAAGGGAAATAAATATTTTTAAGACGTAGCGCATTTGACAAATGAGCCAATTATGGGTTTTGCTGGGGCCCATTATGGGTTTTGCTGGGGCCCATTATGGGTTTTGCTATGGGATTTTTGTTTATGCCTTTAATTAATATTGCATGTAATAAGAAACTTGTGCAGTTCATTTCTAGTAACTAAGGGACCTCTTACATGGCTCAATGTGGGCCGTGTAAACGAGTGCGATCAACTAGGCAGCCTGTTAATCAGCGCCCATTTGCTCCATTCACAAGGAGTTAGTATGGCGTCGAGCGCTCGTTACTCCAATCGCTCATCACCATATATTTCTATTATGTTGGCAGCACGTCTCCCTGCTTACACAGGGAGATGTGCTGCCGATAATGATAATATTTTAGGCTGC
Organism: Rhinoderma darwinii; assembly: GCF_050947455.1. NCBI lineage: Eukaryota > Metazoa > Chordata > Amphibia > Anura > Rhinodermatidae > Rhinoderma > Rhinoderma darwinii. Next base: position 71,133,170 of record NC_134688.1, read on the forward strand.
ATAAACAATATAATCAGCCGATGAACAAGCGTTTGCTCGTATATCGGCTGATTATTGCCCTATTCATATGCACTATCATACTCTGAAACATCACTCTGTCTGAACTATCACAAAGCCATAGTGCAAAGATAGATAACAAGTGACATTACTGTCACATGCTATATACTGGCAGGGTTGAGTAAACACTGTTGCATCCTCTAAAATGATGTTTTGTATGTAATTCACTCTGCATTTATATTTCCTACTACATGAGTTATTCTCCTTCTTATTTTCCATTAACATCAATTACAATATTTACTGGCATTTCATTATAGTAAGTACAATCATTCATCACAGCTTAGCCCCGCGAACACGTGAATGATGATCCGTCTTAAGACAATGTTTTCTTAATTGACACACTACACAATCAATAACTGCACTGTCCTTTACTGAGACTGAGCGGCTGTGTGCCTAAATACAGATAAACCAACATTCAGCTTTATTACTCTAACTTTGTATAATTTATTGTTGTTTTTATACTGTATAAAACTTTATTTTTAGTTTTATATTTAAAAGATGTTACCTTCCTTAGCACCCCATCTGTCACAGATATAAAACGATTAAATGACGGTTTGAAACAGAATACAAAATGTTAGTCACCTTGAAACTACTCTTAGCAACACCAGGGGAGTACAATAAGTCCCATAAGATTCCTAGAGGGATGAGATTGAGGATTGGACTTAACCTATTTGCCACTAATATAGCATTCTGCAGAAGTTTTGCACAGATATCAAATAAATACTCAATGGAAATCCTATTGTTGAATATAGACTTTCTTCAAAAGGCAATTGAAAATGTCAATATGAAATGAAAAGACACAGAGTCCGCACTTAAGGGTACGCTAAACACAGATGATTGGGATAAGTACCAGAAGAACATTAACAGACGAGTTGCCTAACTACAATTAGAGTCAGAAGAAACAAAAAGTAAAAAATGCAATGAGATATGGAGGACTACAAAATTGGAAGGATTTACAATTGGCAGTTCACTTTCGCATCACCTGCTTTTTTTGCAAAGGAAAATAATATTAGATGGCGAACAAATGGACAAGGCCCACAACACCAACAAAAGAAAAATACTGGCAAGGATTCTTTTTTTAGACCAAGGGGCCCTGGAAGTGACCACGATTCAAGGCACACAACAAGAAGAGGTGGCAGACGACATCGGAGAAGATGGAAGAGAGAGAGGACAAAAGCAGAGACCCACACTTCCTCGACAAGTGACACAGAAGAAAAAAGCCAGATGGTAAATATTTCATCTAAAGCTGTAACTACTATACAGACAAGAGTGCAGAACAAGAGTTTGTCTTTTTGTCCTTCAGCTTTGACTGAATGTTTCCAGATTGAGGTTGACCTGTTCAATTTTTTTAGGTCAATCAGACTTAAACAATGTGTTGCTGGTCATGTTTTGCCACCATGGCCTACCATGGACTACCATGTCCGAAATAACATTACGGGGGATGGGCCTATATAATAGGAGCAACTTTTCCACCATCTACAGTACCAGCTATTGATGCATTCATAGAAGCTGTTAAACATGGTTGAAAAATCTGCCTTGTGATCTCGCTCTAATATAACCAGGGAGGAAATGGCAGCACTGCGTGACCTTGCCCATGATGGCGACCTAACCATAAAACCGGCTGACAAGGGTGGTGCAGTCGTGATCATGGATACAGGATCATATCTGGCCGAAATCAGAAGACAACTGAATGACACAGAAGTGTATAGAATGATACCACAGGATCCCAGATTTGTACTGTCTAGACAGATTGATGGTATTCTGTTAGATGTGAAGTCTCAAGATTTGATAGACGATGATATGCATCTCTTTTTGAAGGTTGAACAACCCACTACACCTACCATATATGTTATAGCAGCAGCAGCGTAAATAGCCAGCTCACCTCCAAACAAACCACCGATCCACAATTAGCACATGGCAGTATCAGGCTCCTTGGTAGTGCCGTGGTTGTTTTAAAATGTTCAAAAAAAGAAGCAAAGATTTTACTACATTGCCGTGGATTTGTATCGCTGGAATGTCTCCCTCCTACCATATATGTTCTCCCCAAAGTACACAAGAGCTTGATAGACCCCAAGGGACATCCTATCGCCTCGGGGACTGACTCTATCTTTACTAATATAGCCAGAGGCATGTTTTACAGTTTTACACTAACAGGCAGTAATACACTGCAATACAGAAATTGGATAAAAAGTGATCAAAATGTTGCATGTACTCCAAAATGGTAACAATAAAAACTAGAAGTCGTCCCGCAAAAAAAACAAGCCCTCATACAGCTGCTTTAAAAATAAAAAAAATATGCCTCTTAAAACATGGCGACACAAAAACATATAATTTTGAAAAAAAAGTTTTTTACTTTGAAAAAGTAGTATTACATAAAAAATCTATATAAATTTGGTATCGCCAAAAACGTAACGTCCGAATGAATAAAGTTATTATGTTATTTATACCACACATTAAACAGCGTAAATCTAAGACGCAAAAATGAGTGCAAAAAATTTATGTTTTTTTTTCTATTCCCCCCCCCCGAAAAAAGTTAATAAAAGTTAATCAATAAATTATATGTACCCCAAAATGGTGCTATTAAAAATACAACTTGTCCCGCAAAAAACAAGACCTTATACAGCTATGTCGACGCAAAAATAAAAAAGTTATAGCTCTTGGAATGCGATGATGGAAAAACTTAAAAAATAGCTTGGTCATTAAGGTCAATTAAGGTAAAGCCCAGGCTTAACCAGCATTGATATACTATTCAGAAAAATAAAGGTGATTTGCCCATAACTAAATATTTCTCTGAACATAAAAATGCTAAGTGGCAAATGAAGTCAGGGTCATAGACCATGTGCCCCCATTACGGCTGTGTGGCAACAGGGTTCAGCTTCTAAAGAAAAAAGAACTTCAATGGATACACAGACTAGGTACCCTCAAACCTAGTGGCATGAATGTTGGTTTCAAGATTAGCAGTATTCTTTAATGTGACATAATGGTTGTTGTTTGGAGGAACTTGCCCTCTATGCCCTCTATGCGTGCTTCCCTCTTCCCCAAAGTTAGGAATGGTGTACACATAAAGCTGCAGCACTCACAATATCAAAAGTGAATGGGTGCCCAGTAAGTAGTCCCAATCCATGGACTATGTAATATAGAAAAATAAAATCTTGCAGCACTCCAATGGAAAGTAGAAAAAGCGGTGATTTATTTAATCAACATTGAACAGTAAGGCTATGTTCACACGGAGTATTTTGGGGGAGGAATATCTGCCTCAAAATTCCGTTTGGAACTTTGAGGCAGATATTCCTCTCCCTGCACGCCGATTTTCGCGGCAATTATCGCGCCGTTTTTCGCCCGCGGCCATTGAGCGCCGCGGGCATAAAACAGCGAGATATACGCTTTCTCCTGCCTCCCATTGAAGTCAATGGGAGGTCGGAGGCGGAAGCGCCCGAAGATAGGGCATGTCGCTTCTTTTTCCCGCGAGGCAGTTTTACTGCTCGCGGGAAAAAGACGCCGACGCCTCCCATTGAAATCAATGGGAGGCGTTCTCGGGCCGTTTCTGCCGAGTTTTGCGACGCGGTTTCCGCGTCAAAAAACTCGGCAAAATACCCCGTGTGAATATAGCCTTAATGTTTATTGAATAAATCACCGCTTTTCCTACTTTACATTGGAGTGCTGCAAGATTCTCTTTTTTCATATATATACATACACCACCATTCAAAAGTTTTCCATGAAAACTCACACTTATATTTATCAAATGAGTTGCAAAATGACTAGAAAATATAGTCAAGACATTGACAAGGTTAGAAATAAGGATTTTTATTTGAAATAATAATTTTCTCCTTCAAACTTTGCTTTCGTCAAAGAATGCTCCATTTGCAGCAATTACAGCATTGCAGACCTTTGGCATTCTAGCTGTTAATTTGCTGAGGTAATCGGGAGAAATTTCACCCCATGCTTCCAGAAGCCCCTCCCACAAGTTGGATTGGCTTGATGGGTACTTCTTGCGTACCATACGGTCAAGCTGCTCCCACAACAGCTCTATGGGGTTGAGATCTGGTGACTGCACTGGCACTCCATTACAGATAGAATACCAGCTACCTGCTTCTTCCCTAAATAGTTCTTGCATAATTTGGAGGTGTGCTTTGGGTCATTGTCCTGTTGTAGGATGAAATTGGCTCCAATCAAGCGCTGTCCACAGGGTATGGCATGGCGTTGCAAAATGGAGTGATAGCCTTCCTTATTCAAAATCCCTTTTACCTTGTACAAATCTCCCACTTTACCAGCACCAAAGCAACCCCAGACCATCACATTACCTCCACCATGCTTGACAGATGGCGTCAGGCACTCTTCCAGCATCTTTTCAGTTGTTCTGCGTCTCACAAATGTTCTTCTGTGTGATCCAAACACCTCAAACTTCGATTCGTCTGTCTATAACACTTTTTTTCCAATCTTCCTCTGTCCAATGTCTGTGTGGTTTTTGCCCATATTAATCTTTTCCTTTTATTAGCCAGTCTCAGATATGGCTTTTTCTTTGCCACTCTGCCCTGAAGGCCAGCATCCCGGAATCGCCTCTTGACTGTAGACGTTGACACTGGCGTTTTGCGGGTACTATTTAATGAAGCTGCCAGTTGAGGACCTGTGAGGCGTCTATTTCTCAAACTAGAGACTCTAATGTACCTGTCTAGTTGCTCAGTTGTGCAGCGGGGCCTCCCACTTCTCTTTCTACTCTGGTTAGAGCCTGTTTGTGCTGTCCTCTGAAGGGAGTAGCACACACCGTTGTAGGAAATCTTCAGTTTCTTGGCAATTTCTCGCATGGAATAGCCTTCATTTCTAAGAACAAGAATAGACTGTCGAGTTTCACATGAAAGCTCTCTTTTTCTAGCCATTTTGAGAGTTTAATCGAACCCACAAATGTAATGCTCCAGATTCTCAACTAGCTCAAAGGAAGGTCAGTTTTATAGCTCCTCTAAACAGCAAAACTGTTTACAGCGGTGCTAACATAATTGCACAAGGGTTTTCGAGTGTTTTCTAATCATCCATTAGCCTTCTAACACAGTTAGCAAACACAATGTACTATTAGAACACTGGAGTGATGGTTGCTGGAAATGGGCCTCTATACACCTATGTAGATATTGCATTAAAAACCAGACATTTGCAGCTAGAATAGTCACTTAGGACATTAACAATGTATAGAGTGTATTTCTGATTAATTTAATGTTATCTTCATTGAAAAAAACTGTGCTTTTCTTTCAAAAATAAGGAAATTTCTAAGTGACCCTAAACTTTTGAACGGTAGTGTATATATACATAAAAGTCTACCGCCAAGCTGCACCAGCAATAAATGAATGGCTGGGTGCACGCCTCAGGGACCCGACCAAAGCTCCCAATAAATTTCCAATGCATACAAAAATAGGCAGCACTCCAACATCAAGTGAAAAACGGGTTTCTTTATTCCCCTTGTGCAACGTTTCGGCTCATGTTTTGACAGAATCAATAGCGCAGTTGACTGCGCTATTGGTTGTGTCAATAACAATGGAACCCTGTCACAACGATGACAAACGGAAACCTCTAGCAATGTTTCCGTTACCATGGAGATCAATGGTGAGGGAAACGGAAGCTAATGTTCCAGTTTGCCGTTCCGTTGAGGGGTTACCCGACAGAAACCTCAGGAAGGGCCATCAATAGCTGATGGGTCACGGTCCAACTCCCGGGACCCCGCCAATCAGGTGTTTTGAAGAGGGTGCAGAGCTCGTATGAGAACTGCTTCCCCTTTATTTCACTTACTTGCTCACACTGTGAATCACTGACACGTCCGTGTCAGCAATTCAGTGTGAGAAAGTGACTGGAAACGTCCGTGTCAGCAATTCAGTGTGAGAAAGTGACTGGAAACGTCCGTGTCAGCAATTCAGTGTGAGAAAGTGACTGGAAACGTCCGTGACGGCAATTCAGTGTGAGAAAGTGACCGGAATGAAGGGGAAGTAGTGCTCACACGAGGTCTGCACCCCCTTCAAAATAGCTGATTGGTGGGGTCCCTAGTGTCGGACCGTGACCCATCAGCTCCAGACAGTAAGGGTATGTTCACACGGCCTATTTACGGACGTAAATCGGGCGTTTTTGCCCCGAATTACGCCCGAAAATAGCGCCTCAATAGCGCTGACAAACATCTGCCCATTGAAAGCAATGGGCAGACGTTTGTCTGTTCACACGGGGCGTATATTTACGCGCCGCTGTCAAATGACGGCGCGTAAATAGACGCCCGCGTCAAAGAAGTGACCTGTCACTTCTTTGGCCGTAATTAGAGCCGTTATTCATTGACTCCAATGAATAGCAGCGCTAATTACGGCTGTAATTGACGCGGTGTTCAAGCGCCTGAACATGCCGGTACGGCTGAAATTACGGGGATGTTTTCAGGCTGAAACATCCCCGTAATTTCAGCCGTAACGGACGCCCTCGTGTGAACATACCCTAATAGTAACAGACAGACAGTAATATTAATCCTACCCTCCTCTTCGGCCGCAGCGGAGGTCCTGACTCCCTCCAGGGTCAGAATGCTGTGCGCAACGCATAGCATTGTGACGTCATGCGCTGCCTGCGCATGGCGCTGTGAGGCCAGGTCCGCCGCTGCGCTCCGGAAGGAAGAATGTAAGTACTGTCAGTTACTATAGTAACGGGGGCTCGTGTAGTTTATTACATAGGCCCCAGTTACTATAGTAACTTTTCATTGATGTGGTGCGGGGGGCCGCAGGCCCCCTGGCTTTGGGGGTCAGTCACAATTGCGAACGCTGCGACCCCTATAGTTGCACCACTGATGTGCACTGATTGCACCAATTAAGAAATGAAATTATATTAGTGGAGGTGAAATTGACAAATTTTATTTTTTTTGCAGAAATTCATATTTAATTAATTTTTTTCTGAAACACAGAAGGTTTTACCAGAGAAACGCAACTCAATATTTATTGCCCAGACTCTGCAGTTTTTAGAAAGATCTATTGCCTTAGTGTGCTAATGGACTAAAACACAGGCCTCAGAAGCAAAAGAGCACCTAGTGGATTTTGGGGTATTCTTTTTATTAGAATATATTTTAGGCATCATGTCAGGTTTGAAGAGGTCTTGTGATGCCAAAACAAACACCCAAAAAAGACAAAATTTTGGAAACTACACCCACTATGAATTCATCTGGGGGTGTAGTGAGCATTTTGACCTCACAGGTGTTTCATAGATTTTATTAGAATTTGGACGTGAAAATGAAACATTTTAATTTTTTCCAATAAGGTGTAGATTTAGGAAAAAAAAAAAAAAAACAATGTCCACAAGAAATAAAGAAGAAAAAGCCCCAAAACATTTGTAAAGCAACTTCTCTGGAGTACGGAAATACCCCATATGTGGGCATAAACTGCTTTTTGAGCACAAGGCATAGCTCAGAAGAGAAGGAGCGCCATTTGGCTTTTGGAGTACAGATTTTGCTGGATTGATTTCTTGGCACCATGTCGCTTTTGCAAAGCCCTAAGGTACCAGTACAGTGGAAACTACCCAAAAGTGACTCCATTCACGAAACTACACCCCTTGAAGAATTCATCTACGGGTGTAGTGAGCATTTTGACCCCACTGGTGTTTCATGGATTTTATTAGAATTAGGCAGTGAAAATAAAAAAAAATCCTTTGTCTTCAATAAAATGTAGATTTATCTCAAAATCTTTCATTTTCTCAACAAATAAATGAAAAAAAGAACCCCCACATTTGTAAAGAAACTTCTCTGGAGTACGGCAATACCCCAAATGTGGCCAAAAACTCCTGTTTGGGCACACAGTAGGGCTGAGAGGGGTAGGATCGCTATTTGGCTTTTGGAGTGCAGATTTTGCTGGATTGGTTTCTGGTCGCTATGTCGCATTTGCAAAGCCCCTGTGGGACCAAAACAGTGGAAACCCCCCAGAATGTATTCACCTAGTAGTGTAGTGAGCAGGTTAACCCTGCATGTGTTTTGCAGAAATTAGTTTGAATTTGTCCATAGATATGCCAATATGTGGTGCCCAGTTTGTGCCACCATAACAACACAGCTCTCTAATTATTATGCTACGTTTTCCGGTTTTAGAAACACCCTACATGTGTCCCTAATCTTTTGCCTGGACATTTGACAGGGCTCAGGAGTGAAAGAGTACCATGTGAAATTCAGGCCTAATTTGGCGATTTACAAAGTATTGGTTCACAATTGCAGAGGCTCTGACGTGAAATAATAAAAGAAACCACTGAGAAGTTACCCCATTTTGGAAACTACACCCCTCCAGACATTTATTAAGGGTATAGTGAGCATTTTCACCCCACAGGTCTTTTCCATAAATGAATGTGCTGCGGATGGTGCTAAGCAAAAATTTATTTTTTTCCCTAGATGTGCCATTTCAGTGGGAAATATGTCATGCCAAGCTTATGCCACTGGAGACACACCCACCCAAATAAATTCTTAAAAGGGTTCTCCCAGGTATGGCAGTGCCATATATGTGAAAGTAAACTGTTTGGGCACACTGCAGGGCTCAGAAGGGTGGGAGCGCCATTTGGCTTTTGGAGCGTGGATTTTGCTTGGTAGTTTTGTTTGGAGTTTTACTGGTATTTCAGTTTAAAAAGTAGGGGCAAATGTAAGCTGGGCAGAGTACATCAGTGGCATAGTCAGGTGGTATAATAATGGGTTAAAAAAAGCATTAAAATAATCCATAGATGTCTGTTATGCTGTGACACAATCCTTTTTGAACAGGCCAGTGTCGCACTAATAAATGGTCCTTACATAGTTACATAGTTGCATAGGTACATATTTCATACGGTTGAAAGAAGACACATGTCCATCAAGTTCAACCAAGGGATGGGAAAAGGGAAGTAAGAAATTTCTACACATAAAAGGTTATTTTTTTTGTTCTAGGAAATTGTTTAAGCCTTTTTTAAAGCCATCTACTGTCCCTGCTGTGACCAGCTCCTGTGGTAGACTATTCCATAGATTCATTGTTCTCACAGTAAAGAAGACTTGTCGCCTCTGCAGGTTGAACCTTTTTTTTCCAGACGGAGGGAGTGCCCCCTTGTTTTTTGAGGGGGTTTTACATTGAACAGGATTTTACTATATTTTTTGTATGTGCCATTAATATATTTATAGAAGTTAATCATGTCCCCCCTTAGTCGTCTCTTTTCAAGGCTAAATAGGCTTAGTTCTTTTAATTTTTCCTCATAACTTAGATTCTCTATGCCCCTTATTAGCTTCGTTGCTCTTCTTTGTATTTTTTCCAACTCCAGGGCATCCTTTCTATGAACTAGAGCCCAGAACTGAATTGAATATTCTAGATGAGGCTACACTAATGCTTTGTAAAGTGGTAATATTATATCCCTGACCCGTGAGTCCATGCCTCTTTTAATACACGACAATATCTTGCTGGCCTTTGAAGCAGCTGATTGACATTGCATGCTGTTATTTAGTTTATGATCTACAAGTACACCCAGATCCTTCTCAACAAGTGACTCCCCCAGTGTAGCTCTCCCTAAAACATATGATGCATGCAGGTTGTGCATGCAGGTTGTTCGTACCCAGGAGCATAACTTTACATTTATCTACATTAAACCTAATTTGCTAAGTGGACGCCCAAACACTTAGTTTGTTTAAATCCGCTTGCAATTCACAAACATCTTCCATAGACTGAAAATTACTACATAGTTTGGTGTCATCTACAAAAATAGAAATAGTGCTATTAATCCCATCCTCTATATCATTAATAAATAAGTTGAATAATAGTGGTCCCAGCACAGAACCTTGGGGTACACCACTCATAACCGGGGACCATTCAGAGTACTTATTCCCCTTTTGGTCCACACTCCGCACCTTTGCAATTTGGGGAATTTTGCTGGGAAGCGTTGTCCTGGTATAATACGGGCACCCTCGCTTCTAGCAGATATGTTTTGGCCCTCCCCTTCCTGGTTCCCCAATTTTAGGGCCTTGATAAATCACCTCCTGAAACAGAAGAAATGTTCCCCTCGGGCCTGCCCAACTGCATATATTTTATTTCTTGCATTATTGGAGCCTTACTTAATTTAATTTTTTCATAGATGTAGTGGTATGAAAGCTGTTTTTTTTGCAGGACGAGCTGTAGTTACTATTGGTACTATTTTGGGGTGCATGCAACTTTTTGATCACTTTTGTCCTATTTTTTGGTAGGCAATGTGACCAAAAAACAGCAATTCTGGCATAGTTTTTTAGGTTTCTTTATACAGCATTCACCGTGCGTTATAAATTACATGTTAGCTTTATTATGCGGGTCAGTACGATTCTGGCGGTACCAAATTTATAGCACTTTTTTCAATTGTAACATTTTTTGCACAATCAAATAACTTTTGTAAAAAGAATGTATTTTTTCTGTCACCATGTTGTGAGAAACAAAGCTTTTTCATTTTTTAGTCGACGGAGCTGTATGAGGGCTCGTTTTTTGCGATACAAGCTATAGTTTTTATAGATACCATTTTTGGATGCATGCGACTTTTTGATCACTTTTTATTTCAGTTCTTGTAGGGCAAATTGACCAAAAAACAGCAATTCTGGCATTGTTTTTTACATTTTGTTATTTTGCATCTGGAATAAAAAACATAATATTTATATATATCATGCCGTTACGGTTGCGGCGATACCAAATATGTATGGTTTATTAAGGGAAAAAGTGCAATTGTGTTTTATTTTATTACTTGAAACTCTTATTTTACTTTTTACAACTTTTATTTTTTAGTCCCACTAGGGGACTTGAAGCTCCAACTGTCTGTTTTTTTTTTCTAATAGTGTTAAGGATCTGCCAGGCACAGCTTCTGTATCTACGCCCATAGGTAATCAGTCTGCACCTGCTTCTATGTCTGTGAGACTGACTCCATCTTCCACCACTCAGGATGGCAGGTTTAGGAGTGGGAGAGCCTATCACAGCCTGGCCAGACGGAGCTAGCTCCCGCCCTCTGTCTATTTATACCTGCCTTTCCTGTTCCTCCTTGCTTGTGATTCTTCTCGTTTGGTTTCCTGGCCCTGCTGCAGCTTCTTGAACTATTTGACCCTGCTTCATATTGACCCTGGCTTACTGACTACTCTCCTGCTCTGCGTTTGGTACCTCGTACACTCCTGGTTTGACTCGGCTTGTTCACTACTCTCCTGCTCTGCGTTTGGTACCTCGTACACTCCTGGTTTGACTCGGCTCGTTCACCACTCTTGTTGCTCACGGTATTGCCGTGGGCAACTGCCACTTTTCCCTTGCTTCTGTGTACCCATGTCTGTTTGTCTGTCGTGCACTTATTGAGCGTAGGGACCATCGCCCAGTTGTACCCCATCGCCTAGGGCGAGTCGCTGCAAGTAGGCAGGGACTGAGTGGCGGGTAGATTAGGGCTCACTTGTCTGTTTCCTTACCCCCATCATTACATAATCACAAGCCCATTTACCTAGTCTACCCTGGTCCCTCACACTACTATCGACCCCCTTGGGACCCTGGCTCAGCAAATGCAGGGTCTCTCCATACAGGTCCAGGCCCTGGCTCAGAGGGTCAACCAGCCTGATGCTACCATGGTAGTGCCCCTCACCTCTTGAACCCCACCTCAAGTTGCCTGACCGGTTCTCAGGGGACCGGAAGACTTTTCTCTCCTTTCGGGAGAGTTGTAAGCTCTATTTTCGTTTAAAGCCCCACTCCTCAGGTACTGAGAGCCAGCGGGTGGGTATAATTATGTCCCGGCTCCAGGAAGGGCCCCAAGAATTTGCCTTCTCCTTGGCTCCTGACGCCCCTGAACTTTCCTCTGTTGATCTTTTTTTTCTGCTCTCGGCCTCATTTATGACGAGACTGACAGGACTGCCTTTGCCGAGAGTCAGCTGGTGACCTTACATCAGGGTAAGAGACCTGTTGAGGAGTATTGCTCTGACTTTAGGAAGTAGTGTGTAGCTTCTCGGTGGAATGACCCTGCCTTAAGGTGCCAGTTTAGGTTGGGTCTGTCAAACGCCCTGAAAGACCTGCTAGTTAGCTATCCCTCTTCTGACTCCCTAGACCAGGTTATGGCTTTAGCGGTACGACTTGACCGACGTCTCAGGGAAGGAGAACTTGAAAGTTTTTGTGTTTTCTCCTCTGACTCCCCCATGATGCCTCCCAAGGTTCCGTTGCTTCATTCTTCCACGGAAGACTCGGAGGTACCTATGCAACTCGGGGCCTCCGTGTCCCCCAACAACGTAGAGAGTTCCGCAGGAAGGATGGTCTCTGCTTCTATTGTGGGGATGACAAGCATCAAGTGAACACCTGTCCTAGGCGTAAGAATAAGCAGCCGGAAAACTTCCGCGCCTAAGTGATCATCGGGGAGGTCACTTGGGCGCACAGGTATTTCCCGTAAATATGAAACGTAATAAAATCTTGCTTCCCTTTCAGGTCTCTTTTGGTGGTAGGTCTGCTACCGGCAGTGCCTTCGTGGATTCAGGGTCTTCTGCTAATATCATGTCTGTGGAATTTGCTATGTCTCTAGCTATGCCTTTGATTGACTTGCCTAAACCTGTCCCGGTAGTGGGTATCGACTCCACTCCTCTTGCTAATGGTTATTTTACACAGCATGCCCCTGTTTTTGAACTCCTTGTTGGCTCCATGCATTTGGAGCAGTGCTCTATACTGTTGATGCAGGGATTATCGTCCGATTTGGTTTTAGGCCTTCCCTGGTTGCAGTTGCATAATCCCACGTTTGACTGGAATACTGGGGATCTTACCAAATGGGGTAATGAATGCTTGATGTCATGTTTTTCTGTTAATTCTATTTCTCCCCCTGAGGAGGTGAACACGCTACCTGAGTTTGTTCAGGACTTCGCTGATGTTTTCTCTAAGGAGGCCTCCGAAGTGTTACCTCCTCATAGAGAATACGATTGCGCTATCGATTTGGTACCAGGAGCTAAGCTCCCTAAGGGTAGGATATTTAATCTCTCTTGTCCCGAACGTGAAGCCATGAGAGAGTATATCCAGGAATGCCTGGCCAAGGGTTACATTCGCCCCTCTACTTCTCCGGTAGGTGCTGGCTTCTTCTTCGTAGGGAAGAAGGATGGTGGTCTTAGGCCATGCATTGACTACCGTAACTTGAATAAGGTCACTGTAAGGAACCAGTATCCCCTTCCTTTGATTCCTGATCTCTTTAATCAGGTTCAGGGGGCCCAATGGTTCTCTAAGTTTGATCTACGTGGGCGTATAACCTTATCCGCATCAAAGAGGGGGATGAGTGGAAGACTGCGTTTAACACGCCCGAAGGTTATTTTGAATACCTCGTCATGCTCTTTGGGTTGTGTAATGCTCCCGCGGTCTTCCAGAATTTCATAAATGAGATTTTAAGAGATTACCTGGGGGTATTTCTTGTAGTGTACCTTGATGACATACTTGTGTTTTCCAAGGACTGGTCCTCCCACATTGAGCATGTCAGGAAGGTGCTCCAGGTCCTTCGGGAAAACAAACTGTTTGCGAAGACCGAAAAATGTGTGTTTGGGGTGCAGGAGATACCATTTTTGGGTCAAATCCTCACTCCTCATGAATTCCGCATGGACCCCGCCAAGGTCCAGGCTGTGGCGGAATGGGTCCAACCTGCCCCCTGAAGGCGTTACAGTGCTTCTTGGGGTTCGCTAATTATTACAGGAGATTTATTGCTAACTTCTCGGTCATCGCTAATCCTCTTACGGATCTCACTCGCAAGGGTGCTGATCTCCTCTGCTGGCCTCCTGAGGCTGTCCAGGCTTTTGAGGTCCTTAAGAAGTGCTTCATCTCGGCCCCGGTGCTGGTTCAGCCTAACCAAATGGAGCCATTTAACATGGAGGTTGACGCATCCGAGGTGGGAGTGGGGGCTGTCTTGTCCCAGGGTACCAGGTCCCTCACCCCTCTCCATCCCTGTGCCTACTTCTCCAGGAAGTTTTCGCCCACTGAGAGTAACTATGATATTGGAAACCGCGAACTCTTCGGCATTAAATGTGCGTTTGAAGAGTGGCGCCACTTCCTGGAGGGGGCTAGGCACCAGGTAACGGTCCTTACCGACAACAAGAATCTGGTTTTCCTAGAATCTGCCCGGAGGCTAAACCCGAGACAAGCTCAATGGGCGTTATTTTTTACCGGATTCAACTTTTTGGTTACCTATAGGGCTGGGTCTAAAAATATTAAGGCTGATGCACTGTCGCGTAGCTTCATGGCCAGCCCTCCTTCGGAGGAAGATCCTGCTTGTATTTTGCCTCCAGGTATAATCATTTCCTCTATTGATTCTGATTTAGTCTCTGAAATTGCTGCTGATCAAGGTTCAGCTCCCGGGAACCTTCCTGAGAACAAGCTGAATCATGACTCCGCACTATCTGGTCATCCTTGCATCCTGGGTACCAAGCACCTCATTGCCAGGAACTATTGGTGGCCTGGGTTGCCTAAAGACGTTAAGGCCTACGTCGCCGCTTGTGAGGTTTGTGCTAGGTCCAAGACTCCCAGGTCCCGACCAGCGGGCTTACTACGTTCTTTGCCCATTCCCCAGAGACCTTGGACCCATATCTCCATGGATTTTATCACCGATTTGCCTACATCTCAAGGCAAGTCGGTGGTGTGGGTTGTAGTAGACCGCTTCAGTAAGATGTGCCACTTTGTACCCCTTAAGAAACTACCCAATGCTAAGACGTTAGTTACCTTGTTTGTCAAACACATCCTGCGTCTCCATGGGGTCCCTGTCAATATTGTTTCTGACAGAGGGGTACAATTTGTTTCTTTGTTTTGGAGAGCCTTCTGTAAAAAGTTGGAGATTGATCTGTCCTTCTCCTCTGCCTTCCATCCTGAAACTAATGGCCAAACTGAGAGGACTAATCAGTCTCTAGAACAATATTTAAGGTGTTTTATCTCTGACTGTCAATATGATTGGGTCTCATTCATTCCCCTCGCCGAATTTTCCCTTAATAACTGGGTCAGTAACTCATCAGGGGTCTCCCCCTTTTTCTGTAATTTTGGGTTTAATCCACGGTTCTCCTCCGTTTCACCTGGTAGTTCCAACAATCCCGAGGTAGAGGTCGTTCATCGGGAACTGTGCACAGTCTGGGCCCAGGTTCAGAAGAACCTAGAGGCGTCCCAGAGCATACAAAAAACTCAGGCGGATAGAAGACGTTCTGCTAACCCCTTGTTTATGGTCGGGGATCTGGTGTGGCTATTGTCTAAGAACTTGCGCCTTAAAGTCCCGTCCAAGAAGTTTGCTCCCCAGTTTATAGGGCCGTACAAGGTCATTGAAGTCCTCAATCCTGTCTCCTTCCGACTGGAGTTGCCCCCATCTTTTCGAGTACACGACGTGTTTCATGCCTCCCTCCTTAAACGCTACTCCCCGTCCTTTGCTCCCTCGAGGAAACCTCCTGTCCCCGTTCTCACCCCTGAGGGGGTAGAATTCGAGGTGGCCAAGATTGTGGACAGCAAGATGGTCCAAGGCTCCCTCCAGTACCTGTTCCATTGGAGAGGATACGGGCCTGAGGAGAGGACTTGGGATGTTCACGCTGGGGTATTGGTCAGGAGGTTCCACCTTAGTTTACCCAATAAACCAGGTCCATCTAGAAAGGGTTCGGTGGCCCCTCATAAAAGGGGGGGGTACTGTTAAGGATCTGCCAGGCACAGCTTCTGTATCTACGCCCATGGGTAATCAGTCTGCACCTGCTTCTATGTCTGTGAGACTGACTCCATCTTCCACCACTCAGGATGGCAGGCATAGGAGTGGGAGAGCCTATCACAGCCTGGCCAGATGGAGCTAGCTCCCGCCCTCTGTCTATTTCTACCTGCCTTTCCTGTTCCTCCTTGCTTGTGATTCTTCTCGTTTGGTTTCCTGGCCCTGCTGCAGCTTCTTGAACTGTTTGACCCTGCTTCATATTGACCCTGGCTTACTGACTACTCTCCTGCTCTGCGTTTGGTACCTCGTACACTCCTGGTTTGACTCGGCTTGTTCACTACTCTCCTGCTCTGCGTTTGGTACCTCGTACACTCCTGGTTTGACTCGGCTCGTTCACCACTCTTGTTGCTCACGGTGTTGCCGTGGGTAACTGCCCCTTTTCCCTTGCTTCTGTGTACCCTTGTCTGTTTGTCTGTCGTGCACTTATTGAGCGTAGGTACCGTCGCCCAGTTGTACCCCATCACCTAGGGCGGGTCGTTGTAAGTAGGCAGGGACTGAGTGGCAGGTAGATTAGGGCTCACTTGTCTGTTTCCTTACCCCCATCATTACAAATGCATTACATATTTATGTAGGGCAATTTATTTCATCTGTCAGTCGTTCACTGACAGCAAGCCGATCTGACAGGGCTGCCGATCTGCTACCAACCTCTAAGATGCAGCGATCACTGCATCTAAGGGGTTAGTGGCAGGGATCGGAGCTAGCTCCAGTTTCTGCTGTAACAGGTGGATGTCAGCTGTAACATACAGCTGACATCCACCGCTGATGACGCCGGCTCAGATCCTGAGCCCGCCCCATCTTGCCGAAGTCTATGGAAGCCTTAGAGGAGGCGGGGCCTGATTGGCTTTCGTACTAGGCAGACTGGGAGGCCAGTAATAGGCCTCTGGTTGCCATTGCAGCCACCGGCAGACCGACAATTTTGTTGCTGGGGTGCCGATGAGCTGAAAACCCATTAAATGCAGTGATCGCTTTTGACCTCTGCATTTAAGGGGCTAATGGCGGGGATCAAAGCTAACTTTGGTCCCTGCGATTACCCCAGGGTGTCAGCTGTAACATGTAGCTGATATAAGGGGATGATGACACGGACTCAGATTCTGAGCCCGTGTCATCCATTTGTCGTATGGATACGGCAAAATGCGGGAAGCACTGGCTTTCCATGACGTATCCATACGACAAATGTCGGGAAGGGGTTACACCACAAGAGAGACGTTGTTCCCTATGTGACTATGTTAAGTATTTGATTATAGATGTAGCAGGCACTGGTGTTACATTATAAGCTGCACAATACAGCAATCATGTGACCCTTGACTCTACCTGAGGACCTCAAATACTGTATGTTATATTGGGGCCACATGAAATTTATAGTACTGGAGCACTGTTATGGGGCAGAAGCCATTGGATCCTTTGGGACACCGGGGCTCGGGTGCAACTGCATCCCTTGCACCACCTTTAGTTATACCGCTGAATATAACAGATCTTCTTGCACTATATGCTAGAGGTCACAATAACTCATAGTAACTAGAAAAGTCAGCACCAGTACTTCTGTAGAACTATAATACTTAGTGTAACATTTTCTCTTTATATTATACTCAATAGCCAAGGTTTTGATGATATATATTGGGCACATGTAATCATAATCGTCTTTCCCCTGTGTTGCTTGGCAATGTCTACAGCTATCATGTTTTTAAATGAAGACAAGTGCAATGCATAAAGAAAATTGCTGTCCTTGTGTATCAATCCCAGTTACACTAAGCATGAAAGCCTGGCCATCTGTTGTACTGTAGCAGCCAGTATTCAATTGTTAGCATTATGTGTTTGTCTCCATATAAAGAGTTTTATTGTGTAATAACTGAAAAAAAATATTATCCCAAATGGTACATTATCTTGGACCATGTCTGAAAATTGGTCTGCTTAGTTGTCTCCCCTATGAGCGCTGTTCTGTGGCGGCATTGTTTTTTTATGCGGTACATTAACTAATAGAATAAGGACCCACTTAAAAGGTCACCGTGAAGTGGCAAATGGGCTTAGGCCTTTTACTTAAAATGTTTACGAAGAACCTCCATTTTCGTTTTTTATATATTTTTGCCTAAATGGATGTGCAGGCCATGACTTTTTCTCCCTTGTTGGCAGTACCATTTCTGAAAATGTCATTCAAGTCATTGGCCCGGAATCCCATTCATCTCAAGTGTACTCTATTATTATATGCAAACCGGGGATGAAAAATATAAAATATACTAAATAAATTTCAATAGTAACAACAACCACCAGAATTAGGACTTTGCAATGTGAATATTGAGGCTAAGGTACAGTGAGTTTACCAATGGCAACTATACAAATGTAGACAGTCAGTGAGACCAGTCGATAAAGTTATAATACACAAAATGCAATATTATCACGACAGCTGCATGGAACTATGGAAGAGGCAATAATGTGTAGGAAAGCTGAACCTTCTCAATGTTTTTAAACCAAGTACTCCAAAGGTTGTTACCATATACTGTGCTGTACCTATTAACAACACGGCATAAGGATATTGTGAGTACCCAGTAGAGACCTAGAATGGACCCCCTGGGCTACACATACCAACGGTTAAGAACCTGGGCTTTACAGTACTACTACATTAATATCCCAGAACATTAGAGATCTTCACAGCATGCCACCAATATTGAATTGAAGTACTGGGCTTTAGTAGGAACAAGATGCCATTAATGGGCACTCATACTAGAATGAGGGTATCTGGTGGTTAGTGCCATCCAACTAGAGTCCTTAAATTTTTTTACTGCTTTCACCCCAGTAGAAAACACCATACGATAGAACTTAAAATCATTGAAAATGAGCTATATACCAAAGTGTTAAAGTTTTTTTTTAAAACACAGCAGTGAATTATTTCTAGTAAGCAACATTTGGATGATGAACCATGATGCCCTTAAGCAAAAATGTACATTAAAACTGCATATTAAGATTTTACATTAATTATGCAAATGATGAAATTAAAATCTTAATATGCCATGTTCCATGAAGTAATTTTTTCTACTTGGGGATTAGGCATCAAGAGCTCTTTTTAGTATAAAGAAAAACAAGACGCGCTTAGCAGGAAATGAACCTAACCATCAGTTTAGAGATTGCGTTTCCATGTTCTATGGTCAAAAATGGTAAGGCAAATAATATTAGAGTATAGATATAATAAAACATAAATAATAAAATGTCCTGTATCTATAGAAGAACAGTTTTGGGAAATATAATCATTGAGGTGGCAACAAACTTAATGGTGAACTTAATTTCTAAATTTCACTTCTCCCACTTATTCCATGCCCATTGAAACAATTCTTATAGTCAAAGAATATTAGGGAACTACAGATAATGCATTTTCCTATCGTGATCTTTCAGACTCCAGCAATACATGACATAGCTGGTATCTTACAAAGAACAATGGGGTTCTCCTGTGCTGTTTCCACTGGACTATGACAACCTCAGTACCGCAAAAAGTGGTAACATAGTTCCTTGTGTACTATGTATAAATAGTTCCGTTATATAATACAGACCTCACCAGCAGGAGTATTTACACATATAGAATACTACTCAATACAGGTAAAAAGTCAACTCTAACCAGGGTAAAAGTGAATTCGATTTTGCTTGAAGATTTTTCCTAACAAGATGACGGAGAGTCCAAACAGATGAACAGAAAGTGTACTTGTCACTATCGACTATGAATATGGAAGTTTTATCATAATTCTGGAATCATTTAGCCTTGCTTAATCACATGTATGGTAAATACAAAATACCTGCGAGACCTTTCACTCTGTGCAATGTAATATACTAAGTATCACTACATTGGCCGTTGATTGGTTATAATTGATTTTATTTTATTTTTAAAGTGTAGCTTCAAACAGAAAATTCAGCTTCATTCATATGCATTACTTATATAGCGCCAACATATTTCTTAGTGCTGTACAGAGATTATCCCCGTTCATGTCTATCCCTGTCCCCAATTGTAGCCAATTCAATTCTCAATATATTTTTGGAGTATGGGAGTAAACCAAAGGAAACCCACACAAACAAGGGCAGAACATGTAAACTCTATGTAAAATCCCCGGTTGGATTCGAAGCCAGGACAACTGTGCTGCAGGGCAACAGTGCTAACCAATGAGCTCCCAAAATTTTTACATACATTGAGACCAGTGTGTTAGAGACCTACAATACCCCTCAGCTATCAAACAGCCAGCTCATGACTATTAAAGTAGGAAAAAAGGCAATTCCTCCTTCGCACTGTCCCTCTTGGTAAATATATTGTGGCGGTCTTTTCTCGATTGATCGAGTGGATGAAACTACATGAACAAAACAAGACTTTGCAACCACGAGTTGAAAGTCCATATATTTCTTGCAGTGTTTTAAAATAGCGACGCGTATCGAGACTAGACCAGTCTCTTCTTCAGGCAAAAACCACATGACCAGTGCACTGTCCTAACAGTTGTTTTTATAACTAAACAAATCCCCATAGAGAGGCTCTGGGGTCATATGTTACAAAGTGCTCAATGTTAGACAAAGCAGTCACAAAACTACGTATGTTATTGGTCAGTTGTTGTGGTGTTATAAAATACAGACACATAGGAATATCTATTTGATGGTAGTCGGGGTGTTGGTTGTAAAATTTTAATTTGGCAATCAGTTGTTCAATCACTGCTGTTAGATTTTGGCAGCAGCGCTCCCGTTTATGCAAAAGTCTTACCAGCTTAACCTTGGGAGCACTCCTCTATGTAATCATCAGTGAAGATGGAGTCCTCATTGAAAGAGGACTCGGTGGTCATACTTAGACCTCTGGGGGAGATTTTTTCACTGAGATAGATATTAAGGAAAAGGGCATCGATGTGATGGTGTAATTCACTTTTAAGGAATTTTCTAGCAAAAGACCACCACCCCACAATCCAACTTTATTCTAGAAAGTATGAAATTTATTCTTAACAATAATGTATTTAGTTTTAAAGACGCCATATACCATCAAACTAGGGGAACAGCAATGAGGACAAGAGTAGCACCCAGTTATGCCAATCTCTTTAGGGGTGAGTTTGAGAACCACTATACATGAAAACACCCATGGGCTAAACCGCATATTATTCTATACAAGTGATATATAGATTATCTCTTTTTCCTGTGGAAAGGGAGTGCCAAAAATGCACAAATTTTCTGTGACTCCCTAAATAACAACACATGGGGACTCACATTCACTAGCACCATAAACACAAAAGAAATAGAATTCCTAGATCTCACTATCTCATCCAGTAATAATATCATCACCATACGCACTTTTTTCAAGAAAGTTGACACGAATCGTTATTTAGAATTTACGAGTGGTCATTATTCTAAATGGATCAAAAACATTCAGTTTAGCCAGTTTAAAAGGTTCAGAAAAAATTGTACTTTAGATACTGACTTCGTAAACCAATTGAAAATTCTAAACAAATGCTTCAGGGAAAAGGGATATTCCAAACATCTATTATCAGAGGAAACCGTCTAACCTATCTCAAAAAGGTTGCTAAGTTTTAAAAAAAAACAACCCACCTGAGAATACTAAAACTACCAGCCAGGATCTTAATTTTGTAACTACCTTCAATATTGCACACAATAAGATCCTTGATAGCCTAATCAAACACTGGCATATATTAGGACTCGACCCCCTCCTGGACCCCCTCTTACCAAAAAAACCTATGATGACCTTTCGTCGAGCCCCTACTTTGAAGAACCTGCTAGCACCTAGTAGGGTGCGACATTGGGACATTACAAAACACCCATCACTCTCACAATAAGGAGAGGTAGTTACAAATGTGTCAGGAAAAGATGCCTATGCTGCAAGACCATCGCACATAATCAATCCACCTTCACATCAGTACACTATAATGGGGTCTTTGATATCAAGCACGAATTTACTTGCAAATCAAAATCTGTAATATACCTACTACAATGCACCTGTTCACTCCAATACATCGGAAGAACAGTGCAGCCATAACATTGTAGGCTCAATAAACGTAGGTCAAATTGTGCCAAGGGCTTTATGCAACACAGTGCATCTCGACAGTGTGCTCTGCACCATAGACGCAATTTTGAGTGTTACATAATAACGCCAATTGACCACATAGACCCCATATAGAGCAATAGTTTGGAAAACCTATGCAAGAGGGAAGTCTATTGGATGTATAAATAAAATACTTTAACTCCAGATGGTCTTAATATAATAACAGAAACAATTATCTAACCAATAGTGCATCTGACACACTTTGTAAAAACAAACATCAAAAAAACACAAATCAAGAAAACAACCTTCTCTACCTTCTGCCCCTCCCCTCCTTTTTCTTTGAAAAAATCCCATTATTACACAGACAAAAGTTAACACCAAACATGGGGTGATCAAATAAACTAACTGGCTCATTCTTTATATAGATCAAGGTCTTTTCCCCTACACGTTTTTTCCTTCAGTCTTCTTTTTCTCTTATGTTCTCTGTCTGCTACTCAAGATGATGCATCAGTTTCAATATATTCCTTGACCATTCGAAGGACAGTTCTGCACCCATTGATATCCTTGTTTTCAAATGGCCCATAGGAACTTCCGTAGCATTCATGGCAGATAGTTCCGTACTAGAGAGATCAATGAACCTAAATTGGCCTAAATGAGCTTCCGTCATATCCACGTAGCATCACCATAGACACTGAGGATGCCTTAGAGTCCTTCCGTGGCAAGGCATGACACCTTGAATAATAATAGCTGAATTATATAGAGTCGACCCGATTGTATCACAACCTGTTCACATTGACAAACATCTATAAATGTAACGTATTACCAAATGTTATAAATAGTTTCCCCCCAAAAAACGTAAATAGAAAACAGTACCTTGCCATCAAATGTCTAATAAAATCCAGGCTCCCCATTTTTTAGAGAAGTTTTTTATGTATAAGTTTTACTATATAAGTTTTTGGGTTTTTTTAAACGCTAAGAGAGCATTTTAGCATATTATTATATTATATATTATTATATTGTATATTATTATTAAACCAAAATCAAGCATCTATCAAGGTTCATAGAAGTTACCTTCTACTTTTGTTGTTTATTCGTCTGCTGGTTAATGTTTCCAGAACAAACTGGTACTGAGTTGCAACAATGTTTCTTTTCTATGTTGTGAATATATATTCCTATGTGTCTGTATGTTACAACACCACAACAATTGACCAATAACATAGTTTTGTGACTGCTTTATCTTATAACGGAGCACTTTGTGACCTATGACCCCCAGAGCCTCTCTATGGGGATTTGTTTAGTTATAAAAACAACTGTTAGGACAGGTCACTGGTCATGTGGTTTTTAGAGGAAGAGACTGGTCCAGTCTCAAAACGCGTCACTATTTTAAAACACTGAAATAAATAAAGGGACTGCAGTTACAAAATCTTGTTTTGTTCATGTGGTTTCATCCACTCGATAAATCGAGAAAAGACCGCTACAAAATATTTACTAAGACGGACAGTGCCAAGGAGAGATTGCCTTTTCTCCTATCTCCTATTTTATTCTTACAACAAAACCCTGGTGGTCCCCGTATGAATCCCAGGCTGCAGTCCTCTCCATATAGATATACACTTCAGGATGTTGTGCTCCTAGCACAAGGTCATCATCGGGTGAGCACAACTCAAGCACCCTTAATCCTATCTTCAGAAATCCTTGTGATGATGCCCCATGTGCGCCGTGTATTTTTTAGTCTTTTTTTTTTTAACAGCTCATGACTATTAAGCACTATGTTCACCCTGCAATCAGCATTAATATTATTCCTGCTGATAGATGAAGCATTTTTCAGCAGAGGAAGTATAACCTTGGGAAGCTCCCTGTTGGGTCATGACATTGCTTCTTGGATTTTATTTACCTGATATGGACTGGTGAGAGAGTGGCAAATTCTGCTCTGTACGCTCTGTATTTTCTGTTGGTGCATCCAAGTCACAGAGGCACTATAGCAAATGCACTATAGCATTTACAGAAGATATGTACTTTTAGAGTTGGAGCCTCATGGCCTGAGACATGGTGATGAGGTAAAGACAAATAGCAAATAATATTACTTGACTTGCAAAGACTGATTCGATGTGACAGCCTACAATATCAACAATTCAGACAACACACATAGTTTATATGAAAACCCACAACAAAGTCATAATTATTCAAATTAAAAAAAAAAAATGCCTGCCGTCCAATCATGATGAAACAAAAAAATGAAAAGTGAATACATTATAATAGGATTAAATAGATCTAAAGATAATTCTGGATTGCTGTGCTTGAATGTCTTCCGAAGAATATAGAAGTTAAATTTTGAGTTTTTTAGATGATTTCTCATATTTTAAATTCAGTTATACTAGGAAAAGAATGTAAACTATTTTATGTACTACAGTTTTGTATATTTATCAAGGACTTTAACGTTTTAATAAGTAAATACATAAACCATACAGAAGTTTGGCCCTCTTGGGACTGGTTGGGTGCCAGACTAGCACATTTTCTGGATTATTGCAAATTGAGTAATTCCCTGCAATTCCAGAATGAGTCATCTCCAGCTCCTCTAAAATTTGATTAAAGCACTTTCTAATTCTTATTGTCATTGACAAGACTCGATTACTTGCTCAATGCTTGTTTTATGTATGAACCCTGAAAATAATAAAATTTTACTCAGTTCAGGATTAACATCACTTTTGGGACAAATAAATGAATGCTGGATTGGCGAAATTAATTATATCTAGTTTGGAAATGTTGGTGTATGTGAAAAAATATTTCCTTTTATCTGAAATCTCCAACAAGCATCCAATAAGAGACTCAAATACAATTTGTTTTATTATTTCAAACAAAAGCAATTATCCATTGTTGGTTTTAAATATTACAGAAATTCTGCACCAATGCACAGAGTGAAATTCATTACAGTGCTTCTGCTAGAAAACATCCGATGTCAGGTCCTTCTATCATAATGCGCCAACATTTGTACCTCTTAAGGATTATCTGTCACCAAAATGCTCCTTTTCTATGTTTTTATGCAAACCATATTAGAATGTTTTAATGGATATATTGTGCACTATAAGGAGTTTATTGCCATCATATAACTCCTACGTGATCCTCCCCAATATTATCCATGTAACAATCAAAAAAGCTGCTCATAAATATTCTTAAAGGGGTTGTCCACCTTCTGACAACTGATGACCTATCCACCGGATAGGTTATCAGTATATATAATCGGTGCGGGTCCGACAACCGGACCCCGCATCAATAAGCCGCTCCGGTGGCCTGCGGGCACCGGATGTTATGGCACATAATGCTATGTATGGAGCCCAGAAGCAGTTGGCTCCGTACATAGCATAGTG
Source organism: Rhinoderma darwinii (assembly GCF_050947455.1). Classification (NCBI taxonomy): domain Eukaryota; kingdom Metazoa; phylum Chordata; class Amphibia; order Anura; family Rhinodermatidae; genus Rhinoderma; species Rhinoderma darwinii. The sequence continues at coordinate 71,158,247 of NC_134688.1, forward strand.
GCCGTGCTGCAGAACTGCAGGTCTGCTCGTATTCTCTTGAACAGTACTGCTGTTTGGCCGCTATTCCGTGGCCGGAGTTAAGTGCTTCCGGCATGTATGTCCAGTGCATGGAGGACCAGCTGATCTGTGCGGGGTTCATGTGTTGAGAGCCCCAACAAATAATACATCTATACATACAGTAGTACTTTGTGTCATTTGTTAGAAAGTGTACTATAAACTCCTTCTTATTAGTATAAAAATGTGGATTTTTTTTTAGAAGAGTAGATTATTATAATCTCACCGCTGTTGATAGTGTCACTGAATACTAATACTAATATAGTCTTATCTACTATGGTATGAGTATAATAATTAGAAAACTGCAGACAGATCTATAAGTCTTCCACTCCACAATTCTTAGGGATGGTTCACAGAAAATTGGGGGTTCTGATGCTACGAAGACCTTATTTATCTCACTATAGCAGGAACCTGGGAACAAACACAAATTCTCTGTACAAGTAAATATGGTATCTACAGGGTTGGTCCTGACAGGATCAGTTCATTAATAAACATTCTAGTTTGTTTAGGGTCTCATTTTATAAAAATTCTCATTTATAAGATATTTTTGGTCCTACAATATATCAAGGTATCTATACAAACAAAGGATTTATATGCGTGTTAACAATATTACAAATATGTAATAAATACAATTAAATATGATTAAATAATAAAATATACAGTCAATCTTACACAAAACCAAGAAAGCCTTTAACCTTGAACGTTTTAAGTACAATAGACGGTAAATATGTTATTGTAAGATTTAGCACTCCTATTGGGTTGACTCTGTAGATGCAGCAGTTGTAGAGTCCAGCTGCTTCACAAGTGTTATCCCAGTGTGTAAAGACAGGAAAATAATACAAAACTCATTTTTGGGCCACAGGGGAATTTTTAATTTTTTTATTTTCTGTGTAAACAAGGCCATTTTGTCTCTTGAGCCTGAGAAAACCCATTCCTCTATATGCAAAGATTTACCCCAGGATATATTTTTTAATAGGTACATATATTAAAATAGATGGTGTATGCATTCAGTCATAAAATCACATATCATATAAAATTTTATACACCTGCACAAAGGCACCATAATTCAGCTAGACAAGATGTGAAGTTAGAATTAAAAGATGAAAAACAGAAAACAATAAATTATTTATTATTAAGTAAAAATAAATAGTACAACGTTTAACCCACATACCTTGCTCCCTACCAGGCTGCCCCAGCCCACCTCCAATAGCAACCGTGACATCTAATCGGTTAGACAGACCAGTGAGCTGATCGTTTGCCGTGGCAGCTAGAGACCTATTAAAGACCTCTAGGTCTGCCATCAGTGGCTTACCGCCCCACTTACTTGCAAATGTAAAATAGTGCAATGTGGACATGTGTGGTGACTTACCTGGTGCTGAAATTCTGGGACTCTGCAGGGTCACATGATTTGTACTCTAACGACCCAAATCCTACAGCATCTACTGTAGAAACTGGAGGTCAGTCTCTTAATGTAAGTCTATAAGACTTACTTTGAGGGCTTGACTTCAGGTCCCTACAGCAGACACTATAGAATTCCGGTAGTCAGAATGAAGATCACATGACAGAGTAGCGGGTGGCCAGTAAAATATAGCCCCAAGAAAGCCACTACACATGTCAACATTACACTTCAGTTTATTTGCAAAAAAAGGGGGGCTGCTTTTAGAAAAGACTAAATTATTAAAAGTATAAAAAAATGTAAATATCTCAAATTAAAAAATAAAAACTCTTTTCCCATTTTTTGCAAAAAATTATGTAAGCAATAAAAAAAGAAAACATTATTGGTATCTGTAAAAGTCTGAACTAGTAATATATCACATTATTTAACCCGCCGGGTAAAAGCCGTAGGAAAAAAAATATTCACAATGCAAGCATTGCCATTTTTTGGTTTTCTTCAAAAATTTAAGGGTACCCTTAAATGGTACCAATAAATACTACAGCTGACCCCTCCAAAAAACATACCCTCCATCGTCAGAAAAATAATGACAGCACAAAACGATATTTTCAACAAATTGTTTGTAAAAGTTGTACATAATGAAAAAAAAGATGTCAATTTGGTATCGTTGTAATTGTATTGGCCCGCAGAATAAAGTTAACATGTTTTTTTTTTACGGCACGGAGAACACTGTAAAAAAATAAATAAAAAAATAGATCAATGGAGGAATCGCTTATTATTTTTTTCAATTCCATCCTGCAAAAAAATTTGTTGCAGTTTCGCAGTACATTTTAGGAACATTAAATTGTACCATTGAAAACTACAATTCCTGACTCAAAAAACAAGCCCTCATATGGCTATATCGATGGAAAGACATAAAAGTTATGCCTCTTGAAATGCACCGATGGAAAAGCAAAAAGAAAAAACTTAAATTGTCACCAAGGTGTTAAACTTCATCCCTGACAAAAGATTGCACTAAAAGTCTGTTTTAGCTAAAGATTACACCTCTCTTCCACCAAAATCTTAAAAGGTGTCCTCATTTCCAAGATTAGGAAAATGGGGTAAGGTCAATTAAAGCTGAATGTTTGGGCTAAATATTCTACCTTCCATTCCCTCATTTTCCCACTACGACTTCTGTACTGAAGGTCTCTTGCTCCTAACATTGGGTAGATATATTATATTAGCCCCGGAAAGGGTTGCCAGCATATTGTGCAGGACTGTCCAAATTTTCTGCTGTAACCACCACTTGATTTAATTCAGCTTCATGCATCCAAAAATACTCATTTGGATCAGACCTTGATGAGAATCTAATTATGTATAGAGCTAGCTACAGTAGGGGTTGGTTAATGCACATAATCTGGGAAGCTCTGCACATTAATGCTAGGTCAACTAGTTTACCTAGAAAGACTGACATCAAACCTCTACAAAATATATTAAATGGACACTAACTTTTCAAACAATCTATGCTAATTTAATAATCTAATAGTATACGTGATATAGATCAATTTTGTGATTTGCTTACTATTAAAATGTAAACTTTTTTTTATCTATGACAATTCTGTGTAAAGTTACTTATACTAGATGTCTCACTTTCTCTAATCTGCTGTCCACACCAAAATCCATCCCTAATTACAGAGCAGAGGAGACGGACTGCAGGAAATGGGGGAGTATCTCTTCACTGCCTGCCTATACAAGTCTATGGAGAGGGGTGGGGGAGCATGAGTAGAGTGGGAGACACAGACACTGCCCATAGAAGTCTACAGAGACAGGAGGGGGAGCAGGAGCATAGTGATAAAGACACACACAGATATACAGCTTCCTGGTAAGTGTTATACCTCACCCCGGTGCTGGATTCTCAGCTACATTGCTCATAACTGCTGTATAATCTCTTCCATGCTGCTTATATTTATACGGTGATCGATAGATGCAGGATTTTCCCGCTTCTCTATGTGTGCAGTGTATGACAGACACTATAGCAGTTAGGCTCCGCCCAGTAGCTCAGAGAAAACTGAAAATTAGAGATAAAGCCTGCATAAGGGAAAACTGCTAAAGAATGCAGAATACAAAACAATACATATAATGGCCAGAAATAGTGTTATTCCTCACGTACACACATATGACAACTTTTTCTGAAAAGTTAGGGCCCCCAGTTATTTTAATGACTTGCATGGTTAATGGAAAGAGGTTTGTCAGGGTGTAAGATGGATTCTCGAGCCAAAACAGAGTTTTCAGGTTATAGCTTAGATAAATCTTCCACACGTTTCTTGTGGGTCTCATGTATTAAAAACTGACCTTGCTTCTAGATAGATCAATAAATCAATGATAATCAACTTTACATATTATTTCTTTAGTGGAGTTTAGAAGATGAAAGCTGATTGGTTGCTTTTGGCATGTAGGGGCACTTGACGCAAGACACAATTGTATATAAATAGTTCCACTTATTTAACCCCTTAACGACATCCGAAGTACTATTACATCGCTGTCTTTAAGGACTTAACGTAATACAATGTACTGATACGTTGTGTTGCTGATGCGGGCTCACAAGCTGAGCCTGCACCATCGCCAGCGGATGTCAGCTAGCTTCCGATCCAGCCAATTAACTCCTTAGATGCAGCACTCAAAAGCGAGTGCTGCATTTATGCTGTTACCTAGCAGATTGGAACCCTGCAATGCAATCATAGGGTTCTGATGGCTGCTCTGGCAGACCGGAGGCCTAACAATGGCCTCCTGTCTGCCAAGTACGGAAGCCTGCTGGGTCCCGCCTGAAGGCGGGGCCTAAAAGTCTTCCAGCCGCAAAAGGAAGATGGCGCAGGCTCAGAAGCTGAGCCTGCGACATCAGCCGCCTGTGTCAGCTGTATGTTACAGCTGAAACCGTGCTGTAATGGCAGGGAACAGAGCTAGCTCTAATCCCTGCCATTAAACCCAAAGATGCCGCGATCAAGTGTTTTCACGGCATCTTAGTAGTTTGTAGCGATTGGCATCGACACAATGTGATTGTGAAGATGTCGATCGTTACTATGGCAACCAGAGGCCTCACAATGGCCTCCTGGTCTGCCACATAAGATAGCCTATTAGGCCCCGCCCAGAGACGGGACCTAATAGGCTTGCTGTCAGTGAAGGACTGACAGCTCTAATGCATTGCACTACGTGGTTAGTGTAATGCATTAGGGTAAAGGTCAGAGGTGCAGGACTTCAAGTTCCCTAGTGAGACAAATAAAAAGTTTAAAATGTTAATAAAAAATTTGAATAAAAGTGTAAAAATAAATCCTTCAAGTACATAAAAACAAACTGCATTTTTTCCTATAAGAAGTATTTTATTGTAGGAAAAAATTAAAACGTTAAAAAAAAGTACACATATTTGGTATTGCCGCATCCATAATGCATCCATCGCTCTGAATGACAGTTTACAGCGTAATCTCGTGAGACTACGCCTGCTATGCTGTAAATCACAGAGATGCTACAGAAGTGGTCAGGATTCTGAATACACATCCTGTCCTGGCTGGAGGTAATGTATATTCATTGTCAGGACACTGCAGTAACTTTATAGTGTGTTTATGTGGCTGCACATAGTGATATAGCTACTGTATATCGCTATCTGCAGTGTAAATGAATGGAGAGAAGTGTATGACGCTGATTGGTCACTGATTGGTCAGCGTCATACACTTCTCTCCACAATGCCCACTTGGTCAAAAAGTAAAACACGCCCAGTTGTCCAATGTGAAACTCATTAGTATAAATCTAATATAGGTCATAACTCCGTCAAAAATGATCGTTTTTCTAAATAAAAAACACTGCTGTAATCTTTATTACAGCGCCGATCACATCATGTACAATATAGGCCACTTATAATGCGGTGACAGAGCCTCTTTAAGAAACTTTCTAAATGCTGTTTTAAATACTTTGAGGGTGCAGTTTTTAAAATGGGGTGTTTTATGGGGGGTTTCTAATATATAAGGCCCCTTCAGAACTGAACTGGTCCCTGAAAAAATAGCCTTTTGAAATTTTCTTAAAAATGTGAGAAATTGCTGCTACAGTTCTAAACCTTGTAGCGTCCTAAAAAAATAAAAGAATGTTCAAAAAACGATGCAATCATAAAGTAGAAATATGGGAAATGTTAACTAGTAACTATTTTGTGTGGTATTACTATCTGTCTTACAAGTAGATACATTTAAATTTAGAAAAATGCTAATTTTTTCAAATTGTTCTCTAAATTTTGGTATTTTTCACAAATAAACACTAAATATATCGACCACATTTTACCACTAACTTAAAATACAATGTGTCACGAGAAAAAAAAATCTCAGAATCTCTTGAAAAAATAAAGGCATTCCCAAGATATTATCACATAAAGTGACACATGTCAGATTTGAAAAAAAAAATGGCCTGGTCAATTAGGCGAAAACAGGCTGTGAAATTAAGGGGTTATAGGAAATACTGTGTTATACCAAGTGCAGGGCATCAAGGCAGTGCATGATATTTATCTTTTGTGTTCTTTTAATCTAGTGTCTTCAGACATCGTTAACTGCACTATTACATTTGACCTAGATCTTTTCATTTGTCTGACTTTTTATGCCCCGTCTATAAATGATACAGAGAAGTTTATACTAATTTTAAATTCACATTAAGCATGCAAAGACATGTTGAACTTGATCGTTTTCCTTTTTTGTGTTCTACATTGTATGCTAAAAAAAACTACACGTCAAGACTCAAGAACAATAATGTACTTATTCTTGAAAAATATTAGATGTATAGATTCATTCCATCTGAGCTTAGATAACTGTCTGTTGTATATAAAAGATGTAATTTTGCTAATTATGTAAAGTAACAGATGTTTGAATAAGTATTCTGGTTGCTGTAGTAACAGCTCTGATTCTTACTGACCTTTTATGTTATTAGTAACTAGTTGTTATATAGATTAAAAGAAGTAATTATTTTATGCATTACCATAAAAAAAGATCTAGTGTAATGAACGCCTTGTAATGTTTCAAAGGGGGAGAGGATTAGAGTGCACAGGTGGAGGGTTTCTTAGGACCTGTTCACATTAGCACTGGGTTCAAAGGAACAGGTGAACAGAAAGCCAAACTGAAAGCATCGCAATTGCAAATACAATGTTTTTTTATTTTATTTAGTTGGTTTCCGTTTCCACTAGGTTGACGTTTTTTCCAATAGTTCTGCACTGACGGAACTCCTAAACGGAAGCCAGCGCTGATGTGAACCAGCCCTTAGGCACACAGATACACAATTACTACAGTAACATTTTCTATCTATCTATCTATCTATCTATCTATCTATCTATCTATCTATCTATCTATCTATCTATCTATCTATCTATCTATCTATCTATCTATCTATCTATCTATCTATCTATCTATCTACATTGAAGGAAATAAGTATTTGATCCCTTGCTGATTTTGCAAGTTTGCCCACTGTCAAAGACATGAACAGTCTAGAATTTTTAGGCTAGGTTAATTTTACCTGTGAGAGATAATAATAATAATAATAATAATAATAATAATAATAATAATAATAATAATAATCTTTATTTATATAGCACCAACATATTACGCAGCACTTTATAATTTAGAGGGGACATGAAACAAACAATATCAGACATTACATAGTGACAAAGTTCATTTACAATTCAAACCTGGGGAGTGAGGACCCTGCTCGCAAGAGAGACACAAAGTGTAATAGTGTTTGTTCTGTACAATGGTCCGCGCCTTTTTTATACACATGCGGTGGTAACATAAAGCTGCATGAGCCTGTCACCAGCCAGTATCCGTGTATGACGGACATGAAGAGAAGGAGTGTGAGGGAATCTTATTCTGATGACTAATCTAAAAGGAGGGCCATGGAAAAGAGTCAGATTAGGGAATGTTATAGGCCTATCTAAATAGATGTGTTTTCAGGGCACGTTTAAAACTGTGGATATTGAGAATTAATCGGATTGTCTGGGGTAGCGCATTCCAGAGGACGGGTGCAGCACGAGAGAAATCTTGGAGACGGGAGTGGGAGGTGCGGATTATGGAGGATTTTAATCTAAGGTCGTTGGCAGAACGTAGAGCCCGAGTAGGGTGGTAGACAGAGATGAGGGAGGAGATGTAAGGAGGTGCAGCACTGTGGAAAGCTTTGTGGGTGAGAGTAATAAGTTTGAATTTTATTCGGAAGGGGATGGGCAACCAGTGCAGTGACTGGCACAGATTAGAGGCGTTGGTGTAGCGGTTGGTCATAAAGATGAGCCTGGCTGCTGCATTGAGGATAGATTGGAGAGGGGAGAGTTTAGTGAGGGGAAGACCGACTAGTAATGAGTTACAGTAGTCAAGACGAGAGATAGATTATATAAAAAAAAAAAAAAAAATCACATTGTCAAAATGATATATATTTATTTGCATTGTGCACAGAGAAATAAGTATTTGATCCCTTTGGCAAACAAGACTTAATACTTGGTGGCAAAACCCTTGTTGGCAAGCACAGCAGTCAGACGTTTTTTGTAGTTGATGATGAGGTTTGCACACATGTTAGATGGAATTTTGGCCCACTCCTCTTTGCAGATCATCTGTAAATCATCAAGATTTCGAGGCTGTCGCTTGGCAACTCAGATCTTCAGCTCCCTCCATAAGTTTTCGATGGGATTAAGGTCTGGAGACTGGCTAGGCCACTCCATGACCTTAATGTGCTTCTTTTTGAGCCACTCCTTTGTTGCCTTGGCTTTATGTTTCGGGTCATTGTCGTGCTGGAAGACCCAGCCACGAGCCATTTTTAATGTCCTGGTGGAGGGAAGGAGGTTGTCACTCTGGATTTGACGGTACATGGCTCCATCCATTCTCCCATTGATGAGGTGAAGTAGTCCTGTGCCCTTAGCAGAGAAATACCCCCAAAACATAATGTTTCCACCTCCATGCTTGACAGTGGGGACGGTGTTCTTTGGGTCATAGGCAGCATTTCTCTTCCTCCAAACACGGCGAGTTGAGTTAATGCCAAAGAGCTCAATTTTAGTCTCATCTGACCACAGCACCTTCTCCCAATCACTCTCAGAATCATCCAGATGTTCATTTGCAGACTTCAGACGGGCCTGTACATGTGCCTTCTTTAGCAGGGGGACCTTGCGGGCACTGCAGAATTTTAATCCATTACGGCGTAATGTGTTACCAATGGTTTTCTTGGTGACTCTGGTCCCAGCTGCCTTGAGATCATTAACAAGTTCCCCCCGTGTAGTTTTCGGCTGAGCTCTCACCTTCCTCAGGATCAAGGATACCCCACGAGGTGAGATTTTGCATGGAGCCCCAGATCGATGTCGATTGACAGTCATTTTGTATGTCTTCCATTTTCTTACTATTGCACCAACAGTTGTCTTCTTCTCACCCAGCGTCAAACTTATGGTTTTGTAGCCCATTCCAGCCTTGTGCAGGTCTATGATCTTATCCCTGACATCCTTAGAAAGCTCTTTGGTCTTGCCCACGTTGTAGAGGTTAGAGTCAGACTGATTAATTGAGTCTGTGGACAGGAGTCTTTTATACAGGTGACCATTTAAGACAGCTGTCTTTAATGCAGGCACCAAGTTGATTTGGAGCGTGTAACTGGTCTAGAGGAGGCTGAACTCTTAATGGTTGGTAGGGGATCAAATACTTATTTCTCTGTGCACAATGCAAATAAATATATATAATTTTGACTATGTGATCTTCTGTTTTTTTTTTAATATAATCTATCTCTCACTGGTAAAATTAACCTAGCCTAAAAATTCTAGACTGTTCATGTCTTTGACAGTGGGCAAACTTACAAAATCAGCAAGGGATCAAATACTTATTTCCTTCACTGTATCTATCTATCTATCTATCTATCTATCTATCTATCTATCTATCTATCTATCTATCTATCTATCTATCTATCTATCTATCTATCTATCTATCTATCTATCTATCTATCTACAGTGAAGGAAATAAGTATTTGATCCCTTGCTGATTTTGTAAGTTTGCCCACTGTCAAAGACATGAACAGTCTAGAATTTTTAGACTAGGTTCATTTTACCAGTGAGAGATAGATTATATAAAAAAAAAAAAAGAAAATCACATTGTCAACATTATATATATTTATTTGCATTGTGCACAGAGAAATAAGTATTTGATCCCTTTGGCAAACAAGACTTAATACTTGGTGGCAAAACCCTTGTTGGCAAGCACAGCAGTCAGATGTTTTTTGTAGTTAATGATGAGGTTTGCACACATGTTAGATGGAATTTTGGCCTACTCCTCTTTGCAGATCATCTGTAAATCATTAAGATTTCGAGGCTGTAGCTTGGCAACTCGGATCTTCAGCTCCCTCCATAAGTTTTCGATGGGATTAAGGTCTGGAGACTGGCTAGGCCACTCCATGACCTTAATGTGCTTCTTTTTGAGCCACTCCTTTGTTGCCTTGGCTGTATGTTTCGGGTTATGGTCGTGCTGGAAGACCCAGCCACGAGCCATTTTTAATGTCCTGGTAGAGGGAAGGAGGTTGTCACTCAGGATTTGACAGTACATGGCTCCATCCATTCTCCCATTGATGCGGTGAAGTAGTCCTGTGCCCTTAGCAGAGAAACACCCCCAAAACATAATTTTTCCACCTCCATGCTTGACAGTGGGGACGGTGTTCTTTGGGTCATAGGCAGCATTTCTCTTCCTCCAAACACGGCGAGTTGAGTTAATGCCAAAGAGCTCAATTTTAGGCCTCATTTACACGAGCGTGTGCGTTTTGCGCGCGCAAAAAACGCTGCGTTTTGCGCGCGCAAAAGGCACTTGGCAGCTCCGTGTGTCATCCGTGTATGATGCGCAGCTGCGTGATTTTCGCGCAGCCGCCATCATAGAGATGAGGCTAGTCGACGCCCTTCACTGTCCAAGGTGCTGAAAGAGCTAACTGATCGGCAGTAACTCTTTCAGCACCCTCGACAGTGAGTTCCGATCACAATATACACCAACCTGTGAATAAAAAAAGACTTTCATACTTACCAAGAACTTCCTGCTTCCCCCAGTCCGGGCTCCCGGCCGTTGCCTTGGTGACGCGTCCCTCTCTTGTCATCCGGCCCCACCTCCCAGGATGACGCCGCAGTCCATGAGACCGCTGCAGCCTGTGATTGGCTGCAGCCTGTGCTTGGCCTGTGATTGGCTGCAGCTGTCACTTGGACTGAACTGTCATCCCGGGAGGTCGGACCGGAGTTATCGGTAAGTCAGAACGTCTTTTTTTTTTTACAGGTTCATGGATTTTCGGAGCGGAAGTCACTGTCCATGGTGCTGAACCAGTTTAACGCTTTCAGCACCGTGGACAGTGACTGTCTCCTGACGTCGCGTACCCGAACATTTTTTACCGGTTTCGGTCAAAACGAGTTTGGCCGAACCCGGTGAAGTTCGGTGCGCTCATCTCGAATTTGACACTCCGTTTGGATGTTTGTAAACAGAAAAGCACGTGGTGCTTTTCTGTTTACATTCAGGAGTTTGACAGCTCTTGCGCGAATCACGCAGTTCGCACGGAAGTGCTTCCGTGCGGCATGCGTGGTTTTCACGCACCCATTGACTTCAATGGGTGCGTGAGTGCGCGAAAAACGCACGATTATAGAACATGTCGTGAGTTTTTTTCTGCGCACACGCGCTGAGCGCAATTCACGCATCGTCTAAACTGCCCCATTGACTAATATAGGTGCGTACGACATGCGTGCAAAGCACGCGCGTCGCACGCGCGTATATTACGTTCGTGTAAATGAGGCCTTAGTCTCATCTGACCACAGCACCTTCTCCCAATCACTCTCAGAATCATCCAGATGTTCATTTGAAAACTTCAGATGGGCCTGTACATGTGCCTTCTTGAGCAGGGGGACCTTGCGGGCACTGCAGGATTTTAATCCATTACGGCGTAATGTGTTACCAATGGTTTTCTTGGTGACTGTGGTCCCAGCTGCCTTGAGATCATTAACAAGTTCCCCCGTGTAGTTTTCGGCTGAGCTCTCACCTTCCTCAGGATCAAGGATACCCCACGAGGTGAGATTTTGCATGGAGCTCCAGATCGATGTCGATTGACAGTCATTTTGTATGTCTTCCATTTTCTTACTATTGCACCAACAGTTGTCTCCTTCTCACTCAGCGTCTTACTTATTGTTTTGTAGCCCATTCCAGCCTTGTGCAGGTCTATGATCTTGTCCCTGACATCCTTAGAAGGCTCTTTGGTCTTGCCCATGTTGTAGAGGTTAGAGTCAGACTGATTAATTGAGTCTGTGGACAGGAGTCTTTTATACAGGTGAACATGTAAGACAGCTGTCTTTAATGCAGGCACCAAGTTGATTTGGAACGTGTAACTGGTCTGGAGGAGGCTGAACTCTTAATGGTTGGTAGGGGATCAAATACTTATTTCTCTGTGCACAATGCAAATAAATATATATAATTTTGACTATGTGATTTTCTTTTTTTTTTTTTAATATAATCTATCTCTCACTGGTAAAATTAACCTAGCCTAAAAATTCTAGCCTGTTCATGTCTTTGACAGTGGGCAAACTTACAAAATCAGCAAGGGATCAAATACTTATTTCTTTCACTGTATCTATCTATCTATCTATCTATCTATCTATCTATCTATCTATCTATCTATCTATCTATCTATCTATCTATCTATCTATCTATCTATCTATCTATCTATCTATCTATCTAATACCTCTATTTATCCGTCCGTCCGTCATCTATCTATCTATCTAATTTCTCTATTTATCCGTCCGTCCGTCATCTATCTATCATCTATCTATCTATCTATCTATCTATCTATCTATCTATCTATCTATCTATCTATCTATCTATCTATCTATCTATCTATCTATCTATCTATCTATCTATCTCATATCTATCTATCTATCTATCTATCTATCTATCTATCTATCTACCTACCTACCTACCTACCTACCTATCTATCTATCTATCTATCTATCTATCTATCTATCTATCTATCTATCTATCTATCTATCTATCATCTATCTATCTATCTATCTATCTATCTATCTATCTATCTATCTATCTATCTATCTATCTATCTATCTATCTATCTATCTATCTATCTATCATCTATCTATCTATCATCTTCTGCTGCTTAAAAACAGCAAGGAAGCAGTATTGGGCTGCAGTAATTCCAGTCTCCTTCTATTCTATCCCATATTGAAATGTATGAAGTAACAAGTGAATGAAGCTAACAAGCCGCATGGAGCACACTTTTTTTTCCTTATTATTATTATAGATTAGAACTTGAACTTACACACAGAGTTTCAGGTAAAGTCTTCTTCCAGTTCTATATGTGAATGTTTTTTCTGACAAGGACATCATACTAGGCAAAATGGAAACAGTGCCATAGAAGTACTGTGGTAGAAGTTGCACCCTGGCCCAGGTACCTGGGGTCAGACCTAGGCGGCACACCATTATTATAAATGGCACATGATAGGCGGGAGCCATGTAACAGATTTCCATTGGGGCCCAGAAGCATTGTGTTACGCCTTCAATAGTGTTGCCCATAGCAATCATTCCATCAACCTGCCACTTGTGTAAGTGTGGGGCTTGAGAATAAAAGTGACATACTAATTTCTTGCTATGGACAATTCCTACACATTTCTTTGCACTGTTTTATTTAAAAAAAAATCTCCTCTGTTATGTTCATCAGCCGGATATTTTCATATGTTAGATTTTAGAATGACTAGAACAATTATTTATTCCACTAAGACAGACTGTAATGATTTTTCGATCTACCGGCCTCCACAGGAAATGCCTTATGATTTTTCTGTTCTCTGAACAATAATTCCCCTTATCCTCTCTTGGCTAGTTTATGATAATTGAACTCTCAAAAATTTAGCCGAGTGCACTTTAGGGAACGGTTTATACTTTAATAATCACTGATGGGCGATTGGTGATATTGTTCATAGAAATTGGAAAATTGAGAGCAGAAGAAAAAATTGTTATCTGCTATCCCATGATAATATTTTGACCGAAAACCGTTTTAAGGATGGTATAGAGTTTAAAACTTTAGAAATAAGACGTGCTAAACTGCTTAAAGTGGTATTCTCATGATAAGAAGTGATGGAATACTGCTATGAAATGCCATTACTTTCTGATTGGTGGGGGCCTGAGTGCCGAGACCCTTTACAATCCACAGAATTATTTGCTGTGGCTCCTTCTCAGATTTCCCCTACATAGCGGCGCTACCATCTACCCACTGGGGCTGTTACCTGCACAGGGGAAGAGGGAGAATTGCTGTGATGGGTAAAAGGTAAAGGGTTCCAGAGGTTGGACCCCATGAATTGATGGTATATAATAGCAATTTGCCATCACTTCTATAACCAAAATACATCTTTAAGTTGTCACGTAAGAGGATTCCTGGAACTCGAAAAAGGTTACCTGGGGCAGGGTCTAGAGCAGGATCTGAGGCGAGACACTCTCTGATGAATTAAAAGTTCACAGCACTTTTGGACAATATAGTTGAGGTATACATTTACACAATATGGAATGACAACGCTCTCCCTCACTACAGCCAACTAACTTTTGACATTCAATCTTTTAAGCATATGCAGAAAGTACCGCTTTTCAGTGCTAGCAAGGATTTTTACATGCTGCATATTGGAATTATACAGTATTGCTTATAGGTTCTCTTTTGTCGCTACTGATAAATCCAACTTCTACTCTACTGCATTTTTCTACCCTCCACCATTCCATAATCTACTCACCACACTTTATACCTATGCTTGTACAGAAAACATCTAGGTACCGTATTTTTCGGACTATAAGACGCAGTTCTTAGCAAGAATAAATCTTGCTAAAAAGTCCCTGTGTCTTATAGTCGGCAGTCAAGGGACACAGCAGCGTCGGGCCCGCTGACCACTTCTTACTTAACCCCTTCCCGACCCATGATGTGTCAGCACATCATGGAGCGGGGAGAAGATGATATTTGGAGCGGAGCGGGCTCACGCGCTGAGCCCACTCCATACACTGCAGGTGTCAGCAGCAGACACGCTGCGCTAACGGCCAGGAACAGCGATGACGCTGTTCATGGCAGTTTAACTAATTAAATGCTTTGGTCAATACCAACCGCTGCATTTATAGGGTTTTCCCATGAAGGACATTTAGGACATTTCCACAAGATATGTCATAAATGTCAGATGTCTTTGGGACCCGCACCTATCTCTAGAACGCGGTCCCCTAAGCTCCATTCTATCTTACTTGCTCCACCGTCTCCCGGCCACTTCCTGGTTAGGTGGTCGGGAGTTAAGTAAACAGCCGGGTGCTCGCTGATCTACGCTGTGTCCGTAAGTCCCATGGAAGTGAATGGGAGTTATGGAAACAGCGTAGCACCGCAAGCTACGCTGTTTCTGGAACTCGGTAGCTCCGAAAACAGCGTACATGGTCGAGTTACGGAAACTGTGTAACTCGTCGAGCTACGTTGTTCCCGTAACTCCCATAGAACGGAATAGTAATTACGGAAACAACGTAGCATGGTACACTGCTATTTTAACTGCCATTCACTACTATGGGAGGTACAGGAACAGCGTAGCTCAGCGATTTACGTTGTTTCTGTAACTCATCCATGTATTGCAGTGTATTGTACCAGCGATCTAATGATCGCTGGTTCAAGTCCCCTAGGGGAGGTAATAAAATGTATAAAAAAAAAAAAGATCGATACATTTTCAAGAGTGTAAAAAAATATTAAGAGTTAAAAAAAAAACCTTTTCCCATTTTTCCCCAAGTACAATTTAAAAAATAAAAAAATAAAGAATTAAGTAAAAAGTGATAAAAAAAAAATCGTATGTACCAAAAAATGGCTCTCAGAATGTGGTGAAACAAAACGAATTATTTGTTTTAACAAATAGTTTTTGCTTTGTAAAAGTAGTAAAAAATGTAATTTTTTCAATTTTTTTGTTGTGTAAAACCTGGGTGCGTCTCATAGTCCGAAAAATACGGTAAATAGCTCTTTCAGTACTATATATTGTATCCTTGATATTTTTAGATGGCAAATCCTGGATACAAAACAAACACTTCACCCATACTACAACCAAAGCTCTCCTCACCCACTATCATACTTATTATCTACCACCACCCTCATTAGTCGACCATACATATTAGCTGTTGACTGAATACGAATAATATAAACATTTGATAAATGATCAATTCCACCGGAAATCACAGATTCAACCAAATTTAAAGCCAGATTCCAGATGTGTGTACAGATGTAGCCGTCTTTACCTTGACTATTAAGGCATTAAATACACAGTGGCGAGATCCTTTATCTTGACTTTTTCAATGACTTTTCAATGGCTTTTGTTGCATGATATCGCGCTGCAGAAAGTTATCAGAGTCAAGATGAAGATGGCTACATCCGTACATGTGTGTATGTATGTATGTATGTGAATAATAACACTATTTCTTGCCACAATTCATCATGTATTTTTCAGCCGCTTTTCCCCCTCATCTGGCTTTATTTCTAATTGCCAGTTTTTCATAAGCTCAGCCCATGTACTACCTGCTATGATGTTCTCACACACTCAGAAGCACTGCACTCTGTCCCACAGTTGTGTGCCGGTGTCTAATGTACAAGCAGAAGGTTCTGATCAGTGTCCTGGGAGAGTTCCCCATGTTCTTCCAGCCTCAATACTGTAGTCAATAATCTGCTCCTCCATGAGTACTAACAGGCGGCTCCTGCCCCCTTTGTCCTACAGACACAGCAGAGTTTAGGACATTATAAATGTAACAGATGTAACACTAAAAAGACATAGCAGTGTTGTTCTCAATTAAGCACTGGTGTACAACAGCCTAAGGGTATGTTTACACGGCAAACCAAAAACGTCCGTAAAATACGGAGCTGTTTGATTTTCAGACGATTTTTAAGCAACTTGCGTTAACTGCAGCGTTTTTTACGGCCATTTTTGGAGCTTTTTTTCTATTGAGTATATGAAAAACGGCTCAAGAAGTGACATGCATTTATTTTTTATTGGGCATTTTTAAGAACGGCCGCATAAAAATGCCCCGTTTGATTGTAACGCCGTTTTTCCCATTTAAATCAATGGGCAGATGTTTGGAGGCGTTCAGCCTCTGGATTTTCAGCCATTTTTTAAGGCGTTTACTGCGCGAAAAATGGCTGAAAATAAGCCGTGTGAACTTCATAGCCTCATAGCCTCATACTTGAAGATCATAGATTCAGCAGATGAGCCATGTGTGTGCAGGCAGACTCCCTCCCCCTCCTTCTCACACGCTCCCTGCAGCTCTGCTCTGTCTAAGGCTAGGTTCACACGACCATGTTACGTCCGTAATGGACGGAACGTATTTCGGCCGCAAGTCCCAGACCGAACACTGCAGGGAGCCGGGCTCCTAGCATCATAGTTATGTACGACGCTAGGAGTCCCTGCCTCTCAGTGGAATTACTGTCCCGTACTGAAAAGATGATTACAGTACGGGACAGTTGTCCTGCAGCGAGGCAGGGACTCCTATCATCTTACATAACTATGATGCTAGGAGCCCGGCTCCCTGCACTGTGTTCGGTCCGGGACTTCCGGCCGAAATACGTTCATTACGGACCGAAAATGCTCGTGTGAACCCAGCCTAATATGATCACTCTGAGACTGACAGCTCATCCTCTTTCATGCCTAATAGTTGATGTGGTTTTTCAAAGTGCAGTGTCTCTGAAAAGTTACTGACAAGTGCAAATAGCTAGGTATAGTGAAAAAGATGCATTTTTTTATTAACATGATGTATTACAAAGTTTATTATCTTGACATACACTATCGATTTGTGGGGAAAAAATGTAAACAATAGGTGAGCCTTAATTTGTGTGCCCAGCATGGTTTATTGGACAGTAAGCTCAAATGGATAGGGACTTCTGTCCAAATATTTCAAGCAGGGCTGGCCTTAGGGGTGAGCAATCTGTACGGCTACACAGGGCATCTCATGGTCTGTGGTAGTGTGGACCCACTAGGCCGCACCACCGTATCGGGATGTCAGCTGGCCAAACTACAGTGTACCCAATAATACAAAGTCCAGCACAAGGGTACCTGAATAGTCCAGACACAGATGGCTAGGCACAGATGGAACTTCAGACGGCAGATGACACCAGGCGTGGTGTAACACAGTAGGCGTGACAGAAGGCACAACACGACTCTAACTTCTAAGGCACAGGAACAACGGTAGCACAGGATACAGGATACAGGTAGCATACCTCCCAACTTTTGAATTCGAAAAAGAGGGACATTTTTAAGCCACGCCCCTAACCACACCCAATATCCCGCATAAACACATCAAATCACGGCCAGATCCTTCTGCAAATTACACGTGCACATTCTCACTGCGGATCTCTAGACTGTCTGGATATCACAGATATTATGGATCAGGTTATATTGGCTTTATGTTACTTTTCCTATCTTGGGTATAACATTTGCTCATCACGGCAGCAGCTGCAGGACAAACCAAAAGGCTGAGAACAATGAAAGTCAAGAGGAAGACCCTGTGGTGGATGATTTTTCAATTGACAGGTAGCAGAGTTACATGATGGGGATATTTTTTTCCAGTTGTGTAACTCTGCTACCGGTCAATGGAAAAATCATCCACCAGAGCCCCCTGTAGATTGCTCCACACACGGCCCCCCTGTACATAGCGCCAGACACAGCCCCCCTGTAGATTGCTCCAGATACAGCCCCCCTGTAGATTGCTCCAGATACAGCCCCCCTGTAGATAGCTCCAGACACAGCCCCCCTGTAGATAGTTCCACACACAGCCCCCTGTAGATTGCTCCACACACAGCCCCCCTGTACATAGTGCCAGACGCAGCCCCCCTGTAGATAGCTCCAGACACAGCCCCCCATGTAGATAGCGCCACACACAGTCCCCCTGTAGATAGCTCCAGACACAGCCCCCCATGTAGATAGCGCCACACACAGCCCCCCTGTAGATATCTCCAGACACAGCTCCCCTGTAGATAGCACCACACACAGCCCCCCTTTAGATAGCTCCATACACAGCCCCCTGTAGATTGCTCCACACACAGCCCCCCTGTACATAGCGCCAGACACAGCCCCCCTGTAGATAGCTCCAGACACAGCCCCCATGTAGATAGCGCCACACACAGTCCCCCTGTAGATAGCGCCACACACAGCCCCCCTGTAGATAGCTCCAGACACAGCCCCCCTGTAGATAGCACCACACACAGCCCCCCTGTAGATAGCTACACACACAGCCCCCTGTATATTGCTCCACACACGGCCCCCCTGTAAATAGCGCCAGACACAGCCCCCCTGTAGATTGCTCCAGATACAGCCCCCTGTAGATAGCTCCGGATACAGCCCCCCTGTAGATAGCTCCAGACACAGCCCCCTGTAGATAGTTACACACACAGCCCCCCTGTAGATTGCTCCACCCACAGCCCCCCTGTAGATAGCTCCACACAGCCCCCTGTATATTGCTCCACACACAGCCCCCCTGTACATAGTGCCAGACACAGCCCCCTGTAGATTGCTCCAGATACCGCCCCCTGTAGATAGCTCCAGACACAGCCCCCCTGTAGATTGCTCCACACACAGCCCCCCTGTAGATTGCTCCACACACAGCCCCCCTGTATATAGCGCCAGACAAAGCCCCCCTGTAGATAGCTCCAGACACAGCCCCCCTGCAGATAGCTCCAGACACAGCCCCCTGTAGATAGTTCCAGACACAGCCCCCCTGTAGATAGCTCCATACACAGTCCCCTGTAGATTGCTCCACACACAGCCCCCCTGTACATAGCGCCAGACACAGCCCCCTGTAGATAGCTCCAGACACAGCCCCCCATGTAGACAGCACCACACACAGTCCCCCTGTAGATAGTGCCACACACAGCCCCCCTGTAGATAGCTCCAGACACAGCCCCCCTGTAGATAGCACCACACACAGCCCCCCTGTAGATAGCTCCACACAGTCCCCTTGTATATTGCTCCACACACAGCCCCCCTGTATATAGCGCCAGACACAGCCCCCCTGTACATAGCGCCAGACACAGCCCCCCTGTAGATAGCTCCAGACACAGCCCCCCTGTAGATAGCGCCACACACAGTCCCCCTGTAGATAGCTCCAGACACAGCCCCCTGTAGATAGCGCCACACACAGCCCCCCTGTACATAGCGCCAGACACAGCCCCCCTGTAGATAGCGCCACACACAGCCCCCCTGTAGGCTACGCAACACAACCCTCTTATACTTTGTGCCACAATGCCACCAGCGGAGAGCGGTAGAGGTAGCCGGCCCTACTGCTGCCACTCTCCGCTCTGCTTTGATGTCACTCACCGTCAGAAGAAGGCAGGAGTCTTGCAGCGGCGTTCTCACTGGTGACGAAGCCGGCCCAGGAGTGGACCGGTCCAGTCACCTGACCGGTGAGGTCAGATGACAGGTCAGGTGACGGGACTGGTCCACTCCTGTGTCAGCATCGATCCCAGTGAGAACACTGCCGCAAGACTCCTGCCTTCTTCTGATCGCTGCTGCAGTCGTCTGGCAAGCAGGGCGCCTGTCAGCAGCGATCAGCTGTTTTGATACAGCTTTAGCTTCAGCGGGGCATTTTGCAGACCGCCCGGGACAGCGGGACCCCGGTGAGAAATCGGGACTGTCCCACCGGATCCGGGACGGTTGGGAGGTATGCAGGGAGCAGTGCACGGGTAACAACGGGAACAGTATAACACTAAGGGACCATTTGCAAGACTAACATGGGAATACTAATGCTCAGGCAATGAGCAAAGGGCCAGGGCCCTTTTTATAGTCCAGGGTCATCATGGGCTAATTACTAATGTAAACATGTGTGCCCGCTGGCCCTTTAAGGCCCGGAATGAGCTTGTGCATGCACCCTAGTGGTCACTGCAGGACAGGATAGCCGCATGTGCTGGCATCTTCTGGGAGGAAGATGTCGGCAGGATGAAAGGGGTCTGCCGTCTGCTACCACGGCCGTTACAGGGAACATCACTCCTCCCTAGTACAGGGCGCACCTTTGCTGTTAATAGAAACACAGCCCTGCAAATCCACATGCTACGACCTCACACCTCGCCTTCTGACAGTGGCCATATCTCTTCTCCTATCCCCAAGTAAAGGGCAAGTGTCTTACTAGTCTTCGGCACATCTACTCTCAAGACTTGCAGTATACTGTAGTGCTGTACTGCGCTCATTACTGAGGGAGAAAGGACACAGGAGGTGATATACTGCACGAGAGAGATATGATATTTGGAGGGGGTGATACTGCAGGAGAGGGATATATGATATTGAGAGGGGTGATACTGTAAGAGAGAGATATGATATTGAGAGGGGGTGATACCACAGGAGAGGGATATGATACTTGGAGGGGTGATACTGCAGGAGAGATATATGATACGGAGAGGGGTGATACTGCAGGAGAGATATATGATACTTGGACGGGGTGATACTGCAGGAGAGATATATGATACTTGGACGGGGTGATACTGCAGGAGATGGTGATATGATGCTTGGACAGGATGATGCTGCAGGAGAGGGAGATATGATACTTGGACCGGGTGATACTGCAGGAGAGAGATATGATACTGAGAGGGGGTGAAACTGCAGGAGAGAGATATGATACTAAGAGGGTGTGAGACTGCAGGAGAGAGACATGATACTGAGAGGGGGTGATACTGCAGAAGAGGGAGATATGATACTTGGAGGGGTGATACTGCAGGAGAGAGATATGATACTCGGATGGGGTGATACTGCAGGGAGGGAGGTATGATACTTGGACGGGGTGATACTGCAAGAGAGAAATATGATACTGAGAGGAGGTGATACTGCATTAGAGACATATGATACTTGGAGGAGTGATACTGCAGAGAGGGAGATATGATACTTGGAGGGGGTGATACTGCAGGGAGGGAGATATGATACTTGGATGGGGTGATACTGCAGGGAGGGAGATATGATACTTGGATGGGGTGATACTGCAGGGAGGGAGATATGATACTTGGAGGGAGTGATACTGCAGGAGAGAGATATAATACTTGGAGGGGTGATACTGCAGGGTGGGAGATATGATACTTGGACAGGGTGATACTGCAGGAGAGAGATATGATGCTCGGAGGGGGTGATACGGCAGGTAGGGAGATATGATACTTTGAGCGGGTGATTCTGCAGGAGAGGGAGATATGATACTTGGAGGGGGTGATACTGCAGGAGAGAGATATGATACTTGGAGGGGTGATACTGCAGGGAGGGAGATATGATAGTTGGAGGGGTGATACTGCAGGAGAGAGATATGATACTCGGAGGGGGTGATACTGCAGGGAGGGAGATATGATACTTTGAGCGGGTGATTCTGCAGGAGAGGGAGATATGATACTTGGAGGGGGTGATACTGCAGGAGAGAGATATGATACTCGGATGGGGTGATACTGCAGGGAGGGAGGTATGATACTTGGACGGGGTGATACTGCAAGAGAGAAATATGATACTGAGAGGAGGTGATACTGCATTAGAGACATATGATACTTGGAGGAGTGATACTGCAGAGAGGGAGATATGATACTTGGAGGGGGTGATACTGCAGGGAGGGAGATATGATACTTGGATGGGGTGATACTGCAGGGAGGGAGATATGATACTTGGAGGGAGTGATACTGCAGGAGAGAGATATAATACTTGGAGGGGTGATACTGCAGGGTGGGAGATATGATACTTGGACAGGGTGATACTGCAGGAGAGAGATATGATGCTCGGAGGGGGTGATACGGCAGGTAGGGAGATATGATACTTTGAGCGGGTGATTCTGCAGGAGAGGGAGATATGATATTGAGAGGGGTGATACTGTAAGAGAGAGATATGATATTGAGAGGGGGTGATACTACAGGAGAGGGATATGATACTTGGAGGGGTGATACTGCAGGAGAGAGATATGATACTGAGAGGGCAGAGGGGTGATACTGCAGGAGAGATATATGATACGGAGAGGGGTGATACTGCAGGAGAGATATATGATACTTGGACGGGGTGATACTGCAGGAGATGGTGATATGATGCTTGGACGGGATGATGCTGCAGGAGAGGGAGATATGATACTTGGACCGGGTGATACTGCAGGAGAGAGATATGATACTGAGAGGGGGTGAAACTGCAGGAGAGAGATATGATACTAAGAGGGTGTGAGACTGCAGGAGAGAGACATGATACTGAGAGGGGGTGATACTGCAGAAGAGGGAGATATGATACTTGGAGGGGTGATACTGCAGGAGAGAGATATGATACTCGGATGGGGTGATACTGCAGGGAGGGAGGTATGATACTTGGACGGGGTGATACTGCAAGAGAGAAATATGATACTGAGAGGAGGTGATACTGCATTAGAGACATATGATACTTGGAGGAGTGATACTGCAGGGAGGGAGATATGATACTTGGATGGGGTGATACTGCAGGGAGGGAGATATGATACTTGGAGGGGGTGATACTGCAGGAGAGATATATAATACTTGGAGGGGTGATACTGCAGGGTGGGAGATATGATACTTGGACAGAGTGATACTGCAGGAGAGAGATATGATGCTCGGAGGGGGTGATACGGCAGGTAGGGAGATATGATACTTTGAGCGGGTGATTCTGCAGGAGAGGGAGATATGATACTTGGAGGGGGTGATACTGCAGGAGAGAGATATGATACTTGGAGGGGTGATACTGCAGGGAGGGAGATATGATAGTTGGAGGGGTGATACTGCAGGAGAGAGATATGATACTCGGAGGGGGTGATACTGCAGGAGAGAGATATGATACTCGGAGGGGGTGATACTGCAGGGAGGGAGATATGATACTTTGAGCGGGTGATTCTGCAGGAGAGGGAGATATGATACTTGGAGGGGGTGATACTGCAGGAGAGAGATATGATACTTGGAGGGGTGATACTGCAGGGAGGGAGATATGATAGTTGGACAGGGTGATACTGCAGGGAGGGAAATATGATACTTGGACGTGGTGATACTGCAGGGGAGAGATATGATACTTGGACGTGCTGATACTGCAGGGGAGAGATATGATACTTGGTCAGGGTTATAGTGCAGTAGAGAGAGATATGATACTTGGACGGGGTGAGATGCAGGGGGTGAGATGAAAGTGGAGGAGATGGTACTGGGCGACCTAAGGAAACTGGATAGGGGGAGAGTTAATACTCAGGCAAATTATACTGTAAGGGAGGATGAAACTGGGGGAGATTATACTGAAATAATATAATACTGGAGGGGGGAGGATGATACCTGGGGAAAAGAAAGAATTAATTCTTGAAGGGAGTGGAGAGATGGGTTAAAATTACACTGAAAGAGAGTGGAGGAAGGAGAGGTGGTATTTGGGGAGAGGTGTAGAAAAGCAGAGATTATACCTGGAGAAAGGGAAGAGATGGTATCCAAGGGAGGGGAGAGAGAATATACCTGTGTGATGGGGGAGTGGAAGGAGAGATTATACCTGGGTGGAGAGTTATATGACACCTGGAGGAAATTTTACATCTGGAGAGGAAAGGTAGATGATAGAGGGAAAAAAGATGGTGCCTCGGTACCCTAGCCAGAGCAGGATGAAATTATATTTTGGAAGGGGGGGGTGATTAAAAAAAAAATTGGTTGTGAAGGTGCACATATCTTTACTATTTTTCCTTCTATGGAGGTTGTGCAGCTGGTGGGGTAGAGGGGGGGGGGCTACATAATACTGCACAAATCGCCATCTAACCAAGAGCCGGCCCTGATCTCATGTACAGAATGTAATTTGCTGTGCAATTTGTATTTTCTTATTTTAATGCTAGGCAGAACATGTAAGCGCTATAGCAGTTACGCAATAGTAATATTATTTTATACAATATTAATGTAATAATCCTTTGATTACAGGTTAAAAAAAAAACTATCTATCTATTTTCCTGTAAATCTCATAATCTATCTATCTATCTATCTATCTATCTATCTATCTATCTATCTATCTATCTATCTATCTATCTATCTATCTATATCACTTAACTGTGCTTTACAATTTTTATATTTTTTTGTCAAATTATTTTGGTGACACTTTTTGCAATCTGACAATATGTCCCTCAGACCAAAATACATTGTGCACTCCTAATCTTCAAATGTTAATCCGGCAATGTCCCCTGTCCGATCTTATTATCTTCCCTGGCTTAGATAAATGGCGCCAGAGGTATTTGGCAGCCACTTACCTTCCCCAATTAAACTATCAGGCGCATTCAGCCAAACCAAACATGAATGTTTATAGTGTGTCAGGGGTGATGACCATCACATGTCTATGGTCTTATACAATGTATGCAACATTCTGATGTCTTAATTGTTAACAGAGGTTTGACAGCAATACTCGTTTTGGGTAGTGTAAAATCGTCCTATCCCCCTCAACAGTTGGATCTCCAGGCTTAGGGCACGTTCAGACGTGGCGGAATTTTTCAGATGCAAATTTGGGCCAATTACGCTACGAATCTGCACCAACATTTGCATATTTGACAGGTAATTCCGACGCTGCAGATATCACAGCGGACTTGCCACAGATTTCCGTTTTTGCATTGCAAAGGCTGAAATCCGCAGTGAAATTCCGCTTCTCCGCAACAGACCGTGCATGCTGCGGAGGGAAAATTCTGCACTGCAGCCTGATTTCCACACAGTTATTTTCTGCAACGTCTGAACTAACTTTCCTGAAAATGTATAGAAACGAATGTGAAAAACGGCCGCTGCAGAATTCCACAGCGGACTGTCCGCAGCGGAATTCAACAGCAATTCCGCCACGTGTGAATGTGCATTCATAGCTCTTGCCTATGCTACAACATTCAGGACAGAAGAGAGATTTGTGTCCCTGCTCTTTTGGGATACCTCGACTGGCTACAAATGCAGCAAACTCTCAGTTGTAAGGAGTATCAGGTATGTATGGGTTTTCAGCCTTTGGATAAAAACAAGAATGTTTCCATTCACTGACAGCAAACAGAGAGCTTCAGTCACAAAGTATATAAACAGAGGGATGGATGAGGAATTAAGGCACAAAGCATATTAATAGTTACCTCTTATTTTATTACAAAGGCTTTAATCACATAACACTGGACAATTTAAATAAATGGGACATATACATTTTAGAATTATATACTGTACATCGGGTTTGTTACAAGTCAGACAGATTGTCCAGGGGCGTGCCACCTAATATAATATATGTTCACAAACTCAATGTTACAGGTAGCAGCAGCCTCGCTATACAAATAATCAAAAGAAAAAGAAACAACACAAATTGTATTTTTTTTTTAGATTTCATTCTAAAACCCTTTACATAGTAAATAATAACTAAAAGTAATGAATCTTCACTGCCTGGTGACTGTCATAAGACCAGATATAATCCCCAACTGGGACCCCACCGACTGTCTTTATGAGGAGCTTTTAATAAGATGAGTAGGGGGCCGTGTGATGGATGACAAAAATAATCTCACATGTTATTAACTACTTGATGCACATACACAAACATACAACCAATTGTCTAGAATCCTATAAGATGTAATCATTCAAAATCCCAAACCATTACCTCTACAACCGCTGAGAAGAATGTAAAGGAGAACGACCAGAAGATCTGTATTATAAAGGATTTTCTTCTCCTTTTAGTGTCATTTAACGCGCGGCCATAAATAGCTGAATGATTGTCCTTGGCTTTTGGCCACACACAGAATGTGAGAAAAACCTTGGTTGCCATCGCACTGCCATACATCATCTTATGCAGCTCTTATGTATGACATAAAATCATGTATTTAGAGAAGCGATTAATTCAAAAACATAGGGAAAATTAATAATTGCAATACGTTAATATTAGTTCTACAAACGGTTTGTATTTACATTGTACGTAGCAGAGCTGAATGTGTCATATATAGCGTTATCTCACTGCATGACAAAAAAAAACTGTCAAATTTAGCTCTGCTTCATCTGAACACCTGCATTATAATGGTACAATGTAAGCGTTGGGCACCAATGAGCTGAATGCTGAGAGGTCATTCAAGAGAGCCAGGGGGGTCTGGGTAGATTCATTTACAGCAGATTTCATTGTACGGAACAATGTAACAATAGTCTCTAAAACCCTGATATATATATATACTACCGTATAAAGAATCCAATGGGAATATTATTGGACTTATTTAGCTCTGTGCACAAATAAATATATTAACTATAAATATTTCTGAAATGAATGTCCTTAAAAGCAACATACATACCTAGTTATACATCTATAAGTATATACAGTATATACATTATTGTCAGTGTACGGTGAGAACTATCAGTTTATGTGGTCTGTGGAGTGCATTGGGCCTCATATCAAAGATCAAAATGGAAACCCATTATGGTGCCGAGTTTTGCCACCCAGAACAAAAGCGACTGACTGACCCTTTAGCCAATTGCCCATCCTCTTTCTATGCTAACAATTTCTTTAAAGAGGGGAGTCCTGCGCAGCTTTTTTCCACCCAGTAGCAAAGGTAATAGAAGCAACCAAGCGGCATGGTCTACCTTTATAGTATCATGTATGCCCTTGGTTAAGTTATTGTAGTAGTAGGACTGCCCGTAGTTCTACTGTATGTAAAACACCATGATAGAGCCGTGAATTGTGCCAAGTAATCTCAGATCTGCTTTATCTCTATTATCCTCATACCCAGGATTGTTGCTATGGGCCTGTTCACATCAGCGTTGGCTTTCCGTTGAGGGGTTCCGTCGGAGGTTTCTGTCGGGAGAGCCCCTCAACGGAAAGGCAAACGTAAACCTTAGCTTCTGTTTGCATCACCATTGATATCAACGGTGACGGAAACATTGCTAATGGTTTCCGTTTGTCACCATTCCGTCAGGTTTTGTTTTTTTTACGGAATCAATAGCGCAGTCGACTGTGCTATTGATTCAGTCAAAACAAAGACAGACAAAACGGTGACAGACGGAATCCATTAGCTAAGTATCCGTCACCATTGAGTTCAATGGTGAGGGAAACGGAAGCGGAGGTTTCCGTTTGCCTTTCCGCTGAGGGGTTAACCCGACGGAAACCTCCAACGGAACCCCTCAGCGGAAACGAACGCTGATGTGAACATACCCAAACGGAAACCATTGATATCAATGGTGATGCAAACGGAAGCTAAGGTTTTAGTTTGCCTTTCCGTTGAGGGGTTCTCCCTAAGGAACCCCTCAACAGAAAGCCAACGCTGATGTGAAGAGGCCCTTAAAACATAATTTTTGCAGTCATCACTAGGCTTTTTTTCATCCTGAGCTTGTGATGGCCCTCGGCAACCAGCACCCAAGCACATGCCTTGTCTGCTCCCCTTCCCAGCTATGCCCCTGGTTTCTGATTCTGGTTGTATAAATGCTGTTTTAATACAGAAACAGACTCATTCTGTGGATTTAATAATTCATAACTGTCTGTATATATTAACATTTTATTATCATTTATGTTAAATTCAAGCTTATGTTTAGATGTTACAGAAGCTGTAGTTTTTTTCAATAGTAGCCAATTACTTTACAGCAATGACCCCCAACAGTGTACCTCAACCATTGGCTTGAGCGCCAAATGTGGCTCCCGGGCCCCCTGTATGTGGCTCTTAGCAACTGAATATAATAATATAAAACCATATCCCTGATAAGAGCCATATCCAAAAATTGAATAGGTTTTTATCTTTTTAATACTCAGTGTGGCTCATCACAAACTATCAGATTTGAAAGTTGCTTGTGACTTGCAAAAGGATGGGAACATTGTATGTTGATGGCTCTGTCACTAGGACAGGCAGACCTTTAAGACTTCGTTCACATCTGCGTTGGGTCTCCGTTCGTGGGTTCCGTCGGAGCTTTCTGTCATAGGTTTCCGTTTGCTTCACCATTGCTTTTAATGGTGGCGGATCCGGTGCAAATGGTTTCCGTTTGTCACCGTTGTTTAAGGATTCCGTCGTTTTGACAGAATCAATACCGTAGTCGACTGCTCTATTCATTCTGGCAAAATGATGGAACCCTTAAACAACAGTGACAAACGGAAACCATTTGCATTGGATCCGTCACCACTGAAATCAATGGTGATGCAAACAGAAACCTATGGTTTCCATTTGTTTCAGTCAGGGTACCGTTCATGGGTTCCCCTGATGGAAAGCTCCGACGGAGCCCATGAGCAGAGCCCTGACGCAGATGTGAACGAAGCCTAACTTAGGACAATAAACAGATCTCATAGAGAGGAACTAGTCAGGATGACTGCTCCCACTAAATGGACCCAATTTTACCAGTGGGGTCTGAAACATAGAACCTACTATATGCAAATAGCTATTCCTGCCTCTTGCTTGACCACTGTGCCATAGTGAAGAGCAGAGAAGAATAATGTGATTCCCCGTAGAATTGTTATGAGCACTTCTTATTTTGAACAATTTCCCACACGAGTCCTCTTAGGACTTCTGACTTGCAGAGAGGGCATAAGATCAAGAGAATGCTAGTTTTCGGCACTGTGATTGGCACCCTGGGGTGCAGTTTACTAAGCGTGGATGTAACCGTGGATGTTCTATGACAACAACATATAGGCATCTGTCTTGCTTGGAGACAGATGCCCTTTAACAATCAAAGAATCTGTAGATCTTCGTATTATGGAATCTTTATTTAATACAGGGAATTAAAACAAATGCCTGTGTGATCCCATCAACTTAATAAGATTGTAGAGCGAGGAAGGACCTAAGTACCGTTTCCTCTCATGAAATGTATAATCTACGAACAGGCAGGCGTTTGTAATTGAATTAAGAAATGCTTCAGTGTTCTAGATAAGACACTAATGATGCAAAGTGGCCATAATGGGCAGTAACACATCACACTAGAACATTGAAGGAACATTGATCTAGACGTCATTCCATATTGTCACCTGCAAGACCTGTCTAATGACATTATAGAATACAACGTGTAACCATTATACGGATGCAGCCATCTTTATCTTGACTCTGATAACTTGCTGCAGTGTGATATCACACAATAAAAGCCATTGAAAAGTCATTGAAAAAGTCGATAAGGGATCTAGCCACTGTGTATTTAATGCGTTAAAAGTCAAGATAAAGACGGCTACATCTGTATCAATGTGAACCCTAATAATATCCTAAAGTCACAAGACTGAAAAACAAAACGTTTTCCCCCAGACAGACTCCTTTAATAAAGAGCATTGAAAAGATGCTCATTGTTATGTGGTCGAGTAGATGCTGTTGTACAGATGTAGCCATCTTTATCTTGATTTTTAACGCATTAAATACACAGTGTCAAGCAACTTTAACTTGACTTTTTCAATGGCTTTTCAATTAACTTTGATGCATGATATCACGCTGGAGCAAGTTATCAGAGTCAAGATAAAGATGGCTACATCCATACCTGCTGAATACTCCCTTTCGGGACAGCGTTTTATGAGCTTGCGCTGTCAACAACTTACAGCTTCTCCCGGCCTGTTTGGACAAGGGGCACCATGTGTTCACCACTGTGATTTCATTGAGCACACACGTGCCATGGACTCAACCACGTGATGCCTCTTGGTCCATCAAGCCGTTTACATGATGCGCCAAATGGGAGTTAGATGCACCGGACAGCAAATCGCACCTGTTCAAGCACATTACCATAGACTTCGTATGGTTTCTCTCAGGCCTGGGATGAGGGGTGGGCTCCCAGCGCATTCTGAAACCCCCGGACTTGGGCACTAAGTTCCTTCCCCCGGATGTTGGGAAATTAGATTCTCCAGGTTTGAGATTCGCAGTGAATCAGACATCTTGGAGAGTAAATGGAGAAGAGAACATTTGAGAGTTTGGCGCAGCATGAAAATATTGTCTGGTTTCCAAACTGTTCTAATAATAACATGAGAACACCCACGTTCATGTTTAATATTTATATCACACATGATCATGATGCATATTATTTAATAAAAAATAGTAACTATTTTCATTTTCATGCATTGAATAGAACTTATTTTCAACTTTGCAGCACATTTTTCAATACAATTCAGATTAAAGAGAACCTGTCAGCAGTTTTGCGGCGTCAAAACTGCTGACAGAGCGATAAAGAGGAGGACATTTAAAACACACCTTTTGTCTCCGTCATGCACATTGCCTGACCAAGAAAGCGATGTTTAATCCCCCCGGCGCGCTGATGAATTGATAAGCAAGTGCCCCTGCAGTACACGCTGCAAGCGCTGCCCCTCTGTTGCTGATTGGTTGCTAGAGTTGTCACTCAGAGCAAGAGTGGTACTTACAATCCCTGTGAAGGGTGAATCAAATGTCAGGTTCTCGGTCATGCAACTTGCATGACTGAGATAAAAGTATATTTAAAATCCCCCCCCCCCCTTCCCTATATCGCCTATATCAGCAGTTTTTAGGCCTCAAAATTGCTCACAGATTCCCTTTAAATATGTTGGCAAGTCCAATCGTAGCCATCTTCAGATAATAGTTTAGCTATGTTCACACGGGGTATTTTGCCGAGTTTTTTGACGCGGAAACCGCGTCGCAAAACTCGGCAGAAACGGCCCGAGAACGCCTCCCATTGATTTCAATGGGAGGCGTCGGCGTCTTTTTCCCGCGAGCAGTAAAACTGCCTCGCGGGAAAAAGAAGCGACATGCCCTATCTTCGGGCGCTTCCGCCTCCGACCTCCCATTGACTTCAATGGGAGGCAGGAGAAAGCGTATATCTCGCTGTTTTATGCCCGCGGCGCTCAATGGCCGCGGGCGAAAAACGGCGCAATAATTGCCGGCTATGTTCACACGGAGTATTTTGGGGGAGGAATATCTGCCTCAAAGCTCCAAACGGAATTTTGAGGCAGATATTCCTCCCCCAAAATACTCCGTGTGAATAGCAATTATCACGCCGTTTTTCGCCCGCGGCCATTGAGCGCCGCGGGCATAAAACACGCTTTCTCCTGCCTCCCATTGAAGTCAATGGGAGGTCGGACGCGGAAGCGCCCGAAGATAGGGCATGTCGCTTCTTTTTCCCGCGAGGCAGTTTTACTGCTCGCGGGAAAAAGACGCCGACGCCTCCCATTGAAATCAATGGGAGGCGTTCTCGGCCCGTCTCTGCCGAGTTTTGCGACGCGGTTTCCGCGTCAAAAAACTCGGCAAAAGACCCCGTGTGAACATAAAAATCGGCGTGCAGGGAGAGGAATATCTGCCTCAAAGTTCCAAACGGAATTTTGAGGCAGATATTCCTCCCCCAAAATACTCTGTGTGAACATAGCTTAACTCGCTGAAAACCTGAAAACGCAGATATAATGCCATTTAACACGCAGTATGTCACATCTTCCTCCTCCGTACTATGTCCAGGGTCAAGGAAACTCAGATATAGAATATTTCGTAGGGTCCTTACATTGGACTTTTCTGAAATGTTTTTCCCTATTTAACCCTTTCTAGGGTTAAATAAATGTTTAACCCTATAAAGCTGATATTTCGTTAGTAAGGGAAGACAAGTCACTAGTGACAATCAGCTCTAGCGTGGCAAACAAGTCCCCATATCTCAGCTTCCTGTGTGATGGGAATAAAGAATAGATGGTATTGAGATAACGGCAATGACGCCTTATCTATCAGGTATAAAGTGATCCCTATTCATTAGTAAACTGATATCTAGATGTATCAACATTGCAAATAAAAATGATTTTTTTGTTCCAATATTTGCTATTTTTTATTTTTCAGCCTTCCTGCAGGTGTCAGCATTTACTAGCCATAAACCACTGTACAATAGACTAAAACAGTCCGTTATCTCTCAGATACATAGTACATTTTATAAACCACGATACCAAGTAAAATGAATAAAAATACAATAAAATGTATTATAATCATTAGCACATTAAATAGATTCACCGATATACAAAATCATCAATCTATTTACTTCTTGAGCATTTGATTTATCTGAATTCAAAAATAATGTATACAAAATACGTAGAGTAAGTTATTTGGTACTTACGTTTGGCAATTGCAATTTTCTCAAATCCACAAGTGAACTTCACAGATTCTCCCGATTGGGGATTTCCAAGTAAAACTTCATTAGGAAAATTTATGGGGAAAGATAAAACATTGAAAATTTGTGGTACGATCTGTTCTTCATGGCATAAGACTTAATGGTCTTGTTTTTCTCAGTATTTAGAAGCTTTTACAAGGCGAAGAGCTAAAATCAATAAAGAAGTGTATAAGAATATCCCATGTTGACTGCAAAAATGCCATCATGTCATCTCCGGGCTCCGCGTCTTGCTGTAGTTAAGCAGCATGCACATGAAATGAAGATTAGCACTTGCACTTGTCTGGACTGCTGCTAGTCTACATTGACTTATATGGAGGCTGCATCTTTCATAGCTGTAAAGTATCCGCCTCTCTTTGGTGAAATCCCTTAGGGTATCCCTTCATGCTGTTTTGATCTTCCTGCTTTCCCATTCGATTATCCTTCTCTCCCACTCTCTGAGTAGTTTTTCCTTCCTCCCACTGACTTCTGAAATCTTTTTTCGTGCCTCTCCCCTATTGCTCACTGATCACTTGCTACTGATTTGCTGGCTCCATTTGCCTGCCTGGTGTTTTTTCTATTTCTGTCACTCACAGCGAAATCTTTAGAGCTCCTGGCAGACACATAGAACCTGACAGTAGCATTCAGATTTTAAGCAGGTCAATTCTATTCTATTCAATTTAAATCACAAATTTTATCCGTCTATCTAAGATAAAAAGAAAAACAAAGATCAAAAGAAAAGCACAGATAAAAAAGAAAAACAAAGATAAAAAAAACAAAAAACAAAAAGAAAAACACAACAAAAAAAATCTAAAAAGTAACTTTGGTATAAAATAACCGTGATGTATTCTGCTTTACACAGACAGGGCTTCTATTTTAAATTCAGTTTTTTTTTCCCCCTTGTTCTCTGCCTACAGGATTTTGGAACTGACAGCATATCTGTACAGAGTGTTGAATTGCATTGAGAGTCCTATGGGGAATGCTGTGTACATCTGCCCAGAGAAATGTTGCAAAACCAGGGATATAACTGTGAAAACTGTTTCATGCGAGTCCCCATTTAAATAATTTTTTTTACATTTTCAGAGTGAAATTGAGGAAATTATATTTTCTGAGTAGTCATCCAGGAATAATGCTGTCTGCTCTATGTAATGGAGGTTTTCATAACGTTGCCCACACACATAAATTTGATGTCAGTCCTAATCTTTTCCTCAGGAATTCAGCTGCGCTTTACAGAATATCTATGAAGGTTTTAGAATAATCTGAAAATCACGTACAGCCTGGAAGCTTGGACTATTTTATGCACTTCACATACAAGTGTTATGTTTAATATATTACTTCAATGAAATGGTATAGCCTACAGATTGTTGTGGTGCTTTACAAAAACATCATATCAGTCACTGAAATGCATTGGAAGGTTTTTATGTAAATCTCCAGGATTGTTACCAGGGAAATATTATGTTATATTGTTTTAATTATACATTAGCTCAGAGGAGGTTTAATGAACTGCAGTGATAGTACAATGGACTGGTCCCCAGTAGATGATCTAGAAGTATCCAACACATTTCTTCCCGTTTTTACCAGTGCTCCAGAACCGAATGGCAATATGGTATTTTTTATAGATTAAAGAAGCACTCTGCTTTTTATTTTTTCTATCATTAAATACCTATCCCCTCATAAATATACTCAGCGAGTATTTCCTTACTTAGTATTCCCTTTCTTTATGAATTCTTCTCTTTAGTTGAGTCATGTGACCTCAATCTGACCTGATAAAATATACAGCAGTTAATGTAATTGAGAGTCAGCCTCTTCACTTCCTGATTATGGACTGTAACAAACAGGTTCTCCACAGAGGGGATACAGAAACTTAAGGGGGTTTTACACTGGGCAATTATCGGGCAGACAAGCGTTCATAGAACGCTCGTTGACAATAATTACTTTGTGTAAAGAGGGCAGCGATCAGCAGATGAACGAGCAAACGCTCATTCATCTGCTGATCATATAGTTTTAAAAAAGTAAAATATTATCGTTGACGGCAGCACATCTCCCTGAGTAATGACCGCTCGTCGCCGTACATAGCTCCTTGTGACAGGAGCAAACAAGCGACAATCAACGAGATGTCTCGTTGATCGGCGCTCGATGCACTGGCCAAAATCACCCGATGTAATAGGACCTTTATGTTACTAACTACTGATGAGCAGACACATAATTGTTACACAGTTATAAGCCAAGGAAGCTGTGCTGCGACCTCCTCCTTTAGAAGTGTATGATAGTTATGTGTCTTATAGTTAGTGACAGTTGTTTCTGTATCCCCTCTGTGGTGAACCTGTTTGGTACAGTCCATCAATGAGGAAGTAAAGAGGCTGACTCTTAGACCCCATGCACACGACCATGCCCGTAATCACGGCCCGCAATTGCGGGCTCGGCCATCTGTAACGACCACCCACATTTTCGGGCCGTGCTCCGATACAAAGTACCTACCTAGGTAGTGTAATGTATTATGACAGCGATCAGAGCTGCAAGTCTTTAAGTTCCCTAGCGGGACAAGGAAAAAAAATACACATATTTGGTATCACCGTGTTCATAACGACCCAAACTATAAAACCATAATGTTATTTTTCCCGCACGATGAACACCGCTAAAAAAATAAGTAAATGACAATGCCAGAATCTCTATTTTTTGGTCACCACCCCTCCCAAAATATACAATAAAAAGTGATCAAAAAGTTGCATGTACCCCAAATAGTACCAATAAAAACTACAACCTCAATACAAAAAACAAGTCCTTAGGCCTCATGCACACGAACGTATTTTTGTCCTCCCGTAAATACTGGCGTAAACACGGGTCCTTGGTCACATGTATTCGACCCGTATTGCACCAGTATTTACGGACCCGTGCCCGTAAATACGTGTCCAGTGTCACCAGTATTCCACCCGTATTTACGGGCAGGTTTTCGCTGCAAAATTGCACTGCACTAATCGGCAGCCCTTCTCTCTATCAGTGCGGGATAGAGAGAAGGGACAGCCCTTAACGTAATAAAAGTAAAATAAATTCATACTTACCCGGCCGTTGTCTTGGTGACGCGTCCCTCTCTTGACATCCAGTCCGACCTCCCTGGATGACGCGGCAGTCCATGTGACCGCTGCAGCCAGTGATTGGCCTGTGATTAGCTGCAGCGGTCACATGGGCTGTAACGTCATCCCAGGAGGCCGGACTGGAGGAAGAAGCAGGGAGTTCTGGGTAAGTATGAACGTCTTTTTTTTTTTTTACAGGTTGATCTATATTGTGATCGGTAGCCACTGTCCAGGATGCTGAAACAGTTACTGCCGATCGTTTAACTCTTTCAGCACCCTGGACAGTGACTATCCACTGACGTCGCCTAGCAACGCTCCCGTAATTACGGGTGCACACATGTAGTCACCCGTAGACTTCTATGGGCCTGCCCGTGCCGTAATTACGGCCTAAAATAGGACATGTTCTATATTTTTCAACGGCACGGGCACCTTCCCGTAAGCATACAGGGAGGTACCCGTGGCCAATAGAAGTCTATGGGCCAGTAATTACGGGCCGTAATTACGGCCCGTGATTACAGGCGTTTTTAGGTTCGTGTGCATGGGGCCTTACACAGCTTTTTTGACTAAAAAATAAAAAAGTTATGGCTCTCATAATATGGGGACACAAAAAAAAGAAATAATGTTATAAAAAAAAGTGATTTTATTGTGCAAAGGTTGCAAAACATAACAAAAACTATATACATATGGTATCGCCGTAATCGTATCAAAATTGATGGTTGTTGGTCACCTTGCGTGCCAAAAAATGGAATAAAAAGTGATCCAAAAAACCGCATGCACCCTAAAATGGTACCAATGAAAACCACACATTATCCTGCAACAAATAAGCCCTCACACAGCTACAGGGGAGAAAAAAAATAAAAAAGTTCTGGCTCTCAGAATATGGCGATGCAAAATGTGCAGCGTCCAAAAGCGGATAACATCGGGCACCATTTATCAGTGCGACACTGACCACATATCTGCGGATTATTATTCATTTACCCCATTATTATACCCTCTTATTATACCCTGATGTAATCCGCACAGTTTACATATACCCTGACGTACTCCGTAGAGATTACACATTATAAACTGAAATACCAGTAAAACTCCAAACAGCAAAATCTGCGCTCCAAAAGCAAAATGGCGTTCCCACTCTTATGAGCACTACAGCGTACCCAAACAGCAGTTTGCATCCACATATATGGCATCGCAATACCTGTGAGATCCCGAATAATATTTTATGAGGTATTTGTCTTCAGTGGCACAAACTGGGCATAACATATAGTGCACTAAAATGGCATATCAGTGGAAAATTAGAATTTTCACTCTGCACCATCCGCTGCGCATTAACCCCTTCACACAGCATGACTTCATAGCCTGTCGTGGTGCGGGGGGTGATGTATGGAGCGGGCTCACGTGCTGAGCCGCTCCTTACGCTGCGGGTGGCAGCTGTGTATCACAGCTCACACCCGGGACTAATGGACAGGAACAGCGATTGCGCTGTTACAGGAGCCTGTAAAAATGACAATATACTGCAATACATTAGTATTTCAGTGTATTGTACTAGCGATCTAATGATCAAGTCTCCGAGGGGGACTAATAAAATGTGTAAAAAAAAAAAGTTAATAGTATTAGTGAAAAAAATTTAATAAATATTTAAAGTCCAAAAGAAAACACTTTTCCCATTTTTTCGCTAAAGTAATGTAAAAAAAATAAATACACAAAATTGTTATCGCTGTGTCCATAAAAGTCCGAACTATTACAATATACCATTATTTAACTCGCACGGTGAACGCCGTAAATAATACAGAATTTAAAACGCCAAAATC
Organism: Rhinoderma darwinii; assembly: GCF_050947455.1. NCBI lineage: Eukaryota > Metazoa > Chordata > Amphibia > Anura > Rhinodermatidae > Rhinoderma > Rhinoderma darwinii. Next base: position 71,195,551 of record NC_134688.1, read on the forward strand.
TCTGTTTTTTGGTCACCTTAGCTCTAAAACAAAAACGTAATAAAAAGTGCTCAAAATGTTGTATGTGCCGAAAAATGGTATCAATAAAAACTACAGCTCGTCCCGCAAAAAATAAGCCCTCACTCCACTCAATCGACCAAAAAATACAAAAAGTTATGCCTCTCGGAATGTGGTGAAAGAAAACAATTATTTTTTTAACAAATCGTTTTTGCTTTGTAAAAGTAGTAAAATATCAAAAAAACGACATCAATTTTAAGTTTCCCAGTACATTATATGGTACTTTAAATGGTGTCAAAAGAAAATACAACTCTTCCTACAAGAAATAAGCCCTCACATGACGGAAAAATAAAAAAGTTATGGCTCTTGGAAAGCGTGGAGTGAAAAATGAAAATAAAAAAGCAAAAAATGGATCAGTCCAGAAAGGGTTAATTAATTTCTAATAAAAAACACATTTATGACCACATATGGGGTATAGTCGTACTCGGGAGAAATTGCTTTACAATTGTTGGGGTGCTTTTCCCTCCTTTATTCTTTGGGAAAATTAACATTTTTTAGTGGAAATAATGTTGATATTCATTTTTACTATCTAATTCTAATAAATTCTGAAAAAGACCTGTGGGGTCTAAATGCTCACAATACCCCTAGATAGATTCCTTAAGTGGTGTCATTTCCCAAATAGGTGTCACTTTTGGGGGGTTTCCACTGTTTTGGTCCTTCAGGGGCTTTTCAAATGCGATATGGCCTTCAAAAACCATTTCAGCTAAATTTGTGCTTCAAATGCCAAATAGCGCTCCTTCTTTTCTAAGCCCCGCTGTGGGTCCAAACAGCAGTTTATTACCACATACGGCGTATTTCCGTATGTGGTAATTCAGGAGAAATTGCTTTACAAATGCTGGGGTGTTTTTTCTCCTTTAAGTTTTGTCAGAAAAAAAAGAAAAAAGCTGTGGGGTCAAAATGCTAACTATACCCCTAGATAAATTCCTTGAGGGGTGTAGTTTCCAAAATGAGGTCACTTTGGGGGGGTCCACAGTTTTTGTCCCTCCAGTTCATTGCAAATGCCACGTCACTGAAAACTATTCCAGCAAAATCAGCGCTCCAAAATCCAAATGACGCTACTTCTATTCTGAGCCCTGCTGTGGGTCCAAACAGCAGTTTATGACCATATATGGGTTATTACCATAATCGGGAGAAATTGCTTTACAAATTCAGGTTTTTTTCTCCTTTATTCCTTCTAAAAATTTACAATTTCTATGTTTTTTCAGAAAAAGAGTAGATTTTCATCTTCACAGACTAATTCAAATATATTTAGCAAAAAAATGCGGGGTCAAAATGCTAACTATACCACTAGATAAATTAATTGAGGGGTGTAGTTTACAAAATGGGGTCACTTTTTTTTTTTTTTTTACTGTTTTGGCACCACAAGTCCTCTTCAAACCTGACATGGTGCTTAAAATATAAATATAAAAAAGGAGGCCCCAAAATCCACTAGGTGCTCCTTTGCTTCTGAGGCCTGTGTTTCAGTTTATTAGGACAATAGGACCACATGTGTGATATTTCTAAAAACTGCACAATCTGGGCAATAAATATTGAGTTGCATTTCTCACGTTTTTCTTCTACTTTGCTTTAATTCCTGAGAAACGCCTAAAGGGTTAAAACACTTTCTGAATGCTGTTTTGGATACTTTGAGGGATGCAGTTTTCAAAATGGGGTGTTTTATGGGGACTTTCTAATATATGAGGCCCTCAAAGCCGCTTCAGAACTGAACTGGTCCCTGAAAAAATAGCCTTTTGACATTTTCTTGAAAATGTGAGAAATTGCTGCTAAAGTTCTAAGCCTTGTAACGTCCTAGAAAAATAAAAGAATGTTCAAAAAATGATGCAAACATAAAGTAGACATATGGGATATATGAAATAGTAACTATTTTGTGTGGTATTACTGTCTGTCTTACAAGCAGATACATTTAAATTTCGAAAAATGCACATTTTTGCAAATTTTCTCTAAACTTGTGTTTTTCACACATAAATATTCAATTTATCGACCAATTTTTTTACTAACATAAAGTACAATATGTCACGAGAAAACAATCTCAGAATCACTTGGATAGGTAAAATCATTCCCAAGTTATTACTTCATAAGATAACACCTGTCAGATTTGAAAAAATCGGCTTCGTCCTCAAGGCCAAAACAAGCTCAGTCCTGAAGGGGTTAAATAATACTGAGCAAGGCACTGTGCATGTGCTAGATTCCCTTGATCTGCACAGTGTTTAATGTAGGCCGTTGGAGAAGGCTGCACTAACAAGGGGGCGGCGATTCACAGAAGTACACATCGGTGCTGACCTTCTAATAACTATGTATTATTAAGCGGCACATGATGCTATTTCCCACACATTAGTCAAAACAAACATAACGTGACCAACCCCTTCAGTCATAGAAGACATAAGACAGTCAGACACGTGTTTTTTTTAGGGCAATCGGGGCACGTGAGACTTGCCTCAAACTTATTCGCTTAACTCTAGCCATAAATGTCTGATAGATGCGAGTCCTACCGCTGTGACCCGCACCTATCTCCAGAACACGGGTCCCCTGACCCCGTCCTGCCTGGTGAGGCAGCCACCGGCTGTCCCATCCAGGTAAAGAATCAATAGAGAGGTGGCTGGGAATTACAGAAAAAGTGGGGCATTTAGTGGTATGGCAGGAAAGGGTAAGAGGATCTCATTCTGGAGATAGGTGTGGGTCCGAGAGGTGGTACCTGCATCTATCTGATATTTTTGGCATATACTGATGATATGCCATAAATGTCTAAGAATGGAATACCCTTTTAATCATGCAATGGCATTACAGAGGGTTATCTGCTTTCAACTTGATGCAGCAGATTTAGTCAATCCCCTTCCTGCTTCAACCCCAATACAAGTATGGTGTACAAAAAAGGCTAGCTAAGTTTGATGTAGCAGACCATCACAGAGACACTAGCGTAATATGAAGCTTAAGTGTCCCAATGCAAAATTTATAACAGGGTCACACACTGTGTGCTATTAAAAATGGTGTCCTCTTATGTGGCAGAGGGGACTTTTGACCGCCCCCCTTAGGCAACAGTTAACTGGGGCAACTGCTACCTAGGAACATGAATCCCCACAGCTATGTTTCAAAATTTTGTGAGAATTTTCCACTAGAAATGAGGCTGTTATAGCAGCAAACTGTGGTCCATCACCATATTAAAACCCACGGGTGTGGAGATGCTCAAAATATGAATGTGATGTTCAAGTTCCCGAATACTTTTGGCCATTTATTTTAAGTGATATAAACCATGATTAAAATTAACTGATGGCACAGGTGGAATATAAATAATAATAATAATAATAATAATAATAATAATACTTTTTTGGACCAGAACAAATGAGAATATTCCAAAAAACAGACATCCTAAAAAAACAGAGATTAGTGATTCTAATCTGGTTCATGTATAAAATAATTTTTCTCTGTGCCGGTAGCTTTCAGTGATGCCAGTACCTCCCCATGGTTTCTTGTTCACATGGATGCTAGTCATATTTTCAACAATTTTGTGCATTGTTTGTGCTTTACTGTAGCCTAAAATTGATTTAACATTCCCAAAACGTATATTGTGTCGCTACCACAGAGAGCTAAAACCTTGAGGAAAAGACCTTCAGAAGAAGACCGCCACAAGAAACTAACACAAATAAATACATTTGGTTGGTAGCAAGACCCAGCTGTGTGGGATACAGAAATTATTTTGATAGTCTCTGCACCATGAATCGTGACGGAAATACTGCAGGTTTTCCTGGGGAGATATTTGTCTTACTTCATATGGAAACCAAACATTGTATTAAGATGAAGTAGCTGAAACAATGGCATGATAAGAATGGGATCTGCCACGCGTATAATATGCAATGGTTCTGTTTAGTTTTATTTCAGTAGCATAATGCTGTGTCTGGTTCACAAATGTGGTGATGAGTTTATTCATTGCTTGATGAAACTTTATAGATCTACATTACATAGAATTACATAGGACTTATCCTCTATGAGATCTAATGAGTTATATATGAATCAACCCATAAGAAATAGACCCTAGTGAAAAGTGTTTGCCTCCCAAATCAGCTCCAATGTCATTGTCCTCTGTTGGACTTTTAGGGTATGTTCACACACACTAATTACGGATGTAATTCGGGCGTTTTTGCCCCGAATTACATCTGAAAACATCCCCGTAATTTCAGCCGTTACGGACGCTGCCGTGTGAACATACCCTTAGAGCCCTGTTGTATTAGTGGCTTTTTATTGTGTCCGAGTGTGATCCACTGATATTCTGCAGGGCCAGTCCAACCCTGGCTATGGTTGAGTTTTCAAATGTGTTGCCCAAATATCATGTTATTGACCCTTAGGCCTAGGATTAGCTTTTACCACTATATGCAATGAAATCTGATGGCCCGTCAGACACCTGTTAGTAGGATATGAATCAAGTAGTATCGACTGGTGTGGTTACATCTACAAGGTAACAGGTGTCTGACGGGCCATCAGATTTCATTGCATATAGTGGTAAAAGCTAATCCTAGGCCTAAGGGTCAATAACATGATATTTGGGCAACACATTTGAAAACTCAACCATAACACAACCAAATTTTATAAATTTTTACTTCTGCATGTAGAGTCCCTATAAATTAAATAAATTCAATTACAAATGTAATTACTATGGAATCAGCCCTTTATTGTATAAAATAATATATTTTTATATTGGGGTTTATTTCTGGGTCTAAAGCAAGTTATATGTTTTTCAACATTTTGTTAAATTATTTAGCATTTACTTTTTTTTCTTTACTTGTTCTCCCAAAAATAATTTACATTGAGTAGCTTCCTGGCATCTAGGGTATAGAAAATGACCTGTAAAATATACTGCTATGAAGTATTAACTAAATAATAAGGGTTTTGAATAATCCCCTGCAGATACTAAATTGTCAGCAAATCCTAGGATCTCCCAAAACATGCTAATGAATATGGGTAGTTAATAACATAAGCAGGTCGGAGGGGGGTGTATTTTCCCATGACTGCTCAGGGGATCACATCTCCCCATCTGGCATCTGCAATTAAAATTTTTATTACAAGACCATCGATGTGCAGTAGGGAGTATACATGTATACAAATGAATAAAGATAAATTCTTCTTCTGTGATAATAAAAATGAATGCAATTCTACATTATCTCCTGGACCCCTAGACAGACATAGTTGAACTTTAGTAATAGTGCTGAAGTTTATAAACACTCCAATAATTAACCAAAAGCGCAGCAGCCATTTTTATTAGATATGTTATTTTCTGCAATAGCAGAGGAAAGAAATTACCAGCAACACTTACCTTTCAATGGTAACATGCACATGGCCTAATGTTCAGTTTGCCTTGAGTGCTGTGTTTTCTCTATCAGTTTTGAACTATATATACAGTATATATATATATATATATATATATATATATATATATATATATATATATATATATATATATTTAAGCAATCTGTGATGGTAAAATTCAAGAATAATTCAAGAACAAAACTAGAAAACAGAATACGCAGATTTTTCCATAATTGTGATAAATTAATTAATCATAATTCAGGTAACTAACATTAACCATTTACATAAGTCCCGCTGCAATTTACTTAGTTTCAGAAGGAATTGTAAGGAATTATTTGTTGAAACTTTGAAGTCTGACGAAGGGAGAAAATAATGGAGCGAAGTATGTGGTCGATTCCATACAAGCCTATGGGAGATATAGAAACAGCCCAGCACTAGCATACCATTACATTAAAATGACATTACACTTTAGTAGGCATTTTGCATTTACATTTACATCTGTTTGAAAACAAAGTTTAAACATATGAGATATCGGCATCTTTGTCTTCACAAAGGCTACTTATACTTTATACTTACAACATAAGTAGTCTTTGGGATGGTATACATGGTATTTTAAAAAATAAATAAATATGCAAAAAAATCATCAAATGCCACACTGACAGGGCCAGATTATAGGGAGGGCACCCGGGGCAAATGTTCTGGTACCTTCATCACCCGTGACGTAGAACACCGGCCCAGCATGATTTTTACACTTTGTGGTTTTGCAGAGATTAAGAGACAGCAGTTTTGTGAAAATCACGGCAAGACGGAAACTAGGAGGAGTGCAGGACCTTTAGTGAAATACCAGCCACATGATTAAGGTCATGTAACCAGGCATCACCAAGGCACTGCTGAGAGTGTGTGCGTGTGTGCTTGTAGTGCGTGTGTGTTTCTAGTGTGTTCATAGTGTATGTTGTGTGTTTGTAGTGTGTATGTATTGTTTGTGTGTGATGTCTGTGTGCAGTAGGGCTGGGCTGGCCATCTGGCAGTACTAGCAAATGCTAGATTGGCCGGTGTTCAGTGGGCCGGGAGTCCGCTGCCGACATATACCACAGTGTTTTACCGCTCACTTACCTGTCCTCGTTCCCCCTCACCTCCTGGTGCAGCCACACTCAGTCCTGATGCTGTCCAGTTGGCGGTATCAGGACCTAATGTGGTGGTACCTGACGGTGAAAATAACCAAGGAGCTGTCAATTTATTTAGGAGCTTTAATTCCTTAATCGGCCTGGTCTGAGGTCTGAATTAGTCCTAGGGTCTGAATTTATTAGCGGTGGTGGGCAGGGGCATAACTAGGAAAGACTGTGCCCCATAGCAAACTTTTGACTGGGGCCCACCCTCTGCTGGGTATCACACAACCCCCCCCCCTTTTAGATAGTGCCTCCCTATAGATTCCCCCACGCAGCGCCTCCTATAGATAGCACCATACACAAACCCATGTAGATAACGCCTTACAGCCCCCCTGTAGATAACGTCTTACAGCCCCAAATCCCCCCTGTAGATAACGCCATACAGCCCCCCTGTAGATAACGCCCTACAGACCCACTCTGTAGATAACGCCATACAGACACCCCCCTGTAGATAACGCCATACAGCCCCCCTGTAGATAACGCCATACAGAGTCCCCCCTGTAGATAAAGCCATACAGACCCCCCCTGTAGATAACGCCATACAGACACCACCTGTAAATAACGCCATACAGACCCCCCTGTAGATAATGTCATACAGAGTCCCCCCTCTAGATAACGCCATACTGGCCCCCTGTAGATAATGACATACAGCCCCCCTGTAGATAATGACATACAGACCCCCCTGTAGATAACGCCATACAGACCCCCCCTGTAGATAACACCATATAGCCCCCCCCAAAAAAAAACGGCCTATAGTTTGTCCTACAAAAGACATGCATCCCCTATCCAGAGGATAGGGGATACATGTGTGATCGCTGACAGCGATAAGGAGAACGGGGGACCGAAAGTCCCCCGAAGTTCTCCATGACAAATTTCAGACTTCCGGCGTCTGCGCAGTTCAATAAAAATGAAAGGAGCGCTGGTTACGCATGCGCACAAGCGCGACCGGTGTGCAAGTCATTTCTATGGAGCTGCAGACAGACCCCGGAAGTCCGAGGTTTGTCATGGAGAACTTCGGAGGACTTTCGGTCCCCCGTTCTCCTTATCGCTGGGCGTCCCAGCGATCACACATGTATACCCTATCCTGTGGATAGGGGATGCATGTATTTTGTAGGAACAACCCCTTCAGTGGCGTCACGCTGTAGCAGCCATAGCAGCTGCTAGCGGAGCCTCCGGCCATGGGGGGCGTGCCGGCGGGTGGCACAGGCCCCCTCATGCTGCGTTTCCCGTAGCAGCCGCTACGGCTGCTATAGCGGTAGTTACGCCACTGGTTGTGGGGATCTGAATTAATTTTGGGGTTGGAACTGGGGTCTGAATTAATTTGGGGGATAGGTCTGGGGTTTTGATTAATTTTTGGATTATTTTTAGGGTTCAGTCTAGGGTCTGAATTTATTTAGGGGACCTAATTAATTTTGAGATTTGGTCTGAGGTCTGAATTTATTTTGTGGTTTGGTGTTTGAATACATTTTGGAGACTGATGATTGGGTTAGAATTCATTTTGGGGTTCTGATAGTAAAGTCCCCAGACAATAATGACTTATTTGTGCGCTACTGTTGCCTTTAATAAAAATTATGGTGGGGCCCTATTAGATTTTTGTCCAGGGGCCTCCACCAACCTTACTATTAACCTGCAGACAGAGGATGTTCTCATAATGGTACCAGTACGCCCCATGGTCTTACTCTTCCCACCCTAGCTGTTAGCTGTTTGCCCTAGACCCAGAAGCCATATTGGAGACATCAAATCCAACACTCCTTACATTACTCCTTAACTCCTTCAGTACTAAGCTTATTTTGGCTTTCAGGACCAGCCCCATTTTTAAAAATGTAACATGTGTCACTTTATGTGGTAATAACAATGGAATGGTTTTATTTATCCAAGTGATTCTGAGAATGTTTTTCCATAAATCATTGCTCTTTATGTTAGTGGTAAATTTTGGTAGATATGTTTTAACTTTATTCTAAAAAAAAATCTAAAATGTAAAGAGAATTTTGAAAAATTTGCCTTTTTCTACATGTGGAAACCGCTGCTTCTAAAATGGATAAAGGTAACACGCAAATTAATAAATAAATAAGGTTTACTATATGTCTTCTTTATGCTGGGATAATTTTTTTATCTACGATTATTGATTTTATTTCAGGACGTTATAAGGCTTATAAGTTTACTAGCAGTTTTTCAAATATTCAACAAAATTTGCAAAACATTTTTTACGTACCATTTCAGTTTTGAAGTTGCTTTGTGGGGTCTATATATTAGAAACCCCTCATAAGTCACCCTATTTTAAAAACTGCACCCTCAATGTATTCAAAACAGCATTTAGGAAGTTTGTTAACCCTTTAGGTGTTTCACAGGAATTAAAAGTGAAGGTAAAATGTACAAATTTCATTTTTTTGGCCAGATTTTTAATTTAATCCATTTATTTCTGTAACACAGCAGGTGTTAACACAACTCAATATTTATTACACAGATTCTGCAGTTTTCAAAAATATCCTACATGTGGCCCTAGTGTGCTACTGAACTCAAACACAGGCCTCACAAATGAAGGAGCACATAGTGGATTTTTGGGGTCTCCTTTTTATTAGGATGTTTTCCAGGCACCATTTCATGTTTCAAAAGGCCTTGAGGTGCCAAAAGATTAGATACACCCCAAAAAATACCCAATTTTGGAAACTATACCCCTAAAGGAATGTATCTAGAGGTGTAGTGAGAATTTTGACCCCACAGGGGTTTTATAGAATTTATTAGAATTGGGCCGTGAAAATGAAAAATATTTTTTTCTCCAATAATATGTAGTTTTAGTTCAACATTTTTCATTTCCACAAGGAATTTAGGAGAAAAAGCACCCCAAAAACTGTTAGGCAATTTCTCATGTGCATGTCAATACCCATATGTGGTCATAAACTACTGTTTGGGCACACAGCAGGGCTCAGAAGAGAAGGAGCGCCATTTGGCTTTTGGAACGCAGATATTGTTGGAACGGTTTTCTGATGCTATGTCGCATTTGCAAAGCCCCTTAAGATACTAGTACCGTGGAAACCCACAAAAGTGACCCCATTTATGAATCTACACTCCTTAAGGAATTAATCTGGGGGTGTAGTAAGAATTTTAACCCCACAGGTGTTTCAGCTAACTTATTAGGATTGGACTGTAAAATTGGGAAAACATTTTTTTGCCAATAATATGTCGTATTTTTGCTCCAATTTTTCATATTCAGAGGGACTATAGGAGAAAAAGGACCCCAAAGTTTGTAGAGCATTTTCTCCTGAATACAGCAATTGCCCATATGTGGCCATGAACTGCTGTTTGGGCACACAGCTGAGCTCAGAAGGAAAGGAGCGCCTTTTGGCTTTTGCAGCGCAGACTTTGCTGAATTGGTTTCTGGGGGCAATGTCGTGATTGGAGAGCCCCTTGAAGTACTAGTTCAGTAGAAATCCCTGAGATGTGATCCCATTTTAAAGACTAAACCCCTCAAAGAATTAAATTAGGAGTGTAGTGAGCATTTTGACCCCTCAGGTTTTTTTTATGGATATTATTAGAATTGGGCCTTGAAAATGTAAATTTTTTTTTTTGGGCAATATTAGGTCGTTTTAGCTCATAATTTTTTATGATGTTTTAGGACAGATGTGCTTGGGCCCTCCTCGGTTCCCATATGTGAGAGCCTTGAAAGTAAAAAAATGTTCCCATCTAGACTGCACATTGGAATAGCATGTAAACGTTATACAATGCCATCTGTAGGATGGGCACAGACAGCTTTTTGTACCACGGGACATGGCTATATGGTAAATTTGTGGTATTGTACTGTAACGTCTATGGCTGAGGGCCGTCGTTCAGACTTACCCTCTGACGTCCCCGGCCATGGACATCTGTGTTCTCGGCGACATCTCCCTCCAGGGAGACGCCGGCACTGACTTCTGGGTTCTGGGACTGTTTCCCGCAGGGCGCTCAGGCTATGGACCCTGCTGATGAATTCAAGGGCATGCCACCCTCCCAAGCCATATGCAGGCGGACCTGCAGGATCTGCGAGCACGACAGGATCAACTTCTTGTGGCAGTAGACTCCATGGCACAGCAGCTAGGGGCGCTGGCTACTTCCTTCTCTACTCCTATTCTAGTTCCTTCGATCGACCCTCCTGCTACACCTCCTGGTAGCTCCGATTCGAATCCTCGGTTCTCGCTGCCATTGCCACCTCAGTTCCATGGAGATGCAAGTTCATGCAGGGGGTTTCTGAACTAATGCCATATCTACTTCACTCTGCACGCCCGGGCATTTCCTTCGGACGGAGCCAGGATCACCTTCATTATGTCTCTACTTGCTGGCAAGGCCCTGGCATGGGCAAATTACTTTCTGGGAGCGACAGGGACCCGAGACTTCCAGGGGATCGTGCGGTTGTTCCGTACCGTATTCGAAGAGCCTGGACGAGTCTCGTCGGCAGCCACCGCTATCTTTAACCTTCGCCAGGAGGACGCCTCCGTGGGCGAATACTCCATCCAGTTCCGGACCCTGGCAGGAGAATTGTCCAGGAACAATGAGGCCTTGGTAGCATCCTTCTGGCATGGCCTATCGCCCGAGATCATGGACGAACGTGCTGCTCGAGATCTACCAGCTGCCTTGGACGATCTGATTCTACATGGTACTCGAGTGGACATAAGGCTCAGAGAGAGATCTAAAGAGGTTCGGCAGGAGAGACGGCTTCCTAGACTGGCGCCCAACTTCCAGCTACCCCTCTTGCTTTCTTCTTCTGCCACGCCCGAGGCTCCGATGCAGGTGGATCGCCTTAAACTGTCACGGTGGTGTGGACCCACTGGGCCGTACCACGTAGCGGGATGGCAGCTGGCCAACTAGGTACAAAACAATGTCTATAGTCCAGAAAGGGTACCTGAGGCAATGTAGACAGTAGCAGAGACACGACTTGACTTTCACCGTAGATGGCACAGTAGATGCAGCGGAAGACACGACTTGACTTTCACTGTAGATACGATAGCACGGAATACAGGGTACAGGCAGCAGGAATGGGTAACACTGGGAACTGGAAAACACTGGGAGACCATTTTCAAGACAAACTTTAGGTATACAACGCTCAGGCAAGGATCAAGTGGGCAGAGCGCTTTTTATAGTCCAGCAACATTCTGGGCTAATTATTGAATAATGGAAGCTGGACGCGTACTGGCCCTTTAAGGCTGTGCACGCGCCCTGCGGGAAACAGTCCCAGAACCCAGAAGTAAGTGCCGACGTCTCCCTGGAGGGAGACGTCGCAGAGAACATAGATGTCCATGGCCGGCGCCGTCAAGGTACATGTACAAAATATCCACCATTGTCTAATCTCTGACTTCTTCACTAGCTTCATATGCTCCATAAGCTGACACCCGCTACAGATGATGCAGGCACAACTCCTGTGCCCGCTTGATCTTCAGGGCGTAACTGTATGCCCATTTGCCTTAAGGCATAATTAAAATGGGCATACAGTTATGCCCATATGTGGGAAGGGGTTAAAAGCTTCACGCGATAATCAAGATTATTGTTTTTAATGGACATAATCAACACTTTCTCCTAGTCAGATTTGCCCACCAGAGTTCCACAGGATCCAGACTCAGACACAATAATAGACCCCAAAGGTCTAGCATTTAGAGCTGTTTTTGGAGCCAATTACTTGCCACTAGGATGTATTTCTTATAAGTTGATTACCAAATAACCTTTTAGACCTTATTGACAATTTGTCTTGTCTGTGCAATGATAAAACAAAGATTACAATTAAATGAAAAGTGGACGTGTATATGTTCTGTATAAGGGACTAAGCCCTCAGAATTAATTCTGACACTGCTTCCTCCCCATCGGAATCAGCCTTGTCCTTTCCAGGACCCAGTTCCCAGAATTCTTTTAGATGCCCTTACACAAGTATTCCCAAAGCTGACTTGAGAAATACAGCAAATTTCAATAGATTATTTTAGTGTGGCGGCCTCTACCTGTGCCACACAATTATCAGATAGGTCCAGTAAAGACACAGCAGTATGATTGTGCCTAAATGAGAGGGAAAAGTATAAAAAGTTGAAAAATATGACAAACTGCAATAATAATAAATTAGTCCAGGAAATGTCCAGACATGAATAAGAAGATTAAACATGACATAAATGTAACACAACAGGTTATTGCCTCAGGTTATATAAAGGTGTTGCTCCTTGTAATACAGTCCCTTTATTGGGTGTCCAGTATCATGTAATTCCCACGGCAAACTAGAAGATGTTGGGCATTTTCCAGAAGTTGGGAACAAGCAAAATCCACCCTAAATCACAAACCGGACACATTTCTTGACATTTCTCTAGAAAGAACATAAATATTTGTCCTGTGGATCTCTACAGGTAAAATGTGCATTTACATTGTTTTCACGACAATCGCATCATGATTCAGGGGGTCCTGCATCTGTTGTCACCTAGAAAAATATTAGATAGATAGATAGATAGATCGATCGATCGATCGATAGATAGATAGATAGATAGATAGATAGATAGATAGATAGATAGATAGATAGATAGATAGATAGACAGACAGATAGATAGATAGATAGATACTTTTAACCCTTTCAGGACTGAGCTCATTTTGGCCTTCAAGACCAGACCCATTTTTTCAAATCTGACATGTGTCACTTTATGTGGTAATAACTCTGGAATGCTTTTGCCTATCCAAGCGATTCTGAGATTATTTTCTCGTGACAAATTGTACTTTATGTAGTGGAAAAATGTGGTCAATATATTCATTGCTTATTTGTGAAAAACACCAAAATGTAAAGAAAATGTGCAAAAATTTGCATTTTTCTAATTTTAAATGTATCTGCTTGTAAAACAGATAGTAATACCACACAAAATAGTTACTATTTTACATATTCCATATGTCTACTTTATAGTCGCATTGTTTTTTGAACATCCTTGTATTTTTCTAGGACGTTACAAGGCTTAGAACTTTAGCAGCAATTTCTCACATTTTCAAGAAAATTTCAAAAGGCTATTTTTTCAAGGACCAGTTCAGTTCTGAAGTGGCTTTGAGGGCCTTATATACTAGATAGACCCCATAAATCACCACATTTTAAAAACTGCACCCCTCAAAGTATTCAAAACAGCATTCAGAAAGTTTTTTTTTAACCCTTAAGGCGTTCCGAAGGAATTCGAAAAGTAGAGGGGAAATGTACAAATTTTTTTGCCGAAATTAATTCCTAATACATTTTTTTCTGTAACACAGAAGGTTTTACCAGAGAAACGCAACTTAATATTTATTGCCAGATTCTGCAGTTTTTAGAAATTTTACACATGTGGCTCTAGTGTGGTAATGGACTGAAACACAGACCTCAGAAGAAAAGGAGCACCTAGAGGATTTTGGGGCCTCCTTTTTTTAGAATATATTTTAGGCACCATGTCAGGTTTGAAGAGGTCTTGTGGTGCCAAAACAGTGGAAACTCCCCAAAAGTGACACGGTTTTGGAAACTACACATCTCAAGGAATTTATCTAGAGGTATAGTTAGCATTCTGACACCACAGGTCTTTTGCTATATTCATTAGAGTTTGTCTGTGAAAATGAAAATCTACTTTTTTTTTCTGAAAAAATATAAGAACAAAGAATAAAAAGCACCCCAAAACTTATAAAGCTATTTCTTCCAATTACGGCAATACCCCATATGTGATAATAAACTGCTGTTTGAACCCACGGCAGACCTCAGAATGGAAGGAGTACTATTTGGATTTTGGAGCGCAGATTTTGCTGGATTGGTTTTCAATGCCATGTCGCGTTTGCAACGCCCTGGAGGAACCAAAACAGGGGGAAACCCCCAAAAGTGACCCCATTTTGGAAACTACACCCCTCAAGGAATTTTCCTAGGGGTATAGTTAGCATTTTGACCCAACATTTTTTTTTGGGTGAATTTAGTGGAATTAGACCGTGAAAATGGAAAATCTACTTTTTTTCTGAAAAAACATAGAAATGTTTCATTTTTACAATGAATAAAGGGGAAAAATAACCCCAAAATTTGTAAAGCAATTTCTCCTGATTACGGCAATACCCCATATGTGGTAATAAACTGCTGTTTAGACCCATGAGAGGGCTCAGAAGGAAAGGAGCAATATTTGGCTTTTGGGTGTCATGTCACATTTGCAAAGCCCCTGATGAGGTACCAAAATAGTGGAAACACCACAAAACTGACCCCATTTAGGAAACATTTTTTCCCCAAAAACTTTTTTTTTTTTTTTCATTTTCATAAAGGATAAAGGAGAAAAAGCATCCCAACATTTGTAAAACAATTCTCCCAAGTACGGCAATACACCCACGTGGTCATAAATGGATTTTCATTAGACTAATCCATTTTTTTCTTTTTCATTTTCGTTTTTCCCTCCCCGCTTTCCAAGAACCATAACTTTTTTTATTTTCCTATCAGTAGGTGGTGTGAGGGCTTATTTTTCGTGGGAGGAGTTATAGTTTCTAGTGACACCATTTAAATTTCCACATAATGTACTGGAAAACTGAAAATAAAATTCTTTGCAGGCTGAAATTGAAAAAAGCTGCGAATCCTCCATTGTTTTTTGGGTTTCGTTTTTACGACTTTCACCGTGCGGTAAAAACGACAACTTAACTTTTCTCTGAGACTTAATACGATTAAGGTGATACCATATTTATACAGTTTTTAAAAAATATATTTTACTACTTTTACAAAGTAAAAACTATTTGTTAAAAAAAACATTTTGTTTCACCATATTCCAAGAGCCATAACTTTTTTTTTATTTTTTTGGTCGACTGAGTGGTGTGAGGGCTTATTTTTTGCAGGATGAGCTGTAGTTTTTATTGTTACCATTTTTTGGTACATACAACTTTTTGATCACTTTTTATTACATCTTTTTTAAAAGCTAAGGTGACTAAAAAACTGTGATTTCTGTTGCTATATTCTGAGATGTAAAAAATTGGATTGCACTCCTGGCTGAAATGTTCAGGTGCTGTGAGGGTTCGGGTTTGGACAACCCACACTATATATAGAACAAACAACCAAAGCACTCAAGCGTATAGATGAATATAATATATTTTGTTTTTTTCTTTGTTTTTTCTTCACAAAGGTGTTTACAGAACTAATATTTTTCTTCAAGCAGTGTTTTGAAGACACTATTGTGCAGTTGTTTTTTTTTACAGGCGATTTAGTTGGACGTTTCGGCCGATCCAGGCCTTTATCACAATCACTTTAACTTTACATATTTACAAGAGAAAAGCATAGAGTATAAGTATTATTGTATACATGCAAATATACCAGAAATATAAAATGTATACAAAAAAACAAAATGTTCAGAGAAAATACATATAGTGGAAACATATTCCACTCACATAGATGTAAAATATTGCAAAGTTTTCTTTGCACATATGATGTATCAGTTTAGCAGTATTAGGGCTTATTTACATGGGAAAATAAAAGACTTACTATAGGAAAAAAAGCATTTTTTGTTTTTTTAACTTATAACTTATTTTTACACTTTTATAAAACATTTTTAATACTTGCCTGCAGCACTGATAGATGCTATAATACATTACACTACCTAGGTAGTGTAATGTATTATAAACTGTCAGTGTGACGTTGACAGTCACACTGACAGGAAGTTTATGAGGACCGACCTCCGGCTGGTACTCATAGGCTGCCGAGCATGGCAGACATGGAGGCCGTTGTATGGCCTCCGGTTTTGCCATGACAACATACGGCAGCACCCGCAATCGGTCCCTGGGAAAGTTTGTTGCTACAACAAACTTTCCCTACGATCTGAACCAATTAGGTCCCAATCATGTCTCCGGGACCAGACGCAGGGGTTAACAGCACGATCCGGGTGTCAGCGCTACTCTGAGACACTCGATCGCGCTTTTAACACCCACCGTGAATTTAGGTCGGCGCTGCACAGAGCCCAGCAAGCGCCGACGTGAATTTACAGTGGGCGGTCGGGAAGCGGTTAATAAGTGAGGGACTGTGACTGAAAATGTTTATACAGTATATAGCATAATGTAAAGTAAACATTTTAAACATTGCTGTATGTCCACAAAACAATCCATTTATTTCATATGGTGGATCTCTTTCTGGAAAGTGCGAGGAAGTAAATTGCTTGCATGGATGGCAATTTAGTTCTAAGGTAACATTTAAAAAAAAAGTCAGACCCCCTAAAGGTGAAGGTTGTAAGGCTTTGTTTGGAAATGATTTACTAGGCGCTTTTCATATTGAACACTTTGCTGTTTTGAAAAATGTGCCTCTCCGTGAACAGATCTAATCTTGAGCTTATTTACATATTTATGCCCTTCATGTGAAGTTCTGAGGATAAACATTTTGGTTTTGTAAAAGATGAAAATTTATTTTTCAGTTTTATTATCAGCTTATGACTCGGGAGTAGGTAACATAGAGGCAGCCCAGGCATGGGGCCCTTAAATACACGGGGCTCTTTGAGAGAGGGGCCCAGCCCTGCTATTTGGTGTCGGGAACCTGTTAAGGATTCCCCAGGGGAACTTCATTGTAGCAAACAAACAAGGTTGGGGGATTGCCTCAAGGGTCATAGAAAGCGTGTAGAGGGGAAAACGAAATCCAGACCCTTCTATCTTGGGTGGAAATTAATCCTATTTTGATTCTCGCTCTGAGGCCTCCCTCTTTATGTATGCCACTGGCTTGTGTCAAATTTTAACAGACGTTTATAGCAAAATAGGAACATTTTAAAGTGAAAATTATATATATGTATATATATATATGTATATATATATATATATATATATATAAAAAATATATATATATGTATATATATATATATATATATATATATATATATATATATATATATATATATACACAGTCCAGCAATGGATAAACACAGCACTCCACAATAGCAGAAAATCAGGCCATGTGCTCGTCACCAGGGGATGAATCAATTCCCCTTTTTTTTAGAAATAGAAGACAATGTAGAAAGCAGTGACCGCAACAGGACTTCAAGGCAGATGCAAGCAAAGTGGATTTATTCACCTCAAAAAAAACAAAGCAACGTTTCGGTTCAACAGGAACCTTTCTCAAGCCATGACAAACTCACAAAAGTGCCAGGTATATATAAGGAGGACGTACATCAACTGGCAATCAAACAAATTGACAGTACAATTCTCATAAAATACAAAAAATGTGAATATCACAGTGTATTATAAATTTTATACAAACAGTGCAGCAATGAGTCTTCAAAACGCTATTAATAGACAATAAATAACGACAATAAATTTGAAGACATGATTTATACATATCATAAATAGTGAAAACTCAGTGTAATAGGATCAATTAGGAGGACAGCAGAGGCTAACTAATGATTAATTTAATTCAATAAACTTACAGTTTTGAACTCTCTTCATATGCCCAGCGTGTGGAGTTCGCGCGCATGCACTGCGCATGCTCCAAGATGGCGTCAAAACCGGATATCAAATCCGGTGAAGCGCATCGTGGAACGCAATCGCTACCACGCATGCGCAGGGATGGAGCTTGCGTTCCAATCCCATTGCGCAGACGCGAATAGCGAGAAAGTATAGACTAGATTAGATATATACAATTAAGTCTTATAGACTAACTGGAGGGTAATATGTGAACAAATATTGCACCAATCGGGATGTAAAGAGATCATCAATGTCAATGGGCATGAATTTAAAAATACAGCGATTTTTTTAATATATATATATATCTCTCACATATCCCATATATGAAAAATGTGACTATGGTCACATATGGGATTAATGGGCACACCATAATAGATAGACATTGATGATCCCCGACATGTGTCAAATACATTAGATATATCAAAAGGAAGAAAATAAATAATATATGGCATATATATCATAGACAATATATTACTGTTAAGGACATGCTCATCAATAAAAAGATGGCAAACCTACAATATAATAAGCACCATACTCCAGAATGAATATAACTATCTATAAATTTATGCATAATAGATATACTATAGTGCTAAGATCAATGCTGGATATAGAGAAAAGTAAGTCAACAATTTCATATGGGACATAATCATCCTAAAACTAGGCCTCTGCTGCTCTCCGCAATCCTTCATAGTGCTTGACACATCCGTATGTATCTAAGGACATATAAGAAGAGAGGCAAATTACCATACAATATACATATAAACACAAAACCAAAATGATGATTAACATTGACAATAAAGTTTAAAAATGTCTGCATAAAAAGAGTAAAAATAGGACTCCAAGATATGCATACATAAGGCACAAACATTACCAATCGGGAATGTAGACCCATCGTATCCCCCAGATCAACAGGCAAGTCAGCCCCCATTTTTTTGTGTAAAAAGAGAATTTTTAAATATGTGGGCCATAAGGATATTCTATATTCAGCCCTTTAGGAGACATAGTTTCCAACTTATAGATCCACTCTTGCTCTTTTCTCTTGAGAGCCAAACCTCTGTCACCACCACGTCTCATTTGAGGTACAGAATCAATGATCCTGAACCTCAACTGTGACAGGCTATGATTTTTTTCACAAAAGTGTCTTGACACTGGTAGATCCTGTCTCTTTGTTTTGATGTTAGATTTATGATTTCTCAACCTGAGACGTATTTCCGTTGTGGTCTCACCAACATAGTGTAGACCACAAGGGCAATTCAATAAATAAATCACAAAAGATGAATGACATGTGAAAAAGCCCTTAATTTTGCCAGTTTGTGGATGATTAAACGAGTCACCCTTCATCATGTGCTCGCAAATATTACAACCCAAGCAGGGGTAACAACCCGATTTGGGAGGTGCCAAAAATCTTTGACTCATTCGATTAGACCCAATATCAGCTCTCACTAGACTATTCTTGATCGTTTTGCCTCTTCTGTAGGCCATCATGGGTCTCTCCTGGAATTCAATTATTTCCGGAAAGGCTCTACTCAGAACCTTCCAGTCCCTCCTCAAAATCTCACCAATTTGTGAGCTTAGTGTGGAGAAGGTGGAAATAAAGGGCATGCGAACCCTCTTTTCTACACTTAGCTTTTTACCCAAGAGGACCTGTCTGTCCAATACATCCACCTTCCGTCGATTCTGCTCCAAGATATGATTTGGATAGCCTCGATCAGAATTTTTTTTGCACATCTGATCAAGTCGTGAGGATAGTCTGTCATCTTGACTTACCACCCTCTTGACTCTGATCAATTGGCTATATGGTAATGATTTCAGCATTCTGGTCATCCTGGTCAGGATCCAGGATCTTATGATCCCTGACCGTTCGGTCTTGGTTACCCTTGATGTGAGTAGTCTGTATACCTCAATCATACATCAAGAGGGCATTGAGGCCTCACTTTCGTATCTTGAAGGATCGGGCTTTTCTAGGGACAAGGTTGATTTTGTCAAATCATTATTGGAATTTATCCTGATGAAGAGCTATTTTTTGGTAGGAGATAAATTTTATTTGCAAAAGAGAGGGACTTCAATGGGGTCAAATATGGCCCCTACCTATGCTAATATTTTTATGTGCTGTTTTGAGGAGGACCTTGTCTATGTGTCCCACCACTTCAGCCAAGTGCTGCGGTGGTGGCGATACATAGACGATGTCTTCCTCATCTGGACCGGATCAATTAGTCAACTACAGGATTTTGTAGCATTTCTTAATGGTCTAAATCCTTCTATTCTATTTACCATGTCTTTTTCTACTACTGCAATTGAATTTTTAGACACTCGGATTTCTATCATAGAAAACAGGCTAATTTCTGACCTGTTTTCTAAAAAGACGGATAGAAATAATCTACTACATTTTTCAAGTGAACATCCGGGGGCTATGCTGAAATCACTACCATATAGCCAATTGATCAGAGTCAAGAGGGTGGTAAGTCAAGATGACAGACTATCCTCACGACTTGCTCAGATGTGCAAAAAATGTTCTGATCGAGGCTATCCAAATCATATCTTGGAGCAGAATCGACGGAAGGTGGATGTATTGGACAGACAGGTCCTCTTGGGTAAAAAGCTAAGTGTAGAAAAGAGGGTTCGCATGCCCTTTGTTTCCACCTTCTCCACACTAAGCTCACAAATTGGTGAGATTTTGAGGAGGGACTGGAAGGTTCTGAGTAGAGCCTTTCCGGAAATAATAGAATTCCAGGAGAGACCCATGATGGCCTACAGAAGAGGCAAAATGTTCAAGACTAGTCTAGTGAGAGCTGATATTGGGTCTAATTGAATGAGTCAAAGATTTTTGGCACCTCCCAAATCGGGTTGTTACCCCTGCTTGGGTTGTAATATTTGCGAGCACATGATGAAGGGTGACTCGTTTAATCATCCACAAACTGGCAGTGTTATCAAAATTAAGGGATTTTTCACATGTCATTCATCTTTTGTGATTTATTTATTGAATTGCCCTTGTGGTCTACACTATGTTGGTGAGACCACAACGGAAATACGTCTCAGGTTGAGAAATCATAAATCTAACATCAAAACAAAGAGACAGGATCTACCAGTGTCAAGACACTTTTGTGAAAAAAATCATATCCTGTCACAGTTGAGGTTCAGGATCATTGATTCTGTACCTCAAATGAGACGTGGTGGTGACAGAGGTTTGGCTCTCAAGAGAAAAGAGCTAGAGTGGATCTATAAGTTGGAAACTATGTCTCCTAAAGGGCTGAATATAGAATATCCTTATGGCCCACATATTTAAAAATTCTCTTTTTACACAAAAAAATGGGGGCTGACTTGCCTGTTGATCTGGGGGATACGATGGGTCTACATTCCCGATTGGTATTGTTTGTGTCTTATGTATGCATATCTTGGGAGTCCTATTTTTACTCTTTTTATGCAGACATTTTTAAACTTTATTGTCAATGTTAATCATAATTTTGGTTTTGTGTTTATATGTATATTATATGGTAATTTGCCTCTCTTCTTATATGTCCTTAGATACATACGGATGTGTCAAGCACTATGAAGGTTTGCGGAGAGCAGCAGAGGCCTAGTTTTAGGATGATTATGTCCCATATGAAATTGTTGACTTACTTTTCTCTATATCCAGCATTGATCTTAGCACTATAGTATATCTATTATGCATAAATTTATAGATAATTATATTAATTCTGGAGTATGGTGCTTATTATATTGTAGGTTTGCCATCTTTTTATTGATGAGCATGTCCTTAACAGTAATATATTGTCTATGATATATATGCCATATATTATTTATTTTCTTCCTTTTGATATATCTAATGTATTTGACACTTATGTCGGGGATCATCAATGTCTATCTATTATGGTGTGCCCATTAATCCCATATGTGACCATAGTCACATTTTTCATATATGGGATATGTGAGAGATATATATATATTAAGAAATCGCTGTATTTTTAAATTCATGCCCATTGACATTGATGATCTCTTTACATCCCGATTGGTGCAATATTTGTCCACATATTACCCTCCAGTTAGTCTATAAGACTTAATTGTATATATCTAATCTAGTCTATACTTTTTCGCTATTCGCGCCTGCGCAATGGGATTGGAATGCAAGCTCCATCCCTGCGCATGCGCGGTAGCGATTGCGTTCCACGATGCGCTTCACCGGATTTTATATCCGGTTTTGACGCCATCTTGGAGCATGCGCAGTGCATGCGCGCGAACTCCACACGCTGGGCATATGAAGAGAGTTCAAAATTGTACGTTTATTGAATTAAATTAATCATTAATTAGCCTCTGCTGTCCTCCTAATTGATCCTATTACATTGAGTTTTCACTATTTATGATATGTATAAATCATGTCTTCAAATTTATTGTCGTCTATTAATAGCGTTTTGAAGACTCATTGCTGCACTGTTTGTATAAAATTTATAATACACTCTGATATTCACATTTTTTGTATTTTATGAGAATTGTACTGTCAATTTGTTTGATTGCCAGTTGATGTACGTCCTCCTTATATATACCTGGCACTTTTGTGAGTTTGTCATGGCTTGAGAAAGGTTCCTGTTGAACCGAAACGTTGCTTTGTTTTTTTGAGGTGAATAAAGCCACTTTGCTTGCATATGCCTTGAAGTCCTGGTGCCATCACTGCTTTCTACATTGTCTTTTATATATATATATATATATATATATATATATATATATATATATATATATATATATACATATATATATATATATATACATATATATATATATATATATGTGTGCGAGTGTGTGACTGTGTGTGTAGTAATGTGCTTCAGGACTAGTTCTCCATTTGTCTAGCTGTATACATTGATTTTTAACAATAAGCCTTGTGTTGTATTTCTTTGTCTTATTTTCCAATTGGATATCAGATTGACTGCCAAGTGGGATATACATAAAATATAAACAGTTTGATTTATGACTTGGACGGCATTTAAGTATAACTGTTCTATGCAAGGTAATTTGTACCAGGGCAAGATTTTCCCAGAAGACAAATGTTCCTTTTGTAATAAAAAAAACATGCTTCCCAAACGATTAACTCCAAAGATTCTAAAAGTGATTGTCAACATCAAAAGCTTGCTCTATACTCTTGTCTGGAGCCTGAAGTATTCCTTCTGACAATTTCCACAAAACTATAGTTAAACAACATTAATCAGCAATTGCTTCAAACAACTTTTGGAATAATATAAAGTGCTATGTTGGTTATGAGTTCCAGTTAAAAATAAAAAAATGTTGCTAAATTTTAACAAACTCAGGAGAGAAGTAGAGAAGATCAGTGAACTATGATGTTTCCATAATGAACTCCATCATATTTGACATATGTTGGAGTTGGGGACTGTTATTTAGGCTGAGTTTACACTCGTCAAAAACGGCCCGAAAATGCCTCCCATTGATTTCAATGGGAGGCGGAGGTGTCTTTTTCCTGCGAGCGGTAAAACCGTCTCGTGGGAGAAAGAAGGGACATGCCCTATCTTCGGGCGTTTACGCCCATGACCTCCCATTGACATGAATGGGAGGCAGAGAAAGCGTATTTTGCGGAGTTTTATACCCGCGGTGCTCATTGGCCGCGGGCAAAAAACGCAGCGAAAATCGGCGTGCAGGAAGAGGAAAATCTGCCTCAAACTTCCAAACTGCAAAAAAACTCAGTGTGAACCCAGCCTTAAGATTCAAAATTGTAAATTTGTGGGGAAGAATTTATTTTGGAACTATTTTTATTGCACATTTTTTAAACCTAATAATAAACAATACATAACATGGCATTTGTGTCTGATTTAACATGTTCTTAATGGAGTTAATCTTGAGAAGCTCCAGCAAATTTCCAGACCGTGATGAAGTGAACAAAATAAAATCAGACAAAGAACGCAGAACGTACACAATGTTTGTTGAGTTTATTTAGGATACAAATGGGTAATGTGATAATAAAGCTTCCTCATGGGGCATGTGTAATATTGCTTTCTTGGTCACAGTGACTATCTGCAGTATTTTCTTGGTACTCCAGTCACAGATGTTTTTAGGCTCCACCCAACCCAAAAATATCCCAGTGAAGGGCAAAAAGTTGGTCAAGTGTGTTCGGGTAAAGCCTTTGACAGTGGACTAGAGTGTTTGGATTGCTCAACATGATTACAGGTTTTGGCTGATGTCTGCATGTGGTGGTCTACATCAGAAACATGTCTCCATGGGATAATAAATATTTATCTTTTGACTTTCGGAGTGGGAAATGTAAGATCTATGGAAAAGTTGCAAGGTCATTTCCATATATCTGGACAACGGGAGGGTTTTTAGTAATGATATTTATGATGTCAGAGATTTTTTAATTCAGAAAAAGTGATTTGCTAGGTGGTTGAGGGTGGAGGATAGGCTAGAATGTATGGAGAGTTTAAGGACTGTAACGAATATGTAATCTCGTTCAGAAGAGGAAGGTAATGTACATGTTATGGGAAGAACAATAAAGAATTTGATATTATTTATATACTCATAATTTTGGGCACTGCCTATCTGTAGTCCAGCTACTTCTTCACCTGCCCTCGTAATAGCGACAATGGTTAGGGGTATGGTTAGGGGTATCAAACAGCCATTTTAAGTATCCAATGTAATTTTTGTTCATGGGCCAGGAATTTAACCTGCTAACTCCTCTTTTATAGTACTGTACATTGAAGGTGCCTGGACCTGGGCTTTAAACCATCATACCATGTACCATCATAAATGTGTGGCACAGGATTAAAGCCCCTACCACAGGTCAGAAATAATTGGACATCCTTTAGAGAAGACAGAACCACAGTGGTGTATTATAGCCAGCTGAACACAACTTAAGATCGGTTTTACATGGTCCCATTTTAGCTAAAATATGCCTACATTATAGGTGTATAAGTCCGGTCTAAAATTGATATTTACTAGTGAAAATGCAGAAACAGTTGACAAATATATGTGTATAACGCATATGATACATACTTTAGAGCACAGAACAATAACCTTCCAAATATTTTATTTCTAAGTTGTATTGGTATCAATTAGCAGTGGTAATTTTCATGCCTGATATAACACAGCGAAATTGAATAAGCAATTTTCAAGCATGAGTGGCAGTAAACAGTGAAAACGTTAAGTAAACAGCTAGATCTTTCAACCATAAAGTACGACAGATTAAGGTCATATCGAAGGCCAGTAGGCACAATGTGTCAGATACAACTTTCTGCTGAACGTAATACCGTATCACGTATGGAATCCTAGGTATTGCAAGTTCAAAAATAAACCTACCAGTATCGAAGTACAAAGAGATAATGGTATATGCACTCTTGTGATTTGTTGACTGTTCTTCCTCCTGATAGCATGTCAATTCCATACCAGCCATTTCTCAATGTATAGTATGCTCATACTTTGATGAGGCCACACAACTTTTGGTTGGTACTTTACTAGAAAACTACACTGAAGCACACATATGATTAAGCAATAATTATTTGCTGAGGTCAAGTTCAACCTATAAACCGTGTTGACCGAGAGGAAGTAAAAAAAAATCCTTGTGAGGTGGTTGCCATTTGCCTCATATTAGGAGGAAAAAAGTCCTTCCCAACTCGAAATATGGCCATCAGGACATATCCCTGGATCAATTACTCATCTCCAGTAATCCAGTATATATAACGTATAGTTTTGGTATTAAAGGGAAGAGCAATGACATTGTTGCAACTACCAAGCTGAGCTCTATCCTGACTACCGAGGGAAGGGAGGGGGGCGGGACAAAGCTGAAAGTGACGTGTAAGGTCAGACTCACAGATTCCCGGTTGCCCTACAGTGATGTTGCTAAGATTTGCCTAGGCCTGTTGTACATTGTGAGAAGATAAGCCATCTTTTTTTCAAAATAAATAACCTAAAATTTTTATTTCTTGGCACTTTCCTACACCTATACACAGCCTCTATGGTCAGTAATTTTAAATGAATATAGTTCTTTTTCAGTGACTTGTTTGTAATAGGAGTGTAGAGACTCGCAAGCGGGGGTTGCGAGCTTGCGTATTTTGGCCAAAATATTAACCAATACCTCATGTATATAATTGATATTTATCGTGTATCATGGATATCTTTTCAGGATGCAACCAGGTCCAGTGCTGGTGGAGAATGGTTTGTGAGTTTATTGGAAGGTGGGCAGCCCGCCTTGTCTAATATTATGGGCGTGACTAATAGGCTGTAAGCCAGCATGGTGCACTACATGCACTCATGTGACTGGCACTCTTATAAAAGCTACATTAAGCAGCCAACCCCCTCATGAATACTGAGTGTGTGAGTGGGTATCAGTATATTGCACCTGTGTAATCTCCCTCTATGTAGCATTGTGGTTTGTCTGCGTCCTGCCGGGAGGTGTTGTACCTGCCCTCATGAGTAAATATGGCCTGTTCAGTGATTTTATACACACATAATGCTTCAAAGTATTTCTTACATACAGGTGTCCAAAACTGTACCCAATATTCCAAAGGATGCACGCAGTTAGGGCTTATTCAGACGAACGTGATATACGTCCGTGCAACGCGCGTGATTTTCACGCGCCTCGCACGGACCTGTGTTAGCCACTGAGTAAAACGACATGTCCTATATTTGTGGGTTTTTCGCGCATCACGCACCCATTGAAGACAATGGGTGCCTGAAAATCACGCGCAGCACACGGAAGCACTTCCGTGTGACGCGTGTGTTTCGCGCAACAGCAGTAAAAGCTATGAATGTAAACGGAAAAGCACCACGTGCTTTTCTGTTTACAAACATACAAACAGTGTCATAATGATGGCGGCTGCACGAAAAGCACGCAGCCACGCATCATACGCTGCTGACACATGCAAAACGCACACGTTTGTGTGAATCTGGCCTTAGGCAGTTTTTCATTGGATGCTTGATGTTTTGCCCCACCATTATACATATCAGTTGTTCTAAATCTCTTTCCTTTGTGCTCCATGCTGCTTTCCATATCTTAGTCATCATTACTGGACTTGGCAATCTCCCTCCTATATTTCTTCTTATATGAACCTATAAACTGCGCTCACACACTGAATGTGAATGGAAACCTATGAACTCCTGGAAACACACTACGCTGCGTTCCAAATTATTATGCAAATGTTATTTTTCGCTGATTTTCCTAAATAGTCGATGCAAATGACAGTCAGTATAATTTTCAAGCCATCAACCGTTGGAGTATAATGCAAATTTTATTGAACAAATCTCCTAATGATAACAGATTTTTTTTTAGAAGTAAAAAACTCAAAATGCACTGTTTCAAATTATTATGCACAACAGAGATCAAAACATTTTAAAGGTTGTAAAGAGAACTAAAATGGTAATTTGTTGAATTTGCAGCATCAGGAGGTCATATTTACAGAAATCAAAAGCTCTTTCAATAAAAAAAAAAATTAACAGGCTAAGTTACATGTTAACATAGGACCCCTTCTTTGATATCACCTTCACAATTCTTACATCCATTGAATTTGTGAGTATTTGGACAGTTTCTGCTTGAATATCTTTGCAGGATGTCAGAATAGCCTCCCAGAGCTTCTGTTTTGATGTGAACTGCCTCCCATCCTCATAGATATTTTGCTTGAGGATGCTCCAAAGGTTCTCAATAGGGTTGAGGTCAGGGGAACATGGGGGCCACACCATGAGTTTCTCTCCTTTTATGCCCATAGCAGCCAATGACACAGAGGTATTCTTTGCAGCATGAGATGGTGCTGTAAAGGATCTGCCAGGCACAGCTTTGGGGTTAACTCCCATAGGTAATCAGTCTGCACCTGAATCTACGTCTCTGAGACTGACTCCATCTTCCACCACTCAGGATGGCAGGCTTAGGAGTGGGAGAGCCTATCGCAGCCTGGCCAGACGGAGCTAGCTCCCGCCCTCTGTCTATTTATGCCTGCCTTTCTTCCTTTGCTTGTGATTCTTCTCGTGTGGTTTCCTGGCCCAGCTACAGCTCCTAACTATTTGATCCTGCTCCATACTGACCCTGGCTTACTGACTACTCTCCTGCTCTGCGTTTGGTACCTCGTGCTCTCCTGGTTTGACTTGGCTCGTTCACCACTCTGGTTGCTCACGGTGTTGCCGTGGGCAACTGCCCATTTCCCTTTGCTTGTATTCCCTTGTATGTTTGTCTCGTGCACTTACTGAGCGTAGGGACCGCCGCCCAGTTGTACCAGGCGCCTAGGGCGGGTCGTTGCAAGTAGGCAGGGACAGAGTGGCGGGTAGATTAGGACTCACTTGTTCATTTCCCTACCCACGTCGTTACATAATCACAAGCCCATACCTAGTCTACCCTGGTCCCTGACACCACTATGGACCCCCTTGAGACCCTGGCTCAGCAAATGCAGGGTCTCTCCCTACAGGTCCAGGCCCTGGCTCAGAGGGTCAACCAGCCTGATGCTACCTTGGTAGTTCCCCTCACCTCACCTTTTGAACCCCACCTCAAGTTGCCCGACCGGTTCTCAGGGGACCGGAGGGCTTTTCTCTCCTTTCGGGAGAGTTGTAGGCTTTACTTACGCTTAAAGCCTCATTCCTCAGGTTCTGAGAACCAGCGGGTGGGTATAATTATGTCCCAGCTCCAGGAAGGGCCCCAAGAGTGGGCCTTCTCCTTGGCTCCTGACGCCCCTGAACTTTCCTCCGTTGATTGTTTATTTTCTGCTCTCGGACTCATTTATGACGAGACTGACAGGACTGCCTTTGCCGAGAGTCAGCTGGTGACCTTACGTCAGGGTAAGAGACCTGTTTAGGAGTATTGTTCTGACTTTAGGAAGTGGTGCGTAGCTTCTCGGTGGAATGACCCTGCCTTAAGGTGCCAGTTTAGGTTGGGTCTGTCGAATGCCCTGAAAGACCTGCTAGTTAGCTATCCCTCTTCTGACTCCCTAGACCAGGTTATGGCTTTAGCGGTACGACTTGACCGACGTCTCAGGGAACGACAACGTGAACGTTTATGTGTTTTCTCCTCCGACTCCCCCATGATGCCTCCCGAGGTTCCATTGCTTCGTTCCTCCCCGGAAGACTCAGAGGTACCTATGCAACTCGGGGCCTCCGTGTCCCCCCAACAAGGTAGAGATTTCCGCAGGAAGAATGGTCTCTGCTTCTACTGTGGGGATGACATGCATCAAGTGAACAACTGTCCTAAGCGTAAGAATGCAGCCGGAGAACTTCCACGCCTAAGTGATCATCGGGGAGGTCACTTGGGCGCACAGGTATTTCCCGTAAATATGAAACGTAATAAGATCTTGCTTCCCTTTCAGGTCTCTTTTGGTGGTAGGTCTGCTACCGGCAGTGCCTTCGTGGATTCAGGGTCCTCTGCTAATATCATGTCTGTGGAATTTGCTATGTCTCTTGCTATGCCTTTGATTGATTTGCCTAAACCTGTCCCGGTAGTGGGTATCGACTCCACTCCTCTTGCTAAAGGTTATTTTACACAGCATACCCCTGTTTTTGAACTCCTTGTTGGCTGCATGCATTTGGAGCAGTGCTCTGTACTGTTGATGCAGGGATTATCGTCCGATTTGGTTTTAGGCCTTCCCTGGTTGCAGTTGCATAATCCCACGTTTGACTGGAATACTGGGGAGCTTACCAAATGGGGTAATGAATGTTTGACGTCATGTTTTTCTGTTAATTCTATTTCTCCCCCTGAGGAGGTGAACACGCTACCTGAGTTTGTTCAGGACTTCGCTGATGTTTTCTCTAAGGAGGCCTCCGAAGTGTTACCTCTTCATAGAGAATACGATTGCGCTATCGAATTGGAACCAGGAGCTAAGCTTCCTAAGGGTAGGATATTAATCTTTCTTGTCCCGAACGTGAAGCCATGAGAGAGTATATCCAGGAATGCCTGGCCAAGGGTTACATTCGCCCCTCTACTTCTCCGGTAGGTGCTGGCTTCTTCTTCGTAGGGAAGAAGGATGGTGGTCTTAGGAGATGCATTGACTAGGGTAACCTGAATAAGGTCACTGTAAGGAACCAGTATCCCCTTCCTTTGATTCCTGATCTCTTTATTCAGGTTCAGGGGGCCCAATGATTCTCTAAGTTTGATCTACGGGGGGCGTATAACCCATCAAAGAGGGGGATGAGTGGAAGACTGCGTTTAACACGCCCGAAGGTCATTTCGAATACCTCGTCATGTCCACTTCCTGGAGGGGGCTAGGCACCAGGTAACGGTACTTACCGACCACAAGAATCTGGTTTTCCTAGAATCTGCCCGGAGGCTAAACTCGAGACAAGCTCGATGGGCGCTATTTTTTACCAGATTCAACTTTTTGGTTACCTATAGGGCTGGGTCTAAAAATATTAAGGCCGATGCACTGTCGCGTAGCTTCATGGCCAGCCCTCCTTCGGAGGAAGATCCTGCTTGTATTTTGCCTCCCGGTATAATCATTTCTTCTATTGATTCTGATTTAGTCTCTGAAATTTCGGCTGATCAAGGTTCAGCTCCCGAGAACCTTCCTGAGGACAAGCTGTTTGTTCCCCTGCAATACCGGCTAAGGGTACTTAGGGAAAATCATGACTCCGCACTATCTGGTCATCCAGGCATCCTGGGTACCAAACCCCTCATTGCTAGAAACTATTGGTGGCCTGGGTTGCCTAAAGACGTTAAGGCCTACGTCGCCGCTTGTGAGGTTTGTGCTAGGTGCAAGACTCCCAGGTCCCGACCAGTGGGCTTACTACGTTCATTGCCCATTCCCCAGAGACCTTGGACACATATCTCCATGGATTTTATCACCGATTTGCCTCCATCCCAAGACAAGTCGGTGGTGTGGGTGGTAGTAGACCGCTTCAGTAAGATGTGCCACTTTGTGCCCCTCAAGAAACTACCCAACGCCAAGACGTTAGCTACCTTGTTTGTCAATCACATCCTGCGTCTCCATGGGGTCCCTGTCAATATTGTTTCGGACAGAGGGGTACAATTTGTTTCTTTGTTTTGGAGAGCCTTCTGTAAAAAGTTGGAGATTGATCTGTCCTTCTCCTCTGCCTTCCATCCTGAAACCAATGGCCAAACTGAGAGGACTAATCAATCTCTAGAACAATATTTAAGGTGTTTCATCTCTGACTGTCTATATGATTGGGTCTCATTCATTCCCCTCGCCGAATTTTCCCTTAATAACCGGGTCAGTAACTCGTCAGGGGTCTCCCCCTTTTTCTGTAATTTTGGGTTTAATCCACGGTTCTCCTCCGTTTCACCTGGTAGTTCCAACAATCCTGAGGTAGAGGTCGTTCATCGGGAACTGTGCACAGTCTGGGCCCAGGTTCAGAAGAACCTAGAGGCGTCCCAGAGCGTACAAAAAACTCAGGCTGATAGAAAACGTTCTGCTAACCCGTAGTTTATGGTCGGGGATCTGGTGTGGTTATCGTCTAGGAACTTGCATCTTAAGGTCCCGTCCAAGAAGTTTGCTCCCCGGTTTATTGGGCCGTATAAGGTCATTGAAGTCCTCAATCCTGTCTCCTTCCGGCTGGAGTTACCCCCATCTTTTCGTATACACGACGTGTTTCATGCCTCCCTCCTTAAACGCTGCTCCCTGTCCTTGGCTCCCTCGAGGAAACCTCCTGTACCCGTTCTCACCCCTGATGGGGTGGAATTCGGGGTGGCCAAGATTGTGGACAGCAAGATGGTCCAAGGCTCCCTCCAGTACCTGGTCCATTGGAGAGGTTACGGGCCTGAGGAGAGGACTTGGGTACCCGCCCGGGATGTTCACGCTGGGGTATTGGTCAGGAAGTTCCACCTTCGTTTCCCCAGTAAACCAGGTCCACTTAGAAAGGGTCCGGTGGCCCCTCATAAAAAGGGGGGTACTGTAAAGGATCTGCCAGGCACAGCTTCGGGGTTAACTCCCATAGGTAATCAGTCTGCACCTGAATCTACGTCTCTGAAACTGACTCCATCTTACACCACTCAGGATGGCAGGCTTAGGAGTGGTAGAGCCTATCGCAGCCTGGCCAGACGGAGCTAGCTCACGCCCTCTGTCTATTTATACCTGCCTTTCCTGTTCCTCCTTTGCTTGTGATTCTTCTCGTGTGGTTTCCTGGCCAAGCTACAGCTCCTAACTATTTGATCCTGCTCCATACTGACCCTGGCTTACTGACTACTCTCCTGCTCTGCGTTTGGTACCTCGTGCTCTCCTGGTTTGACTTGGCTCGTTCACCACTCTGGTTGCTCACGGTGTTGCCGTGGGCAACTGCCCCTTTCCCTTTGCTTTGTATTCCCTTGTATGTTTGTCTCGTGCACTTACTGAGCGTAGGGACTGCCTCCCAGTTGTACCCCGTTGCCTAGGGCGGGTCGTTGCAAATAGGCAGGGACAGAGTGGCGGGTAGATTAGGGCTCACTTGTTCGTTTCCCTACCCCCGTCGTTACAGGTGCATTGTCATGCATGAAGATAATTTTGCTACCGAAGGCACGGTTCTTCTTTTTGTACCACGGAAGAAAGTGGTCAGTCATAAACTCTACGTACTTTGCAGAGGTCATTTTCACACCGTCAGGGACTCTAAAGGGGCCTACCAGCTCTCTCCCCATGATTCCAGCCCAAAACATGACTCCGCCACCTCCTTGCTGACGTCACAGCCTTGTTGGGACATGGTGGCCATTCACCAACCATCCACTACTCCATCCATCTGGACCATCCAGGGTTGCACGGCACTCATCAGTAAACAACACGGTTTGCAAATTAATCTTCATGTATTTCTGAGCCCACTGCTACCGTTTCTGCTTGTGAGCATTGTTTAGGGGTGGCCGAATAATAGCTTTATGCACACTTGCAAACCTCTAGAGGATCCTACACCTTAAGGTTCGTCGGACTCCAGAGGCACCAGCGGCTTCAAATACCTGTTTGCTGCTTTGCAATGGCATTTTAGAAGCTTCTCTGCTAATCCTATTCATTTGTCTGGCAGAAACCTTCCTCAGTATGCCTTTATCTGAACGAACCCGTCTGTGCTCTGAATCAGCCACAAATCTTTTCACAGTACGATGATCACGCTTAAGTTTTCTTGAAATAACCAATGTTTTCATACCTTGTCCAAGGTATTTCACTATTTCACGCTTTTCGGCAGCAGAGAGATCCTTTTTATTTCCCATATTGCTTGAAACCTGTGGCTTGCTTAATAATGTGGAACGTCCTTCTTAAGTAGTTTTCCTTTGATTGGGCACACCTGGCAAACTAATTATTACAGGTATCTGAGATTGATTACAATGATCCAAAGAGCCCTAAGCCCTATTCCATCCATGAGTTTAATTGAAAAACTAATAATTCAATGTTTATCACACTTAAATCCAATGTGCATAATAATTTGGAACACGGTGTAGTTTATGATGGATAGCTGTTTTTTAAGATGTGCTATAGCTGGTATTTTGTAGGTTTTTACCTCACTGACTTCAAAATTAAACATTGAAAACTGAGCTTTATTGTGTAATAATGGCAGGATTTCTGCATTGCATAATTCACACTAGGTAACAAATTAACTATACAGTGAAATGCGGACCACTGTTCTGACTAAATCCCTGTCATCTAAAAGTTTCATTTACTCCTTTCCCTTATTACTTCCATTATTGCTATTGATTTCATAAAAATCATTAAACTCCATGCTCCGTCCACCCTCTTGTCCCCAGCCAGCAATAATTTAAAATCTTTTCATTTACGGCATTCTCGGGGCTTAGTTCATGAGTTCATGTTTATCCTGATATTTATTAGATATATCCCATCCCTTGGTTGAACTTGATGGACATGTGTCTTTTTTCAACCGTACTAACTATGTAACTATGTAATATTATGGATGATAACAACAGTCATATAATATTATTTTTATAAACTCTTCAGAGATACATAAAATAGATTTATTGTATTGTAACAATGACTGGATTATAATAACCTGGTGTCTGATCATAATAACCCTTTTCCATGTATCTTGTTATCCATGAGGACGTCATAGAGGGGGGTACTCAGCTCGGAACCAGAATGGAGAGCTGCAACAAAGAGTGGCTCTTGCTCTGTCTCTACATGGATGGTCAATTATTTGAATGGTTTGCATGCAATAGTACATTTTCTCTGCAGTGGAAAATGTGTGGCTGGCTGAAGCTTCCTCAAGTAACAATAGCTGATCGTTGTCCATCTTCAATCAAAAATTAGGTTGTCTCAATGTCTGTAAGGCTGGGTTCACACGACCTATTTTCAGACGTAAACGAGGCGTATTATGCCTTTTACGTCTGAAAATAAGGCTACAATATGTCGGCAAACATCTGCCCATTCATTTGAATGGGTTTGCCGACGTACTGTGCCGACGACCTGTCATTTACAGCTGTCAAACGACGACGCCTAAAAATACAGCCTCATCAAAAGAAGTGCAGGACACTTCTTTCAGACGTAATTTGAGCCGTTCTTCATTGAACTCAATGAAGCACAGTTCAAAATTTACGGCTGTCAGAGAAGCCTCGCAAAATGCGAGGAGGAGCATTTACGTCTGAAACGAGGCAGCTGTTTTCTCCTGAAAACAGTCTGTCTTTTCAGACGTAAAAGCCTGCTACCGTGTGCACATACCCTAAAGCCTAACCACTCTCCTAACTGTATATGTACTAGAATTTATAGGGCCCCATAGCAAAATGAGATGGGTCCCCACCACCTAGTGACCGGAAACTAAAACAGCAGCGTGAGTAGAAAAAATTAAAGGTACAGTATGGATAAAAGCAACATACATGAGAGAACCGAGATAGAAGTGCTAGATAGCAGAAAGCCCAACTTGTTATTCCTCACAAAAAGGAACAATGTTCTTGCAACTGAGGTGGTCCCCTCAACCTCTCGGCCCCATAGCATCTACTATGACTGCTATGGCTATAGTTACTCCATGATATACATAGTTACTCCATGATATACATAGTTACATAGTTAGTACGGTTGAAAAAAGACACATGCCCATAAAGTTCAACCAAGGGATGGGAAAAAGGAAGGAATGAAACAACATTTCTACACATTGACATAGGAGCTGATATTTCTAAGCTTTTTGTTAAATCTCCTGTCCTTGCTGTGACAGCTCCTGCGGTAGACTATTCCTTAGATTCAGAGTTCTCACAGTAAAGAAGGATTGTCACCTCTGCAGATTGAACCTTTTGTCTTCCAGAAGGAGGTTGTGCCCCCTTGTTTTTGAGGGGTTTTACATGGAACAGGAATTCACCATATTTTTTGTATGTGCCATTAATATATATATATATATATATATATATATATATATATATATAAATTAATCATGTCCCCCCTTAGTCATCTCTTTTCAAGGGTAAAAAGGTTTAATTATTTTAATCTTTCCTCATAACTTAGATTCTCCATGCCCCTTATTAGATTTGCTGCTCTTCTTTTTTATTTTTTCTAACTCCAGGGCATCCTTTCTATGAACTGGAGCCCAGAACTAAACTGCATATTCTACATGAGGCCGCACTGATGCTTTGTAAAGTGGTAATATTATATCCCTGTCCCGCGAGTCCATTCCTCTTAATACACGACAAGATCTTGCTGCCCTTATAAGCAGCTGATTGACATTGCATGCTGTTATTTAGTTTATGATCCACAAGTACAACCAGATCCTTCTCAACAAGTGACTCCCCCAGTGTAGCTCCCGCTAGGACATATGATGCATGCAGATTATTTGTACCCAGAGGCATAACTTTACATTTATCTACATTAAACTTAATTTGCCAAGTGGATGACCAAACAGTGTGTCCAAATGAGTTTGCAATTTACAAACATCTTCTATAGACTGAACAATACTACGTAGCTTTGTGTCATCTGCAAAAATAGAAATAGTGTTATTAATCCTATCCTCTATATCAGGGGTTATCTGTGGCCCGCGGGACCCAGAGCCGCTAGTACAGGCTATGCTCCGGGACTCTGTGGAATTCCCTGACAGTGCTGTCCACATATGGACAGTGTTGTCAGGGTCTTCCCCAGAGCGGAGTCCCGGGCAGAGTGCTAGTATAGGCTCTGCTCCGGGACTCTGTGGAATTCCCTGATATCGCTGTCCACATATCAACAGTGTGTCAGGGTCTTCCCCAGAGTGGATTCCAGGGCAGAGCGCTAGTATGGGCTCTGCTCCGGGACTCTGTGGAATTCCCTGACATATATGGACAGTGTTGTCAGGGGTTTCCCCAGAGCAGGAGTCCCAGTGATGTCAGAAGCACAGCTGGAGTCCCAGGAAGAGCCTAGTAGCGCTCTGCCCGGGACTCCAGCTCTGGGGTTGCCTCTGACATCCATGTCCATATATGGACAGTGATATCAGGAGCAGAGCTGGAATCCCAAGCAGAATGCTAGAAGTGGCTCTGCTCCGGGACCCCAGCTCTGGGAAAGCCTCTTACATCACTATCCATATATGGACACTGATGTCAGTGGCTTCCCCAGAGTTCTGGCACAGAGCCTATACTAGTGCTCTACTCCAGGACACCGGCTCTGGGGTTGCCCTTGATAAAAAAACATTCCGGTCCAGGAGAATCCCCTGATGTCACTGTGCATGGACAGTCATGTCAGGGGCTCCAACAGCAGAGGAATCCCCAGCCAAAGCATCGGCAATGCTCTGGCTGGGGATTCCACTCCTAGAGGGAGCCCCAATGGAGCTATCTACTTGGGTTGTGTGTGGCATTATCTGCAGAGGGCACTGTGGCAGCATCTGCGGAGGGCAATGTGGCAGCATCTACGGAGAGCACTGTGGCAGCATCTATGGAGCGCACTGTGGCAGCATCTACGGAAGGCAATGTGGCAGCGTCTACGTAGGGCACTGTGGCAGCGTCTACGGAGCGCACTGTGGCAGCATCTACGGAAGGCACTGTGGCAGCGTCTATGTAGGGCACTGTGGCAGCGTCTATGGAGGGCACTGTGGCAGCACCTACAGAGGGCACTGTGGCAGCATCTACAGAGGGCACTGTGGTAGCATCTACAGAAGGCACTGTGGCAGCATCTACAGAGGGCACTGGCAGAATCTACAGAGCGCACTGTGGCAGCATCTACAGAGGCATCTACAAAGGGCACTGTGGCAGCATCTACAGAGGGCACTGTGGCAGCATCTACAGAGGGTGCTGTGGCATTATCTACAGAGGGCACTGTGGTATTATCTACAGAGGACTCTGTGGCACTATCTACAGAGGACTCTGTGCCCCTATCTAAAAAGGGGCTGCCCAATCTTGACTTGTGTGTCTGCCAAACGCTGCCAACTGAGCCGCCGGACTTCATTTAGCGACACTTAAACTGGAAAACTGGATTGTTGAAATAAGCACGTGGAGAATTCTCTCTAACTTTAAACCTAGCGGTATTATTATAGTAATGTAGTGTTATAGTAGTTCAAATAACTAATCGATTAAAAATAATTTTGTATTGTATCAAATTTGAAAGTAATGCTGCCCGTCAACTTCCCATTTTTTCTATATTTGGCCCACTTCCCTGGCCGAGTTTGAGACCCCTGCTCTATATCATTAATAAATAAATTGAATAATAGTGGTCCCAGCACTGAACCCTGGGGTACACCACTTATAACCGGGGACCATTCAGAGTAGGAATCATTGACCACAACTCTCTGGATCCTTGAGCCAATTCTCAATCCAATTACAAATGATACTTTCTAAACCTATAGTCCTTAATTTACCCATTAGACGT